>NW_027256882.1:109853393-110198393 GCF_029215685.1 Pituophis catenifer annectens
CTCATTAGGGGTGAGGTTGCCTCCAGGTGAATAGCCTCGCCAACCTCTGTTGGTCCTACCTTCATTCAGCTCTGTATGACTTTGGATTGGGCAGGGGCGGCAACTCTTTTTCACTGGCCAGCTGCAATTACACCTCATCTCCAGCCAGCTGTTCATCTGTCTATTCTCTCCCATATTTCCTCAACATTCCTGAGATAGCCTCACCTACACCATCCAAGCTGCCAGAGCCTTCCACATCCCTCTGGTGCTCCCCATAGTCCCTGTTGGATGCCCCTGGAGCCATCTCTTCCTCATCATCTGAGCTGGCACCCAGAAGAGCCATTACACATTGCTACATTTGGATTAGTTGTAATTTACAGATGGTGTCCAAGGGCAACCCCAGATACTGCAGTAAGGGACTGTGGGCAAGGCCTTCTGGTCCAGGAATGGGCACAATTCATACATAAGTTAAATCTGTGCAGAGGACACCCAAGTCATGGCTGCTACCTGCTCCACAAGTCCTAATATTGGCCAAAGTCTATTAATTTGCAGTGCCTGCTATTCTCATTTATAACATGCTGCTATGATGCAAGCAGGGGAGAGGCAGGGTAAGAAGTTCAAATGTAACTATTCAAACATCAGAATCTAAGATCTAAAGCAGATGAAAAGATGGGGAGAGAGGGATCCAGATGTGAAAGAAGGAACATCCAACCTCCCCATAAACATCTCTGTTCTTCCATGTATTCTTTCAGCCCAAACAACCACTGAGAAGAAAGACCACCTGGTGATGGTTTTGAAATGAGGTTTAGACTTATCTCATTGCAGTCCTTAGAGATGATAAACAAGTTTCCAACTGCCTTTCTTTATCATTGCTAAAGATTTACTTTCCTGGCATATCCTCAAAACATCATTAAAAGTCTAGAGTGCCTCCTCCCTTCTTCACACACACACAAGCACACTCACATTCAAACACCCCCTGCAGATTTCACACTTTATATTGAGCAGCAGACAGCTTGGCTCTGCAGCTGAATTTTGAGATAACACATTCACACACATACATCAGTGGTGAAATATAAATTTTTTTCCTACCAGTCCTGTGGGTGTGGCTTGGTGGGTGTGGCTTGGTGGGGTCATGCGACTGGGTAGGCATGGCTATGTAGTCTGGGGGTGTGACTAGGGTTCAAAAGACAGAAACTCACTTTAACAATGTTAAATTAACAATTAACCTTTAAAGCGCTCCATGGCATCGGACCTGGGTATTTGTGGGACATCCTTCTGCCGCCGATAGCCTCCCACCGACCAGTACGCTCCCACAGAGAGGGACTCCTCAGGGTGCCGTCAGCCAGGCAATGTCGGCTGGCGACCCCCAGGTGGAGGGCCTTCTCTGTGGCAGCTCCTGCCCTCTGGAACGATTTGCACCCAGAGATAAGAAGGATATCGGATCTCCGGGTCTTTCGCCGTGCCCTGAAAACTTTTCTTTTCCATCAAGCAGGGCTGGCGTGAATCCCTCCCCCTTTTTTTTTTAGTTTTTTAGCTTTTAATCTGTCAATGGGTTTTAATTTGAATTGTTTTAAATTTGGGCCAAAGTATGTAATTCTTTTAATAATTTTAAATTTTGTATTGGTATGTGTTTTAGTGCTGGCTGTGCACCGCCCTGAATCCACTAGGAGAAGGGCGATATACAAATTGAATAAAATAAACAAATAAATAAACAAACAATGTCCTGCTGGAGCAGGGCGTTGGATTAGATGACCTCCAGGTCCCTTCCAGCCCTGGATTGCTGTGCTCTTTCAAGATATCCTCTGAAGCTGCATCTAGTGCCAGGTTTGTGGTCCTTCCTTCCTCTCCTTTTCCCCTCCCTTTTCCCCTCCCTTTCCCCTCCCTTCCTTCCTTCCTTCCTTCCTTCCTTCCTTCCTTCCTTCCTTCCTTCCTTCCTCTTTCTTTCTTTCTTTCTTTCTTTCTTTCTTTCTTTCTTTTCTTTTTTCTTTTCTTTTCTTTTCTTTTCTTTCTCCTTTCCCTCCCTCCCTTTCTTTCTCCCATTCCTCCCTCATTCTTTCTTTCTTTCTTTCTTTCTTTCTTTCACAGCACCCCTCCATCCCCTGTTTTGGCCTAGCAGGCCTTAGGGAACCCCCCTGGGAGCAAAAACGGACTCCCCCCAATAGGTAGTAAAAAAATGCTTTAAAAAGTAAAAAAAAAAAAGTTCCGAGGATCGTGCAGCACAGCTGATTGTCATAGCTGATTGTCGGAACCTCTTTCTTTTACTTTTTTAAAGCATTTTTTTACTACCTATTGCCTGAACCGGTAGTAAGAAAAATGCTTTAAAAAGGTTTTTTAAAAGTTCAGACGATCAGCTGTGCCGCACGATCCTCGGAAATTTATTTATTTTTTTTACTTTTTAAAGCATTTTTTTACTACCGATTCAGGCAAACCAGTAGCATTTTCACTATTGGTTTGGGAGAACCACCCTGAACCGGTAGCATTTCACCCCTGACATCCATCCATTAAAATGTACAAAGGGAAAAGCAGAAGACAAAGACTTTATTTCTAGCTCTTCTGACAGAGTTGCTGCAGGAATTCACAATTCTGTTTACTTGGCTCATCCCAAATATTCTGCTGCATCAGGAGAAGGAAAATATGAGATGCATTTTTAACACAAGCAAACCGTTCCATGCACAGAAGCTGCCCAGACTAGCTGTTCAACCTTAATTCAACAGAGCTAATGTTGAATTGGTGACTTCTATCTCATCTAAGGATGGAAGGTGTATAGGGGCAACTATATGGTCATTCAAGCCACAGCTACTTAAGTTACTTGGGATTGGCCACCCAGCAATATCCTCCATAAAACATTGGTTATAAATAAAGATGCCTTTCCATGTTGTTTTGAAGGAGGAAAGGTAGAAAGTCCTTTGAAAACAGACTTTACATAGGAAACTTCACCCTAAAGTTCTTCCTAAAAAAAGGGTCATCAAAGTTTTCTTTCTGAAGAGAAAGAGTGAGACTGGATCAGATGGAGGTTTTGCAATAGTGGTGAATATCTGTAGCTCAGGTGTAGGATGAGGGTGAAGGTTCGCTCTCCAAGCTTGTAGGTTGGTTTCTGAACATTACATTACCAGGCTAGGTAACATCTTCAGCAGAGTATAGGGGATGTCAGTGTCAATGTTCTTCTGTTTCATCTGTTATGGGACATTCAAAAACAGGCCCTGAATGGAATGCCACCACTTTCCTACATCTTCAGCAGCAACAAAATTGGAAGTTATTTTACCTCAGATCAGTGGTGGGTTGCTCCCGGTTCGGTCCAGTTCTATAGAACCAGTAGTAAAACCGGTGGGAAGCTCTGCCCACCCGCCACGATGTCATCACGGGTGATCAGATTGAGGTCGACTCCAGACTCCAATTGAATAGTCCTATTCCTTTGGACTTCCCTGATTCTGGAGCATTCATCTTTAATGAGGTTGACTTCCCCATTAATGTGCAGTCTGGAATTGTTGGACTTACAGCTTCTACTCAAAGAGCAGATGACAACTGTGGCCAAGGAGGTCTTTTGAAAGGTTCATCTGGTGCATCATTCCTGTGCTGGGAGGATCTTCAGACAGTCATTCATGCCTTGGTCACCTCTAAAATGGAATACTGCTCTACATGGGACTGCCCTTGAAAAACTCTTCAGAAGCTCTAACTGGTCCAGAATGCTTCAGCAGAAATTAAGAGGGATGTGTATGTGTTCCAGCTGCTTTGCTACCAATAGCCTTCTGGGTGAATTTAAGGTTCTAGTTATCAACTAGGACACTCGTCATGGAATAAGATCTGTCTACTTGAGGGACCATCTGTCATCATATGTTTCTGCCCTTCTAGCAAGGTCAGCTAGAGTGGGCATGCTCTGGGTCTCATCAATGAAGCAATGTCATCATGTGGGAGCCAAGAAACATACTAACTCTGTAATAGCATGGAATGATCCAGTGGAATGATATCTACCTGGGGTACAGCTCCCACCCTTTTGATTTTTTTTTTTTTTTTTTGCAAATTATTAAAGACCTAGTTAATCTCTCAGGCTTTGGATTAGCATGATGTTTGAGCCCTTTTGGTTGTATTTGTATTTGGCCAGCTGCGTTCTTTTTTTCTTTGATGTTTGTTTAATTTTTTTAACTGCAACTGCACCCAGAATTATTGTAGAATCAGGTGGCCTTGAAACTGAAATAATAATAAAATAAATAATATAAAATAAAAAATAATGCAATACAACACAACACAATATAATATACAAAACACAATTCAATATAAAAATAGGCATTATAGTTCTTGCTAAAGAACTGCATTGGAACAGGAATAATGTTCTTGTCCTGCAACATGGAAATTATGTAGGGGGGAATGAAGGGGGTTGATGGTTAGCCTCTATCACATGCTCCAACTAGCATGAGATACATTCTTAAAAGTATGCATGTAATAACATAGTCAATAAAAAACTCAATCTACTCCAGGTCATCAGATCCATCCTGAGGGTCAGTATTAAGTACACCGCTTGATAAATAACTTCTAGCTAAGTTGTTTTTAACACTGTTAACTAACTTGGACAGTCCAGTCATCTCTCAGAACTTAAGGAGACAGATAACAGTCTGACCAATGTTTAGCCTTTCTTACCTGCACATCAGTGGTGGGTTTCACTTACCTTTGCTACCAGTTTACTTGTGTGAAGCTTCTGCGCATGCGCAGAAGGTATTTGATGATGTCCGGGTGGGTGGGCGGAGCCTCCCATCCAGTGGTGAAATGCACATTTTTTTACTACTGGTTCTGTGGACGTGGCTTGGTGGGTGTGGCAGGGGAAGGATATTGCAAAATCTCCATTTCCACCCCACTCCTGGGGGAAGGATATTGCAAAGTCTCCATTCCCATCCCACTCTGGGGCCAGCCAGAGGTGGTATTTGCTGGTTCTCTGAACTACTCAAAATTTCCACTACCTGTTCTCCGAACTACTGAAAATTTCCACTACCGGTTCTCCGAATTACTCAAAATTTCTGCTACCGGTTCTCCAGAACCGGTCAAAACCTGCTGGATTTCACCCCTCTCCTGTTGCCACTACTATCGGTTCGCCTGAACAGGGGTGAACCAGTAGCAACCCACCACTGCTGCACACACATTAGAGTACAAATATGTCTTTGCCATGTTTCCCTGTGGTTGCTTTCATCTTACCCTTAGCCAATGAGTAAGGAATCTTTAGCTGTATTGGCAATAAAGCAAGGCTTCTCTACTTAAGCAAGCACTATTCAAGGGTAGTTTCAAAGAGTGTAACATCTCTTAGACTTTGTTATTTATTACCTTGGAAGAAGTCTGAGGATTTTAATAAGATGCCGCAGATGCAGGATAGAATCAAGCAATGGAAACAGAAAACTTCGTGCTGTTATAATTTTCTGCCAATTCAAGCATGGGGTACGGAGCCTTTCAATTCATCAGTGGAGAAAGGCCTCTTAGCTGTCTAACACATCTGACCCCATCAAGGTTAGATGGTTCTTCCACAAATACAGCAATCTGTGTGCAGGTTTTTTTCTACATTTCTGCCTACTTGCGTAGAGCTAATCTGGAAAATCTTGTAAACCATAATAATAGCAACCGTGCACAAGATACTTAAGTAAGTCATAGAGAAAGTGGTCTATTTAAACATGTCTACTAGGTGGTGATAAATAAATACATTCCTCTGAGAGAAAATGAATAATTGAATTTGCACCTGTGGAGGGTTTTTTTAAACAGATAAGCATACTTTTGTCTTTGTGTTTCTAGCATTAGCCATGGTATAAGACATTTTAAACCATGCGGTCATCCAGTGAACCACATGACAACAGGATTTTGCTTGACAATTCCTTACGGAAAATTGATTTAAATATCTCAACAGAAATGGCTTTTTCATTACAAACTATCTTACCATTTCAAGCAATCTAAATTGAAAGGGAATGGATTCCATTTTGGCTGAGTTCAATTGCCTCTCACAAAGTAGCATATAATAAGCTTTGGAGAAACAAAGGTAATGCTTCCATTTGTTTTACTCAAATTGCTCTGTCAAACAAATATGTGACTTTGGAAGGATGAGTGTGTGAAGAATGGGCATTTGTTTTTAATCCTAAATTTTTTTGTCTGAGGACCCTGCTCTTCTTGTCTTCATGATCACCTTTCTGCATAAGTTGACAAATGTCCTTTGAAAACAGGCATCCTGGGAGAATTTCTTATGGTCCTTATGGGATCATATGTGGGAAAGACCTTGAGAATCAGGGCAACAAAATATTGCCCTAGATAAGAGATAGCTTAGTCCACAATTGGATAGTGGGCAAGGCAAGAAGCTAAGGAGGGACACTGCATAGTTTCTTGAGTTGTAAAGGATACAATGGGAGAATTGTACTAGCAATATTCTGTTAATGTTAATTAGTTTATCTGGTCATATTTCCTGTCTGGTCTACTTTGTGAGGATGATAACAACTTGACTGTTTCCCGGGCAGCATTTTTTCAACCCAAGGTCTTTCCTACATGCCATTAGAGTTCTCATCTGCTTTGGTTTCATGAGTTGCACCTTCAAGTTCAACGTGAGAGATTACAATGCACTACGGAAGACAGCTGAATCTGCAATGTCTTGCTAAACTATTAAACTCTTCAAACTTACTATATGTGGGAGCAGATAATATCGCACATCACTGAAAACTGCTATTTCTCCAGACTCTATCCCCAGATAGAAATGCTCTTTGATTTCTCACAAGATTCTGTGTAATAGCTTCCTGATCAGGATTTTTGAGAAATGCAAGAGCAGTCACACAAATCATTTGCCTTTTATAGAATACCTTAAAGATGGGTAGACCCTTAGAATTGCTTAGCATCATCTTGCACTAACTCATCATCTTAGACAGACTGCTGGTATCCAGACAGAAACAGTAAGACTCTTCAGGAAATAACAGATAGCACAAAGCTCATATTTTTTGAAAGGTTGTCAAGTCATCTGCCATGTTCTGTGAGTCAATAAGAAATTATGACATAAAATTGTAGAAATCTTGTTGAGAGTTTTAATCTTTCTGGATGGCAACTAAACCAACCAAGTGCATAAGTCATGAATATGCAATCTAGTACCTGCCAGATAATCTTTCTATTGACAATACTTGTTATATTAACTGAAATTGAACTCTAAACTATCTTGTCCCTGTGTTGCTTTTTCCTAATTTAATATAGAAAGTACTTGAAATTATATCGTAATTTAGTAAAAATGACTTGATCATGTCCTACAAGGTATGAATCTGTTGAGCTATACTCATTTGCAGAAATGATATTTATTCATATTATTAACAGGATGTACCTAGAATTATACAGAAATCTGTCAGAATTTTGGTGTAGTGGTCCATCAAATAAGTAAGTATAGAAAATTGACAGCAGATGCACTAGTAAAAGTGATATTGGCAGTAAATATATACTATTTTTAATTTTCATAGAAAAATATATTTACTAATATGGAGTTGATTTAAGAAATGTAATCACTTTTAAGCACATATTACCTTGGTAACCATCTCCCCAATATTCTTGTCATTGTGATTCACAATTTTGCATGCACCTTCTGCTTATGGAAGAAATAATTTATTTATAGGTGAAATAAACCTGACTTTTTTTTCAATTTGTGAATGCCCCAACACAGGAAGTTTTTAAGAAGAGATTGGATAACCATTTGTCTGAAGTGGTGTAGGGTTTCCTGCCTAAGCAGGGGGTTGGACTGGAAGACCTCCAAGATCCCTTCCAACTCTGTTATTCTATTCTATTCTAATTTCATTTGTCAAACAAATGTAAGGAATTAAACACATAGCTGCCAGCTAGGTGTTCTATAGAAGTCTTTATACTTAAGATAAGCTAATGAGAAGTACACCAAGACAGTGATATAATGGTAAACTCTGTGGTGTCCCCAGTTAGAGTGTCCTCTATGCTTCCTAGCCCATCTTACTTTTCAAATATTATTTTAATAAATCAAAAATAGGGAGCTAGCATGTCCTCTAGCAATTGCACTTATTTGTAGAAATTCATTTAGGTCCATCAAGATTTCATGATGGAAAAAGTGTAAAATTCTTAAGGGGCTAATTTATTTTTAATAAATGGCTGGTTCGTGACTGCCTGGGGTCATAGTGGCAGCCATTTTGTGACTAGTGAGACTGCCACAATAGAGATTATTCTTTTTAGTGTGCCATATACACCTGGATCATAAAAAGGTTGCCTACCTCTGGATTACTATGCCAGTCCACAGACAGTCACAGTGACATGTTCATATGCATACAAATTCTGTGGGATTCTGAAGAAACGGTTATCATAAGACATATTCTAAGAAGTCATTAAAAAACAATCCAGAGGAACTCTGTTTCATTGTGGCCATTTGTGAGACAACAAGCTCTACAAAACACTTGAAGGCCATAATGTAAATAGCACTCTTGATTTTAGCAAGAAATCATTTTTTTTAACTAAATTTCCCTTGCTTTCATAATGAAGACCCTCAAAATTAAATTAGCCCTTTTCCCCATTTATTTTTAAATTAATGACTCATTGGAAAGGAACAAAGGATAAATTGATTCAGAATTGTTCCCGTTACATAAATGGCTCAATTAATACCTAAATTGTTGCTTACCAGGGAGCATCCAGCTTTATCTACTGAATTCCCAGGCGCGAGTATAGCTTTTCATGCATTAACTAATTGCAGGATGCAGTCACCCTCTTGGCACAGCATCCAAGTGTATTCACATTGTAGAATAATGTCTATGAAGCCTCTTTTTGCACAAAATTGCTGCAGCCCTCAGAATAAAGGAACAGGAGAGAAATCTGCTTAGTCAGAATTGTGATACTAACTTATCAAATGAACACATCCTGAATCAATATATGAAACACAATAAAAAATCTCTCGGTGTTTTGCAACCTTTCAAACACTCCCCTTCCCCCACATGCAGAAAATACTATATTATACCATTTATAATATTATAATTATTATAGTAATGATGTTAAAATGCCTATCTGTTGAAAAAATGGTACCCACACACCCACCCACCTTTTTTTTTTTTTTTTGCAATATTGCAAAAAAAAAAAAAATTGGAAGAAAAGCACAAAAGAAATGCCCAAAGAAGCAAAAATAAAAATGTATGTTTGTTTATTTAAAAAGAAAAGAAAAAGGTGCAAATTAGATACATATCAGAATAAAATGACCACTAGAAAAATGTGAATGTATATATTGTCCATGTCTAAAAACTGGCTGATGCTGGAATTCCAATTTAGGTCTTATAAAGTCTCATAAAGTTCATTTTGCAGTCAAAAGAAAGCCCAAGTCTAATGCACAAATAGAGCTGGACAGTTTAATATAATAATAAAATCTTGGCCACTAAATTATCTGAACAGCACTTGCATCTGAATAAAGCTTTAGTGCAAGAATAAAACAAACTGTAATATTGTAGAGGGCGATGAAGGTCTATTAATTAGAGGGAGGACAGAAAATATTGTGCAATACTTCAAGCACAGTCCCACTTTTATTACTTTATAAATATAAATTATCATAGGTCAGAACTGCATTTATAAAAAACTGGCTCTGTTGTATTCTTTATTAAAATAACAGCAATTGCAACCATTATTTTAATGTAAGTTTATAGGTAGCCTACGTTAATGTACAATTGATTTAAAGGTGTTTATTAATTATTTGTATTCATTTTCACCACCATGGCAATGAGATGGCCAGAAAATTAGCAAGGTCTTAATCACATAATATCTCTTTATTATATCCTTCTGAATTCTCAATATATGTCATGTAGTTCAATCAACATACTATCACTGAAAAGATGGTTAGAATGCAGTACTGCAGGCTATTTCTGCAATTTAACTGCAATTTAGCAGTTCAAATCTCACTAGGCTCAAGGTTGACTCATCCTTCCATCCTTCCAAAGTCTGTAAAAATGAGGACCCAGATTACATGGGGCAATATGCTGACTCTGTAAACTGCTTAGAGAGGGCTGTAAAGCACTGTGAAGCGGTATATAAATCTAAGTGCTATTGCTATTGCTATCCTCCTCCAATTGGTGTCTGGAACTGAAACACCTAGAATTTCAAATTAACACAAATATTTGAGATTTGGGCAGCCCAGTCATTTGTAAGATATCAGATTCGGAAAGGCTGGGGAAAAAAATCTGCCTTGCTTAAGAAAAGCTACTTAAACTGAATGTACATCTTCTCCTAGTCCTACTGACAAGATTCCTTATTATTTCTCCAAATCACATGCTCATGAGTTCATTTCTCTTCTTACCCAGCAGTGTTTTAAAAGCAAATTGGGTGGTCAATGTATTACAGTTACCTTTTTTTATTCCATCAATCTTTTGGGCCTTTTTCTAGAGCCATGATGGCGAACCTATGGCACATGTGCCACAGGTGGCACATGGAGCCATATCAGGGGCCACACGAGGGTTGTCCTAGCTCAGTTCCTGTGCATGTCCCTTCTGGGAATCGAGGCTACATTCCACCACATCTACAGCATAACAGTTTGGCTGCAGACATTTAATTACTGACTAGGTAACATCAGTGGTAGGATTCAGCCAGTTCGCACCACTTCGGGAGAATCAGTTGTTAACTTTCTGAGCAGTATGGTGAACTGGTTGTTGGAAGAAATCATTAGGACAGAGAACCGGTTGTTAAATTATTTGTATCCCACCACTGGGTAACATTATCAGTGCTAGTGAGTGTGGTATTTGCTCCCTGTTTATATACAGTAGTTTACCATTCCAGCATTAGTGGACTATTCTGGTTAAACAGGGAGCAAGCCCCATAGTCATTGGCACTAGTCAGGTAATGAAACAACAGCAAGCAAGCAACCAAACTCAGAGAGTACCAAGTTATTAAACACTGTCATTTTGACAAGCTGCATGTCAGCCCCTATATCATATTTTCCTGTATTTAAAAACAAAACTTTGGTTAAGGAAATTGCAACGGTATTGAAATTATTGCAATTTTCTCAAAACAAAGTTTGAAAAAAAAAGGAAGTGGGAGTCTGCTTGATGAATGGTGTACACAGCAATGAATATGTGTGTGAATAGCAATCCATTCTGAAGTGAGGTTAATAGCAGTCAAATGTTAACTAAAGATCTTGGAAGGGCCCACAGCTAACAAACCTAGCAGTGGGAGATATTAATCACAGGCAAGGCCAGCCCTTGTGTAAAGTGTCACAAAAAGAGTAATGGGAACCATAATGGGAGATGCAAGATAGAAGTTGTCATTCAGCTTCCAGATTAGCAAGCAAGTGATAACACAGCTCCAAGGATTTTATGATACAAATTCCCACCTCCTTCGAACATCAACTACTTTCAGCACTTCAGTGCACACACACACAGAGAGAAGGGGGGGAGAGGGAGAAAGGGAGGGAGAGAGGGAGACTGTAAAGAAAGAAATCGGAGCAGAAAAGGACATGGAATTCCATGAGGTTCAACCTTGAATATTAACATTAAATAATAAATGCAGAATGTGAGAGGTAAAGAACAGTGTCTTTATGTAATAGATATGTCTGCAGCAACGGGGAATGTTTGCATCAAAGATCTGCAGGCACTTCTAATATGTGGGAGAAAGGGCTGATTTTGTACTAGCCCTGCCATTAATCAGCATGAAGAAGTCACCCTCCTACAGTCTACTGTAAGTAGCATAAAAAGGCAACCAATTTTAATAAGTTTTTATTGATGGCTTGCTGCCAGTGAAAGGACTTGTGGGATTTCTGCTAAGAGAATGGATTACACCTTGAGTTTTGATGAAACCACCGTTTAATTCAGCAACAGGTCCCAGACCAACCTTTGATTTCCAGTAGCTTTCCTTGTATCATTTTTGGGCCAGGAGCTCTAAAACTATGAATCATGCATCTTCCATGCTATCTCTTTTCTACTTCGCTAGGAGAACACATTTTATTCAAATGGCAGCTTCAAAGTAGGTTGATCTAAAAAAAAATATGCTAGGCCCAAAGCCTCTAGTTACAGGCCTGTCAAACTGGCGACCCATAGATCAGATGCATCATGGTCAGGCCACACCCACCCCAGTTCCCCAAAGCAAAAACCATCACGGGTACATCACGATACGTCACGTGATGCGATCGAGTTTGACACCCTGCTCTAGTATATTTCCCTTGCTTAGGGTGAATCCAAACCTGAATCTCTCCAGTCCTGGTGAAATCTGAACCATTATATATAATCTGGCATTTCAAGTTCTTTGCCTTGAAGTTCTGAGCTTAGTCGAGTAGGATAAAGAATAAAGGAGAAGATTTGTGTCCGGCGAATTTCAATTCATTCCTCTGTTTATTTCAGAGAAGGAATTTCTTTTCGGCATGGATTTCAAGCTCTTCGGAGGAATGACAAGGGACTAGGAAGAGTTTAGATCTAGTAAACCTGTTGCCCTTCTCCTTGTACATATGTTCTGGTCCTTCTAGTCACCAAACCCATTTTAGCAAGATTTTCTGGTATCAGAGAAATCAAAATATGTTCTTCAACCATAGAATCATCCTACAATTCTGGGAGGGTCTTCTAGTGACAACACTATTGCAATGAGTTGAAAGTGGGCGATTGAAGAGACAGAGGCAGATCTTCGACTTCAACTCTTTATTGGAACACACTATAACCCAGCAACTGTCTGTCTGAGAGCTTGCCCTTTTATAGAGAGCTGTCAGATGGCTTAGCCAATCAGCTTAAACTATTTTTCCCACCTAGATGGCAGACCTGAGTGAAGCCTATTTCTTCAGCTTCACTCCTTTATTGAATATTCAACACAATGTAAACATTTGCATGATGCTCGGATGTCTTAGATGCTTAGTGCTTATCCAAAAAATATTATGCTATTTGTTTTCTACCTACAGAATGGGGTTTAGAGCATGTGAAGCTAAGAAAGAGCCTCTAAGGGAATTGCCAGGCAAAGGAACTCCCAAAACAATAAGCAATTTGATTAGGCAAATCTGAATGTTTTCATCATTTGCAGCAAGTAATTCAAAGGAGAACAACTGATGCCAATCAAGCAATAGCTAAACTGTTATCACTGTGAATGCAATAAGATTATAATTACTGCATCCAGGCTACAGAATAGCATCTCAGTATTGAAAAGAAAGGTGCTGATAGCTTAATGGATACTGCTGGACAGTCTCATTCTTGAAATTCACAAAAGAAAATGAAAAGTACTGCTGTTTTTTCCCCACCAAAATTCAGAATGTCTGACATTCATTCCGATTATAATGTGTGTCTCCTTTCATTTTAGATGAAAGAAGAGAAGGTTCGAGGCTAAAGCTTTGGATGTGTGTGATTCACAGCAGAAGGACACACATGAGGAAAAGCCTCCCTTTGGGACAACATCTAGCCTGTGATTTCCATAAAGTGGATATCCGTACAATTGTTAATGCCACAATGTGTGTGCCTTCTCAGTTTTGGCAGCGTGGAAATTGGAACATGTGCACCCCAACAGTTGATAGTCAGGGCATGGTCTTAGTAATCAACCAACCAACAACCAATCAACCAGCCTCTCAAGCAGAGAGGAATATTGTTCTATGATTAAACAAATCTGCTGATTGATTGCTAAGTTTTTCATGCCTGGTAGAGCATGGATCAACCAAGCTCCCCTTATCCAACAGGTGTGGTTCGGCAAGATGGACACTTTCTTAATTGAAAACTTTTAGGCAATCAGTAACTGGAACTGGCATTCTGATTTAAAAAAAAATGATCCTTATTGCTTATTTACGGGACCCATCTCTTTCCATTCTTTCTATCTGATCTGCTCTGGGTGCCATCAGCTAGGGAATGTTGGCAGATGAATCCCAGGAGAACCTTTTCTGCCATTTCCCCCACCCTTTGGAAACATCATCACTACTAAAATTAGATTGGCCCCATCCCTGTGGTCCTTGATAAACCTGGCGATCCCTTTCTGGATCGGGACTCCTTATGCATGGTCACTCATGCCCTCGTCACCTCCTGCCTGGACTATTGTAACGCTCTCTACATGGGGCTCCCCTTGAGGAGCACCCAAAGGCTCCAACTGGTGCAGAGTGCAGCCGCGCAGGTGGTAATGGGAGCGACATGGTGTTCCCATGTAACACCCCTCCTGCGTGAGCTGCACTGGCTCCCGGTGGTCTTCTGGGTGCGCTTCAAGGTTTTGGTTACCACCTTTAAAGCGCTCCATGGCTCAGGACCTAGGTACTTGCGGGACCGCCTACTACCACCAATAGCCTCCCACCGGCCGGTACACTCTCATAGAGAGATGCTCCTCCGGGTGCCGTTGGCCAAACAATCAACTGGCGGCCCCCAGGGGGAGAGCCTTCTCTGTGGGGGCACCTACTATCTGGAACGAGCTCCCCCCGGAGATACAGAGGATCCCGGATCTGTGCACCTGTGCACCGCGCTCTAAAGGCCTTTTTATTTCACCAGGCGGGCCTGGCCTAACTTTCTCCCTCTTTTTAAACATTTTAAATATTTTTTAATATCTTTAGTATTTTTAATATTCAAAGTTTAAATTAGTTTTAAATTGATTGGGGTTTTAAATCTGTCTGGGCCAAACTATTTAATTCGATTTTATCTCTGCTTTTTAAATTTTGTATGTATGTATTTTATTTATTTATTTATTTATTTTAACATTTATATACCGCCCTTCTCCCTGAGGACTCAGGGCAGTGTACAGCCAGAATTAAAAAAACATGAAATACAAATATTAAAAACAATTAAAATATATATAAATTTGGCCCAAAATTAAAAATACAAACCAATTAAAACGTTTAAAATTTCTTCTTAAGCCAGCCCAGCTTGCTGGAAAAAGTGGGTTTTAAGGGCACGGCGGAAGGCACTAAGGTCTTGGATTCTCCTTATCTCTGGGGGCAACTGATTCCAGAGGGTAGGTGCCCCCACAGAGAAGGCCCTCCCCCTGGGGGTCACCAGCCTACATTGATTGTCTGATGGCACCCTGAGGAGACCCTCTCTGTGGGAGCGCACGGGACGATGGGAGGTCATCGGTAGCAGCAGGCGGTCTCGAAGATAGCTAGGCCCGATGCCATGGAGCGCTTTAAAGGTGATAACCAACACCTTGAAGCGCACCCGGAAGACCACTGGGAGCCAGTGCAGCTTGCGCAGGAGCGGTGTTACATGGGAGCGCCATGCTGCTCCCATCACTACCCGCGCTGCTGCATTCTGGAGCAGTTGGAGCCTCCGGGTGCTCTTCAAGGGGAGCCTCATGTAGAGAGCGTTGTAGTAGTCAAGGCGAGAGGTGACGAGGGCATGAGTGACTGTGCACAGGGAATCCCGATCAAGAAAGGCCGCAACTGGTGAATCAGGCGAACCTGACAAAAGGTCCCCCTAGTTACAGCTGTCAGATGTTCCTCCAAGGACAGCTGCATATCCAGGAGGACTCCCAGATTGCAAGCCCTTTCTGTGGGGGCCAAAGACTCGCCCCCAATAGTCAGTGATGGAGTCAACTGACTATATCGGGATGCCGGGAGCCACAGCCACTCAGTCTTGGAAGGGTTGAGCCTGAGCCTGTTCATCCCCATCCAGATCTGCACAGCCTCCAGGCACTAGGACATCACTTCAAGGGCATCATTGGGGTGGCCTGGGGTGGAGATGTACAGCTGGGTGTCATCAGCGTACTGGTGATATCTCACCCCGAAGCCACAGATGATCTCGCCCAGTGGCTTTACATAAATGTTGAACAGAAGGGCGAGAGGACCGATCCCTGCGGCACTCCACAGATGAGAGGCCTCGAGGTCGACCTCTGCCCCCCTGCCAACACAAACTGCGACCGGTCGGAGAGAAAGGAGGAGAACCACCACAACACGGTGCCTCCCACCCCCAACTCTTCCGGCCGGTGCAGCATGATACCATGGTCGATGGTATCAAAAGCCGCTGAGAGATCTAACAGGACCAGAACAGAGGAGCAGCCCCTGTCCCAAGCCCTCCAGAGATCATCAACCAACGCGACCAATGCCATTTCCATGCTGTGCCCAGACCTGAAACCTGACTGGAACGGATCTAGATAAGATGTTTCCTCCAGGAATTGTGGGAACTGTCACGCGACCACACTCTCAACAACCTTCGCCATGAAGCGAAGGTTGGGGACAGGATGGTAGTTGGCCAATATTGCCGGATCCAGGGACGGCTTCTTGAGGAGAGGCCTCACCACCGCCTCTTTCAAGGCATCAGGGAAGTGGCCCTCACTCAGCAAAGCGTTGATAACACCCTGGAGCCAGCCTCGTGTAACCTCCCAGGAAGCCAGTACCAACCAGGAGGGACACGGGTCCAGTAAACATGTGGCCCTACTAAGTCTCTCCAAAATCCTGTCCACATCATTGGGAGTCACAGCATCAAACTCCTCCCAGATAACATTCTCAAGACTATTCCTCGTCACTCTGCCCTGATCTACCCAGTCAGAGTCCAAATCCCCCCGGATCTAAGCGATTTTGTCATTGTGCAAAATCCTCCACCCTACCTTCCAAGGGATCCTCCCACACTTCCGGATGGAGCAGGGAGCGGGTCACCCTAAACAGGGCGGCCGGACGATTTCCTGATGACACAATAGAGGCGGAAAAGTAATTAAACTTTGCCGTCTTTATCGCCACTAGGTAGGTCTTAATATGCGACCTTACCAGTGTTCGATCAGATTCAGCGAGACTGGCCCTCCAACCGCTCTCCAGGCGTCTTTTCTGGTGCTTCATTTCCCTCGGCTCCTCAATGAACCAAGGAGCCACACGGGATCGGCACCAGGTCAGAGGCCGCAAAGGCACGACTCGGTCCAAGGCCCCACCAGCCGCCCGATCCCAGGCGACTACCAGGTCCTCGGCCGAGTCATGTGCTAGAACCTCAGGAAATAGCCCAAGCTCCATCTGGAACCTCTCAGGATCCATCAGGCGCCTGGGGCGGATCCATCTAATTCATCTATTGTTGGCTGTTCACCGCCCTGAGTCCTTCGGGAGTAGGGCAGTATATAAATCAAATAAAAGTAAAGTAAAAGTAAAGTTTTGAGTATCCTGGGTGCCTGGGCATGGGTTAAATGTCTCATGGTTGTATGGATGATTATTCTTTTTTTTTTTATTGAAAAAGTTTTAAAAACAAACATATTTTCCCCACAACCCCCCACAACCCCCCACAACCCCCCCTCCCCCTCCCCGACTTCCCAGAGCAGAACACAAGGTATTTCTATTGATCTTTAACAATAATCTAAATTGCATAACCAATCATTAAACTAACATCCCTATAAAAAAAATTCTTAACCCCCCATATATAAAATCCTATTTCTTAAACATAATACTTCTAATGTCACTTATATAACGCTTATACAAATAAAAGAAATCATTCATAAGCTATTTGATATTTTTTGGTCTGATACTTATTTTGTATATAATCAATCCATCTTCTCCAATCCTGTATGTACCTTTCTTGTGTGTGATCCTTCAGATATGCTGAAATTTTAGCCATTTCAGCTAAATTAGTTACTTTCAGTATCCAGTCATCAATAGTAGGCAAAAAATCCTTCTTACAGTATTGTGCTACCAGCAATCTTGCTGCTGTTATCAAGTTCAAAATCAGTTTAGTCTCTGCAACTGTACAGTCCGTAGTTATACCCAGTAAGAACAACTGTGGAGTAAATTTCAGTCTCTTTTTAAGAATATTCTGCATCACCCACCAAATCTTTATCCAAAATGCTTTGATTTTTCTACAAGTCCACCATATATGATAATAAGTTGCATCATCACAGTCACATCTCCAACATTTAGCTTGCACATTAGAATACATACATGATAATTTTTTAGGATCTAAATGCCATCTATAAAACATTTTATAAAACTTTTCTCTTAAATTTTGTGCTTGTGTAAATTTCACATTTCTAATCCAAATCTTTTCCCAAGTTTCCATCATTACTGGCTCTTGAAAATTTTGTGCCCATTTAATCATACAGTCTTTAACCAATTCCGTCTCAGAATCTATTTCCAATAAAGCATTATACAACCTTTTAATATGCATTTGTTTTTGATCTCTAATTTGTTTTACCAAATTCTCCTCATTTTGCACAAAGCCAATTTTTTGATCTTCCTTCCATCTAGCTTGAAGTTGACCATACTGAAACCATGTATAAATTATACCTTCTTCTCTCAGTATATCTAAAGATTTCAAATACATTACCCCCCTTTCCATAATAAGAAGCTCTTTATAAGTAATCACCTCCTGTTTTTGTTCTATACTTATATTTTCTATTGCATGTCTAGGATTTGCCCATAAAGGTATCTTATAATTTAACTTATATTGATATTTTTTCCAAACCCTTAACAAAGCATTTCTTAATATATGAACCTTAAATACTTTATCCACTTTTTTGTCATATAACAAATAGGCATGCCAT
The DNA here is from genome assembly GCF_029215685.1 of Pituophis catenifer annectens. Taxonomy (NCBI): domain Eukaryota; kingdom Metazoa; phylum Chordata; class Lepidosauria; order Squamata; family Colubridae; genus Pituophis; species Pituophis catenifer. The sequence continues at coordinate 109,871,733 of NW_027256882.1, forward strand.
CCATATAACAAATCATAACCTTCTAAATTCAAAATTCTCCCCTCAGTTAAATTAAACCAATCACTGATTTGTGATAAAACCGCTGCTTCATAATATAATCTTAAATTAGGCATTTTAAGACCCCCTCTTTCACGTGTATCTTGTATGATTTTCATTTTTATTCTGGGTTTTTTCCCAGCCCAAATAAAAGTATTAACACCTTTCTGCCATTCTCTCAGATTTTCATCTTTCTTAAGCACAGGTATCATTTGGAACAGAAATAAAAATCTAGGTAAAACATTCATTTTAATTGCTGCAATTCTTCCCAATAAGGACAACTGTAATTTTTTCCAATTTTCCATATCCTTCTGTACCTTCTGCCAAAGTACCTCATAATTGTTTTTGTATAATTTTGTATTTGAAGCTGCTATGTACACCCCTAGATATTTAACCTTTTTAACTATTTCAAAATCTGTTAATCTTGCTAATTTGTCTCTTTCAAATGTAGTCATATTTTTAACTATCATCTTTGTCTTATGTGAATTAACTTTAAATCCTGATACTTTCCCATATTGATTAATTATATCCAATATGTATGGAGCCGACTCTATAGGTTGAGATAAGGTAATAACCAAATCATCTGCAAAGGCTCTTAATCTGTAATCTTGTTGTCTAATTACAATACCCTTCAATTTTTGTGAATCACGTATCTTATTCAGTAATACCTCCAAAGTCAAAATAAATAATAGTGGGGACAGAGGACACCCCTGTCTTGTTCCTTTCTCAATTTTAAAAGCCTCTGTTAAACCTCCATTAACTATGATTTGTGCTGATTGCTGCTGGTATATCGCTCTAATTGATTGTGTAAAATATTCCCCAAAGCGCATTTTCTCTATTATTTTAAACAAAAATTGCCAGTTCAAACGATCAAATGCCTTCTCTGCATCCAAGAATATAAACGCTGCAGGGACTTGATTATTTTTTTCCAAATATTCCAATAAGTTTACAATTTGTCTAACATTATATCTCATTTGTCTACCTTTTATAAACCCTGATTGATCATTGTGAATTATTTGTTGCATAACTGGCATTAGTCTATTAGCTAATATTTTAGCAAAAATCTTATAATCAGTATTCAAAAGTGAAATTGGCCTGAAATTCTCCGGTTTAATGGAATTGCGGTCCTCCTTTGGAATTAGTGAAACAAAGGCTGTTTTCCAAGAAGGTGGTACTCCTCCTCCTAATTGTATCTTATTAAATAAAATTTTTAGTGGTTCTAACATTTCGGATTGTAAATGTTTATAATAAACAGCTGTTAGTCCATCTGTTCCCGGAGCCTTACCTATTTTTAATTGTTTAATTGCTCCAACAATTTCCTCAGAAGTTATTAGCTGATTCAATCTATCTCTCTGTTCCAACGTTAATTCAGGAATCTCCATCTTTAGATATCTATCAATATCAACATCTTGAATTGCATCTTTAGCATATAATTTTGTGTAAAACTCCAAAAAAGCCTTTTTTATTAAATTCTGTTGATAAATCTCTTTACCTCTAAATTCTATTTTATCTATAATACGTGATTTCTGTTTTTTCCTCATCGTGTAAGCCAACCATCTCCCAGGTTTATTAGCATTACAAAATGTGTTATGTCTGGCATATTGTATGCTAGTTGCTACTTGCCCCGCCATTAACATATTAAATTGCTCTCTTAAAATATTAATCATATCTTTTGCCTTTTTATCTCCCGAATTAATTATAAGCAATTGTTCTTTCTTTTTAATTTCCTCCTCTATCTCTTTCCGTCTATTTTGTTGTTTTAACCTATGTTTATTATTCAAAAAGATTAATGTTCCTCTCATATAAGCCTTACACGCATCCCATACCATCTCCATCGAAGTTCCTTTGTTCATATTATTAATAAAAAATTCTTTCATTTGTTTTTTAAGCTCACACAGATTGTCTTCATATCTGAATAAATTCTCATTTAGCCTCCAAGACCTCCTTTCCCCTCTCTCCTGCTCTAATTCCACCCAAACCGGGCTATGATCAGTTAAAGTTCTTGGACATATCTTCGTACTCTTCACCCTAGAAAAAAGATCGTTTGTAGTTAATATAAAATCAATCCTCGAAAAAGATTGGTGCCTATCTGAGAAAAAAGTAAAATCACTCTCCAATACGTTCCTTTCTCTCCAAATATCTCTAAGCTCCATATCCTCCAAAATATCAAAAAAAGATTTAGGCAACTTAGCACGCATGGAGATCTTGGAAAGACTTTTTTTATCTTTCTGGGTATCTAATACCCCATTCCAATCACCCATTAAAAATAAGGATCTATAGTCCCATTGTAGTATTTTGGTATGTAAAAGTTTGTAAAATTTATCTTGTTGTTGATTAGGTGCATATACTCCGATTACAAGCAGCTTCCCACTCTGTGTTGTTAATTCAATTGCGATATATCTACCTTGAGTATCAGCCTCAATTAAATTGGCCACTAAGCCTCTTTTAACATATATTACTAGGCCGTTTTTCTTTTCTGGTGCTGATGCCACAAAATGTGTACCTAATTTCGAATTTATCAAGTACTTTTGATCTGAAGATTTAATATGCGTTTCTTGCAAACAAATAACATCGTTCTGAAATTGCTTCAAATAATGAAATATTTTCTTTCTTTTTTGTGGAGAATTTAAACCGTTAACATTCCAAGATAGAAATTTATTTGCCATCTCTGGGCGTTCCAAGCTTCGAGAGCATCAGCTGAACCTCCTCCGCCATTTTAGACTTCGGCCTAGCTCCTCCCACTGCTTGCGTTTTTTGGGCTTGTTGAGTTGGATCTTGAGGCTGTTGTGCCATATGTTGTTTATAGGTAGCCCTTGTCAGTCGTTGATCTTTTGGCAGTTGAATCATCGTTAATGACTCCAAGGTTGGTGGTGGACCCCCAGTCAGTAATGGATCTTCTTCCAGAATAGCTCCTCCAGCTAATACTTGAGCATAGGTTTGTGGTTGCCCTCCATCTTTCTCTTGTTGAGTAATTTCCAATTGCTTTCTAGCACCCCCTGGTGAGGGTGGCCTTCCAGCCTTTAAAACATTGGCATAAAAATCTTTTGCTTTTCCAACTGTGTTTAAACGATGTCTTTGCCCAGCGTATGGCACTATTATCCCAAATGGGACATCCCATCTGTACTGAATTTGCTGGTTTCTTAGTTCATTCACCAAAAAGCCAAACTGCTTTCTATCTCTTAACATTTTAGGAGGAAGCTCTTTCAGGACCACCAGCTCTTGTCCTTCCACTTTAATCTTATTTCTATAAGACGCTTGCAAAATGTCATTTCTAACTCTCCTTGTTGTAAAATAGATCACCACATCTCTTGGTAGCTGCTTTTGTTTTGCCAGCCAGGAATTGACCCTGTAAATTTTGTCCATTTGAATTGCCACATCTTCTGGCCTTTCTGGAATCAGCTCTGCTAAAGCATTGGAGCAAACATCTTTTAAATTTTCACCACTCTTTTCTTTCAAACCTCTCAGCCTCAGGGCAAATTCCATTGACCTGTACTGTAACATAACCATCTCGTCATCCACTTTCTCTGTCTGTATCATAACCTCTCCCAGTTTAGTTGCAATCTCCAAATTAGCATCATCAATTTCCCGCACTCTCTCCTCAATCTTTAACATGTGAGTAGCCAATCCTGAAACTGCATAAACAATGTCATCTCTTATTTCATCATGTTTTTCCTCCACCACACTTGTAAGTTTCTTTAACTCCTCTGAAAATCCTTTCATCATTTCTGTCTGATTATTCAGGGCACCCATTATAAATTCTTTAAGGTCTTGTGACTGTGTATCAGCCGGAAGTTGTTGTTTTTGAGTCACTACAGGGGAACCTCCTCCCCCTTTAGAAGTTGGTGGCTTTAGTTGTTTAGCAGCCATTTTATTTAAAGAAAAGTTTTCCTTTTACAGCCAGAAAATCTTGTAAACAGTCTTAGAAAGTATATTCCAAAGTTTTTCCAAAATAAACAATCCTCTCTTCAAACTATACTCAAAACCCAGTAGTTTTCTCTTCAGGCAGAGGGCTATTAACAAGCAGTTTCCTTTTAACTTTCACTTTCCCTTCCGCCCATAACAAAGGCTTCCTCCCAGCCTCCAGCTCCAGAGAGCTCCGTTTGCAACAATGTATTCACAGAGTTAAGTTCTGTTTCTCTTAAAAAGCTTGCACTCTTGCTTCCGCTCTGTCTGCCTTGTTGAAAATCATTAAAACTCACTGTTTGCCGGCAGAATTGGACGCAGACGTCTTGCTCTGAAGACAGAGGCACCAGCGATCCGGAGCGATGGGAGGGGTGAACTGGGGAGCTCTCACCCTCCGAGTCCCTGGAATTAATCCAGTGACTTTCGGGGAGCTCTACCCACCCCCTCCGGCTCTCCTCTCCTTCTTTGCCCGAAGGAGAGTTTTTTCAAACCGCCGGACAGCTGTTTAGCGCTGTCAGGGCGGTTTTAACAGATCGGGTGGCTGGCGGTCTATGGAGACCGTCCTCGACGTCTGCGGAGCCACCGGAAGTCGATGATTATTCTGTCCTGCCCAAATGCTATATGTTTTTATTTTTGTTTTATATTGTGCATTTTGTTTACATGAAGATATGTTTATGTAAAAAGAGAGACTCAGACATATAAAGAAATGCCAGAGAGCCAAAAAGAGTAATTGAATAGCCTTTTTTCCCCTTCAGTCTCTTTCCAAATAAAGTTGCTGTCCAGAGTTAAGAAATTTCAGTAGAGACAGAGAGAAAATTACAATGTGGAAAGAAAGAAAAGGAAAAATGTGTCTGATTTCCAAAAGGATTCTGATAGGCATAAGGTTAATGGATAATAAAACTCATTTTCAAATTAGATTCTCACATCATTGTCAGAGAACCTATTACAGGTCATCTTTCCTTAAATTTTGTCTATATATGGAATAACTGGCATATTGCTGCCAATATGTGAAGTTCAGAAAATTCCACTGAATTATTAAATTAATTTGAATTGCCCTGAATCCAGTTGAAGGTGTATGATTTGATGAAATTGCATATAATTGCACGTTGAACATATTTCCTAGCATTCAAATTGAAATATAATTTGTCCAGGTAACTGCAACCTATGCTAAAAATGAGTGTGCTGAACTCTTAGGCAACCTCTGAAAGTCTGTGTTTGAGGAACATCGTGCAACTTGAACAATGCTGACAAAGGTTACCTTAACACTGTTGACAGTATAACTTCAGAACAGCCAAATTTTGATCAAGTCTGCAATTGATGCAATGTTGCTATTGCTTATTGAGGAACTGGTTGCAGGAGTTTGCAAATCATCCAAAATCCTAGCAGAATTATCTGAAATGTCAAGTCAGTTACAATGCCCAATTCGAGCAGAATCAGAGGTGGGTTTCAGCAGGTTCTGACCAGTTCTGGAGAACCGGTAGCAGAAATTTTGAGTAGTTCGGAGAACCGGTAAATACCACCTCTGACTGACCCTGCCCCCATCTATTCTCTGCCTCCCGAGTCCCAGCTGATTGGGAGGAAATGGGGATTTTGCAGTAATCTTTCCCTGGAGTGGGATGGGAATGGAGATTTTACAGTATCCATCCCCTGCCACGCCCACCAAGCCATGCACACCAAGTCATGCCACACCCACCAAGCAACCTAGTGGAGGGAGGGAGGGAGGGAGGGAGGGAGGGAGGGAGGAAGGAAGGAAGGAAGGAAGGAAGGAAGGAAGGAAGGAAGGAAGGAAGGAAGGAAGGAGCACATTTCTCAGTCAAGAATGGTATTTCAGCACTATGATTTATCCGCTGAGGTAACTAGTATGCAAATAACTAGATAGCCAGCATTAGTCCACTGCTCTCTTCTATCTATGCTATCTTCATGCAACTAAACATGAACATTTAGTTATGAATGGCTAAAGACAAAGCTGTCAATATATGTCATCACTAAGCAACTTATAATGCTAGTCTACACTTATCTATCATACACTTATCATAGTCTATATCACAGACTATCATAGACTGACTGACTGACTGACTGACTGACTGACTGACATAGAGAAAGAGGGGCACATGAACAATTAAATTAAATTTCTTTTTTTACTATGATGTTTGAACAATATTAGGGAATGAATGTAGGCACACATGCACACACAGAGAGATTCCCCACTGCAATTCCCTAAGATAGAATAGAATAGAATAGAATAGAATAGAATAGAATAGAATAGAATAGAATAGAATAGAATAGAATAGAATAGAATAGAATAGAATAGAATAGAATAGAATAGCTTTATTGGCCAAGTGTGATTGCACACATAAGGAATTTGTCTTGGTACATACGCTCTCAGTGTACATAAAAGAAAAGATACATTCGTCAAGAATCATAAGGTACAACACTTATAGTCATAGGAACAAATAAGCAATCAAATCATATTAGAAACAGTCAGTATAAATCGTAAGGATACCAGCAACAAGGTTGACATACAGTCATAAGTGGGAGGAGATGGGTGATAGGAACAATGAGAAGATTGATAGTAATGCAGACTTAATAACTAGTTTGACAGTGTTGAGGGAATTATTTGTTAAGCAGAGTGATGGCATTTGGGAAAAAACTGTTCTTGTGTCTAGTTGTTCTGGTGTGCAGTGCTCTATAGCATTGGGTTTTTTTTAAAATTATTAAAAAGTTTTATCAAGTATTACAACAATTTTTCCCCTCCCTCCTCCCCCCCTTCCCTCCTCCACCCACCCCCCCCATCTCTCATCCCCCCTCTCCCTACAACCCTCCTCCCCCCACCCACCCACCCTGGACTTCCCAGAGCAAATACAGGGTATAACATTTAACAAACATAAACTAAAATATGCTAACTTTCTGTAGACTCCAAACTCCCTCCCTCCCTCCCAAACCCTAAAGCTCTTTAATTCCCCTTTCAACTAACAAAACATAATTCAAAAAGAAAATGTTGGTTTCATTCATAAGCTATTTGAAACTTTTTAGTCCGATATTTGTTTTGAATATAGTCAATCCATCTTCTCCATTCCGATATATATCTTTCATTTGAATGGTCCTTCAAGTATGCCGAAATTTTTGCCATCTCTGCTAAATTCACTACTTTTAATGTCCATTCTTCAATAGTAGGTAAGTCTTCCTTCTTCCAATACTGCGCCACCAAAAGTCTGGCTGCTGTTATTAAATTTAAAATCAATTTAGTCTCTATGACCGTACAATCTGTAATTATACCTTACAAAAAGAACTGTGGAGTAAATTTTATCTTCTTTTTGAGAATGTTTTGGATAATCCACCATATTTTTATCCAAAATGCCTTAATTTTTTTACATGTCCACCATATATGATAATACGTGGCATCATCACATTCACATCTCCAACACTTAGGTTGCAAACTTGGATACATACAGGCTAGCTTTTTAGGATCTAAATGCCATCTATAAAACATTTTATAAAAATTCTCTCTTAAGTTTTGGGCTTGCGTAAACTTTACATTTCTAACCCATATTTTTTCCCACGTTTCCATCATTATTGGTTCTTCGATGTTTTGTGCCCATTTTATCATACAATCCTTAACTAGCTCTGTTTCTGAATCTATTTCTACCAATGCATTATACAGCCTTTCTATATGCATTTGACTTTGGTCTCTAATTTGTTTTACCAAGTTCTCCTCATTTTGCGAGATACCAATTTTCTGTTCTTTCCATCTAGCTTGAGCTGTCCATACTGAAACCATGTTTGAATTATCCTTTCTTCTCTTAATTGATTCAAAGATTTTAGTTGTAATATACCTCCTTCCTTATTAAGAAGCTCTTTATAAGTAATCACATCTTGTTTTTGCTCTACTCTTATATTCTCTATCACGTGTCTGGGTATTGCCCACATTGGTAACTTATCGTTTAATTTATACTGATACTTTTTCCAGACACGCAGTAAAGCATTTCTTAATATATGACTTTTAAAAGTCTTGTCCACTTTCTTATCATATAATAAATAAGCATGCCAACCGTAAACCAAATCATATCCCTCAATATTCAATATTCTTTCTTCTGTTGAATTCATCCAGTCACTAATTGCTGACAGAACAGCTGCTTCATAATATAATCTTAAATTGGGCATTTTGAGACCTCCTCTTTCACGTATATCCTGCATTATTTTTTGTTTTATTCTCGGTCTCTTCCCTGCCCAGACAAAATTATTAATACCCTTCTGCCATATCTTCAAATTTTTTAAGTATTGGTATCATTTGAAAAAGAAACAAAAACTAAGGCAAAACATTAATTTTCACTGCTGCTATTCTTCCTAACAAAGATAGTTGTAATTTTTTCCAATTTTCCATCTCTCTCTGTATTTTTTGCCACAATGGATCATAATTATGCTTAAATAATTTTGCATTTGATATCATAATATAAACCCCTAAATACTTAACTTTTTTTACTATTTCAAATCCTGTTAGTCTTTCTAATTCATCTTTTTGATTTGTAGTCATGTTTTTAGTTATTATCTTCGTTTTCCCTGCATTTATTTTAAATCCTGATACTTGTCCATATTGATTAATTATATCCATTAAACCTACAACCAACTGTAATGGTTGGGTTAAAGTAACAACCAAGTTGTCTGCAAATGCTCGTAATCCGTAGTCATTCTGCCTAATTTTAATTCCATTTATTTTATCCGACCCATGTATCTTACTCAACAAAAATTCCAAAGTCAAGATAAACAATAATGGAGACAAGGGACATCCTTGTCTTGTTCCTTTTTCTATATTAAAAGTATCTGTTAAACTACCATTAATTATTATTTGCGCTGTTTGTTTCTGGTATATTGCCTTAATAGATTGTGTAAAATATTCTCCAAACTGCATCTTTTCTATTATTTTAAATAAAAAATGCCAATTCAATTGATCAAATGCTTTCTCCGCATCAAGAAATATTAGCACCGCAGGGATTTGGTTGTTTTTCCCCAAATACTCTAATAGGTTAACAACTTGCCTTACATTACTCTTCATTTGTCTACCATTTATAAAACCAGTTTGATCATTATGAATCATTTGTTGCATGATTGTCATTAACCTATTTGCTAGTATTTTGGCAAAAATCTTGTAATCTGTATTTAAAAGTGATATAGGCCTATAATTTTTTGGCTGGGTGTGGTCTTGCTCCTCCTTTGGAATCAGAGAAATAAAAGCTATCCTCCAGGATGGGGGTACATCTCCAGATTGTATGTTAGTAAATAATTCTTTGAGTGGTCCCACCATTTCTAACTGCAAGTGTTTATAATAAGCAGCTGTCAAACCATCTGTCCCAGGGGCTTTACCCACTTTCAATTGCTTAATTGCAAATATAATCTCCTCGGAAGTTATTGGTTGATTTAAACCCTCCCTTTGCTCTTTTGTAATTATAGGAATATTCTCTTTCTGTAAGTATCTATCTATATCTATACTTTGAATTTTATCACTAGCATACAACCTCGTATAAAATTCTAAAAATGCTTTTTTAATCATATTTTGCTGATAAACCTCTTTGCCTTTATATTCTATTTTCTCTATGGTCCGTGACTTTTGTTTTTTCCTTAACAGATATGCTAACCATCTCCCTGATTTATTAGCATTGCAAAAAGTGTTATGCTTAGCATATTGCAAATTGGTTGCGACCTGATCTGCCATTAGCATATTAAATTGCCCTCACAGTAAGTTAATTGCCTCTTTTATTTTCTTGTCTGCTGGGTTCAATATCAAAGCTTGTTCTTTTTTTTTTAATTTCCTCTTCTAAGTCCTTCCTTTTTTTTCCCTGTTTACATCTATGTTTATTATTCAAATATATCAAGATACCTCTCATATATGCTTTACTTGCATCCCAAACCATTTCCATATATGTACCCTTATGCATATTTATAATGAAAAATTCTTTCATACTCTCAGCTCTCTCGCCGTCACCCGTAGTCGGAAATAAACCACGCTGCAAATCAATGGGTTTTCGAAGCAGAAACCGGTTTATTCGGCGTCCAAAGGTGGTGCAAATAGTTGCTGAGTTCAGGTGAGGATAATACAAAGTCGGCGTTGGGCGGCAACGCCACTTAATGCTGTTTAAATAATCGCGCCGCTTACCGCCCTTCTCGGCTCCTCCTTGCCGGCACGCCCCTCTCATATGTGATAATGCGTAACAGCTGTTCCAAACCCTACCGCGGCCGCCAGGTGACCGTCCGCCTGCCTCCCTAACACCCCCTCCACCAATCCGTGTTTAGGATACTTAACCCAACCCCCACCCCCATAGCCTCATCGCGTTGAGCTCTCATCTGCAGGAGCACTCGTCGTCAACGTGTCGAGTGTGGGATCTCGACAGGCGGCTCCCCCTACCAGGGGTCCACCTGTAAAACATAAGAAAGGACATTAACACAGGGTTATATCATTGCTATCGCAGTATTTCCCGGTTTGTGGGGGTATTTTTTGTGATATCGTTTCAATAACCTCTCGGCCTGCAGGTCTTCAGCCGATACCCATGAGGCATCCTCCAGAGGGTAACCTTTCCACCTCACTAGGTATTTTAATTTCCCTCTACTCAGTTTTGAATCAAGGATTTCTATGATTTCGTAATGGGAACCCGCCAACGGTCCTGGGCGGTCTGTAGAGCTGCGCATATTGCCTGCTGGCTTTAATAAACTACTATGAAAGACTGGGTGGACCTTACCCAGTAACGATGGTAACTTAAGCTCAACAGTTACCGGATTTATGATTTTTACAATAGTAAAGGGCCCGAGGTATTTTGGACCTAATTTTTTACTAGGTATTTGTAACTTAATGTATTTAGTGGATACGTACACTTGGTCTCCTATACGAAACGGTTTGTGATCCTTTCGTTTTCTGTCAGCGAACTCTTTATACTCTCCTGCCGCCTTTTGTAACGCTTCTTTGATCTTTGGCCACTGAACACCAATACGGATGCCCCACTCCCTAGGGGACACTCCCTCCTGCGCATCTGGTTCCAATTCAGGGATTGCATTAAAGTCCCGCCCATACACGATTTGAAACGGAGTAGCCCCAGTACTCCGGTGTACTGCATTATTATAGGCTACTTCGGCAAGTGGTATGAGGTCCGACCAATCGGACTGCTGATACGATACGTAACAACGGAGATATCTCTCTATCATGGCATTGGCTCTTTCTGCAGCTCCATTTGTACTAGGGTGATAAGCAGAACTTAACCCTTGCGATGAACCTATTAACTTAACAAAGCCACGCCAAAACCGTGCCGTGAACTGTACACCCCTGTCGGAGATGATCCGTCGGGGTGTACCATGCAATCGATATATATGCCGTACGAACATTAGAGCCAATTGTCTCGCGCTCGGCAGGCCTTTACAGGGAATAAAGTGAGCCTGTTTAGAGAAGAGGTCAACCACAGTCCATATAACTGTGTGACCTTTACTATCAGGGAGGTCTACGATGAAATCCATCCCTATCTCTTCCCATGGTTTACTGGGTTTAGCGACCGGTTGTAGAAGACCAAGTGGTTTACCAGGTCTTGCCTTTGTTACAGCGCACACATGACACTCTTTCACGTACTTCTCCACTTCCTTACGCATACGCGGCCACCAGAATTGCCGTCGCACGAGATGGAGGGTTTTTAGAAACCCAAAATGTCCAGCGGTTTTAGCATCATGACACCTGTTCAGTACAGTTGACCGCAGAGATTGGGGTATGTATAATTTCGACCCCATCCAAGCTAACCCATCACGCATGGTCACCATTGTTTTATGTTTGGCTATCCAGAGGTCATCCTGTACTGCTTTTTCCAGTCCTATTCTCCACTCTAGTTCGGTAGGTTTGTCTCCTACCCAGGCCATATGTTGAGACTTTGGAATAATTGCTTGTACTACATCCTCTCGTTTACTATCAAACTGGGGCATCCGCGATAATGCATCAGCTAAAAAATTTCTACCACTTGGAACATACTTCAGGTCGAAATTAAATCGCTGGAAATACTGTGCCCAACGAACCTGTTTTGGCGACAGTTTTCTAGGGGTTTGCAAAGCCTCCAAATTCTTATGGTCTGTCCAGATCTCGAATTTTTTATCGGTGCCTTCTAGTAAATGTCGCCATGTCATTAAAGCCCATCTCACTGCAAATGCCTCCTTCTCCCACACAGCCCAACCCCGATCTGTGGGTGTCAATTTCCGAGAAGTGTACGCACAAGGATATAAGGTCCTATCCGACGCCCGCTGCAAAAGCACTGCCCCTACAGCTACATCGCTAGCGTCTGCCTGTACTACAAAGTCCAATGAGGGATCTGGATGTTTTAACACGGGTTCCCTGGAGAATAATTCCTTTAGCCGCTCGAACGACTGTTGACACTCTTTCGTCCAAGATAACAATTGTCGCGGTCGTATCTTACCTCCGCCTAGATGCTTTGTTTTTAATAGATCTGTTAAGGGGAGGGCCACCTGTGCAAACGATGGGATGAATTGCCGGTAAAAATTAGCGAAACCAAGAAAGCTTTGTAATTGCTTTCTGGTTTTGGGTGCCTGCCACTCCAACACTGTCGAGACTTTTTTCGGATCCATCTCTATTCCTCGTGCCGAAATACGATACCCCAAATAATCCAGGCTAGTGCGATGGAACTCGCATTTTGACAACTTCACATAAAGCTTGGCCTCTAGCAACTTAGACAGAACATTTCTTACTAGTCGGATATGCTCGTCCATCGTTTCCGAATATATCAAAATATCATCTAAGTAGACAAGAACGCCCCGATATAAATGTTCATGTAACACCTCGTTGATAACCTGCATGAACACAGCCGGGGCGCCCTGCAGCCCAAAAGGCATAACCCTAAACTTGTAGCTCCCTAATGGGCAATTAAAGGTCGTTTTCCACTTGTCTCCTTTTCGTATCCTTATTCTATAATACGCTTCCCTTAAATCCAACTTTGTGAACACCTTCCCTGTCGCTAGTGTAGCTAGTAAATCCTTCATTAACGGCAAAGGGTATAGGTGCTCTACACACACAGCATTTAATCCCCTAAAGTCAACGCAAAGACGAAGACCGCCGTCCTTCTTCTCACGAAATAGAACCGGGGCTGCCATACCCGCCCGACTGGGCTGGATAAATCCTCGAGCCAGGTTCTTATCAATATAGCGTCGCAACTCCTCTAACTCAGGTTTTGTCATGGCGTACATACGTGGCTTTGGTAACCTCGCCCCCGGTATCAGCTCTATCGCACAATCTGTCGCTCTATGAGGGGGTAACGACTCACATTCACGTTCGTCGAACACAGCTGCCATATCCTTGTACACCTCCGGATATTCTGGCCCTGCAGTTCCCACTCCATTACACTGCTGGGTCTGTTGTTGAGGCTCAGGAACAGGGTCTGGCCCTAAACATATTTGTAGCTTTCGATAGCCCCCCTCCCACCATATAGTGGGACGCCACTTATCCAACCAAGCTAGCCCTAATATAAGTGGCTCGACCATGTGCTCCACTATGATAAACCGAATCCGCTCCTTATGTTCTCCTATTTCAAGATATACAGGTTCTGTCACAAACGTGGCCGGTGAACCTCCTAATAATGATCCATCCATTTGTTCAAAACGAATAGGGGTTTTTAGTTTCATCCGCTGTAAGCTTAAAGCATCCGCTACTGAACTCCGGATGAGACAACGGGTACATCCGGAATCTATGAGTGCCCCTAGCGAACTCCCCTGTAAGGTGCGCGTATTTCGCAGCACAACTGGTATCACGAATGGGTGTATAGGATCGCTTACCATAGGATCCTCCGATCCGCTTTCATCGCTGCCATCCGACACGGTTGGCAGACCTCCCTCCCTCGGAGGGCTCTTTACCCCTGTTAGCGTGGATCGAGAACAGCTAGCAGATATCGGTGTAGACGTGGCTGTCCGCTCAGATGTAGATCGTGCCCTCTCCCGAACCTTGGTCCCGGACGGTGGAGCGCGTGTCGGTGTGGGCTGCAAGGGTGGTATAGGACACTCGGCAGCGCGGTGTCCTAGCTGGTTACACCGGAAGCACCGGAATACTCCTCGTCCTCCACCTGCTGCCGGTCTACTGGGCGCAGGACTTGTTCCATACTCCTTTGGGGCTGTCGGTTTCATTCCAGTTGGCACAAAACGTTGAGGTTGGCCTACACGCCCTCGGAATTCCCGCAATCCAGTTTCCAGTTCCACGGCTGCCTTAAACCACTCGGACAATTTTGGTGGTAACCCACGGTACACACATGCTTGTTTCACTTCTCTATCCAGACCGGACCGAAACTGGTGCACCAATAACCGCTCTGGCCACGACCTAAGTCTCCCCGCTAACATCCTGAACTCCTTAACGTAGTCCTTGGCAGGCCTTCCCCTCTGTTTCAATGCCAGCAGTTCCCCCTCTGTGATTTGGACTCTTGTGCCATCCTCGAAGCGTCCTCGTAGCGCCTCCAGAAACAGTCCCACATCGGCTAGCTCCCTAGCATGCTCACTATGTAGGTCTGCGACCCAATTAGCAGCCTCCCCCTGGAGGACTGCTGTTATGGCCATAACTACAGCCCACTGCGATGGATATAGATGTCCGTAGAGATCAGTGTGGCTGAGCACTTGACTTAGGAAGACAGAGACCCGGTCAGGGTTCCCGTCAAAGGAAGCCTGAATAGGGGGAGGACCCCATACAACCTGGGGTTGCTGTGGCCATGCTCCAGGTGGCCACACCAGGGGAGGGGGTTGGTCACCTGCTCCACTGCCCTGCACAGGTACTCCCGTCCGAAGCTGGCTTGGTCTGGGCCCCATGCCGGTCTGGTCCATCCCCCGCCTTGCTGTTCTTTGTTGCCTTTCGTGCTCAACTTCGCGAGGTGCCTCACCTAGAGAGGAAACCCTGGGCCGGGCCTGTCCCATCGACTGGCCCCTGCTCCCTTCCCTCCTCTCTATTCGCAATTTTGGGCTCGCTAGCTGGAAGCGGGACTCCCGCCCTCTTTGCCATGACTCAGTAGCCTCTGTTCCTAGCCAGGGTTGCCAGGCTGCTGCATCTCTAAAACTGCCCTCCCCGAATTTCTCCCTTAAAACATCCAGGGTGGACGCTCCCAGGCCAGTAGAGTGACTCCAGTCACACTCTTCTTCATCCAACCACTTCCTCTCCCTCCAACCATGAAAGGAGGACTCTCCCGAATAACCCCCGGGGTTTGGGGCTTTGTGGATCCCAGAACTCACAAGCGCGGAGCTCTGCCACCACTCTCCCCCCCCCGACATCTTAGTTCGCTGCGACTCAGACGCTTCCTGGGACTCAACGGCTCCGTCCGCTGGCTGGGGCTTCCTCTCCTTGGACCTGACTACCGGAGGGTCTGCAGGGCTCTGTCCCTCCGACACCTGCACCACGGTGGTGTCTTCCTCCGGTCCTTCGGGACTCGCCGCTCCAGCCGCCGCTTCCTCCGCCATCCCTCCGTTTCTGGCGTCGCTCACCGTAACAGAAGAAAACGCCGACTTTCTCTCAGCTCTCTCGCCGTCACCCGTAGTCGGAAATAAACCACGCTGCAAATCAATGGGTTTTCGAAGCAGAAACCGGTTTATTCGGCGTCCAAAGGTGGTGCAAATAGTTGCTGAGTTCAGGTGAGGATAATACAAAGTCGGCGTTGGGCGGCAACGCCACTTAATGCTGTTTAAATAATCGCGCCGCTTACCGCCCTTCTCGGCTCCTCCTTGCCGGCACGCCCCTCTCATATGTGATAATGCGTAACAGCTGTTCCAAACCCTACCGCGGCCGCCAGGTGACCGTCCGCCTGCCTCCCTAACACCCCCTCCACCAATCCGTGTTTAGGATACTTAACCCAACCCCCACCCCCATAGCCTCATCGCGTTGAGCTCTCATCTGCAGGAGCACTCGTCGTCAACGTGTCGAGTGTGGGATCTCGACAGGCGGCTCCCCCTACCAGGGGTCCACCTGTAAAACATAAGAAAGGACATTAACACAGGGTTATATCATTGCTATCGCAGTATTTCCCGGTTTGTGGGGGTATTTTTTGTGATATCGTTTCAATAACCTCTCGGCCTGCAGGTCTTCAGCCGATACCCATGAGGCATCCTCCAGAGGGTAACCTTTCCACCTCACTAGGTATTTTAATTTCCCTCTACTCAGTTTTGAATCAAGGATTTCTATGATTTCGTAATGGGAACCCGCCAACGGTCCTGGGCGGTCTGTAGAGCTGCGCATATTGCCTGCTGGCTTTAATAAACTACTATGAAAGACTGGGTGGACCTTACCCAGTAACGATGGTAACTTAAGCTCAACAGTTACCGGATTTATGATTTTTACAATAGTAAAGGGCCCGAGGTATTTTGGACCTAATTTTTTACTAGGTATTTGTAACTTAATGTATTTAGTGGATACGTACACTTGGTCTCCTATACGAAACGGTTTGTGATCCTTTCGTTTTCTGTCAGCGAACTCTTTATACTCTCCTGCCGCCTTTTGTAACGCTTCTTTGATCTTTGGCCACTGAACACCAATACGGATGCCCCACTCCCTAGGGGACACTCCCTCCTGCGCATCTGGTTCCAATTCAGGGATTGCATTAAAGTCCCGCCCATACACGATTTGAAACGGAGTAGCCCCAGTACTCCGGTGTACTGCATTATTATAGGCTACTTCGGCAAGTGGTATGAGGTCCGACCAATCGGACTGCTGATACGATACGTAACAACGGAGATATCTCTCTATCATGGCATTGGCTCTTTCTGCAGCTCCATTTGTACTAGGGTGATAAGCAGAACTTAACCCTTGCGATGAACCTATTAACTTAACAAAGCCACGCCAAAACCGTGCCGTGAACTGTACACCCCTGTCGGAGATGATCCGTCGGGGTGTACCATGCAATCGATATATATGCCGTACGAACATTAGAGCCAATTGTCTCGCGCTCGGCAGGCCTTTACAGGGAATAAAGTGAGCCTGTTTAGAGAAGAGGTCAACCACAGTCCATATAACTGTGTGACCTTTACTATCAGGGAGGTCTACGATGAAATCCATCCCTATCTCTTCCCATGGTTTACTGGGTTTAGCGACCGGTTGTAGAAGACCAAGTGGTTTACCAGGTCTTGCCTTTGTTACAGCGCACACATGACACTCTTTCACGTACTTCTCCACTTCCTTACGCATACGCGGCCACCAGAATTGCCGTCGCACGAGATGGAGGGTTTTTAGAAACCCAAAATGTCCAGCGGTTTTAGCATCATGACACCTGTTCAGTACAGTTGACCGCAGAGATTGGGGTATGTATAATTTCGACCCCATCCAAGCTAACCCATCACGCATGGTCACCATTGTTTTATGTTTGGCTATCCAGAGGTCATCCTGTACTGCTTTTTCCAGTCCTATTCTCCACTCTAGTTCGGTAGGTTTGTCTCCTACCCAGGCCATATGTTGAGACTTTGGAATAATTGCTTGTACTACATCCTCTCGTTTACTATCAAACTGGGGCATCCGCGATAATGCATCAGCTAAAAAATTTCTACCACTTGGAACATACTTCAGGTCGAAATTAAATCGCTGGAAATACTGTGCCCAACGAACCTGTTTTGGCGACAGTTTTCTAGGGGTTTGCAAAGCCTCCAAATTCTTATGGTCTGTCCAGACCTCGAATTTTTTATCGGTGCCTTCTAGTAAATGTCGCCATGTCATTAAAGCCCATCTCACTGCAAATGCCTCCTTCTCCCACACAGCCCAACCCCGATCTGTGGGTGTCAATTTCCGAGAAGTGTACGCACAAGGATATAAGGTCCTATCCGACGCCCGCTGCAAAAGCACTGCCCCTACAGCTACATCGCTAGCGTCTGCCTGTACTACAAAGTCCAATGAGGGATCTGGATGTTTTAACACGGGTTCCCTGGAGAATAATTCCTTTAGCCGCTCGAACGACTGTTGACACTCTTTCGTCCAAGATAACAATTGTCGCGGTCGTATCTTACCTCCGCCTAGATGCTTTGTTTTTAATAGATCTGTTAAGGGGAGGGCCACCTGTGCAAACGATGGGATGAATTGCCGGTAAAAATTAGCGAAACCAAGAAAGCTTTGTAATTGCTTTCTGGTTTTGGGTGCCTGCCACTCCAACACTGTCGAGACTTTTTTCGGATCCATCTCTATTCCTCGTGCCGAAATACGATACCCCAAATAATCCAGGCTAGTGCGATGGAACTCGCATTTTGACAACTTCACATAAAGCTTGGCCTCTAGCAACTTAGACAGAACATTTCTTACTAGTCGGATATGCTCGTCCATCGTTTCCGAATATATCAAAATATCATCTAAGTAGACAAGAACGCCCCGATATAAATGTTCATGTAACACCTCGTTGATAACCTGCATGAACACAGCCGGGGCGCCCTGCAGCCCAAAAGGCATAACCCTAAACTTGTAGCTCCCTAATGGGCAATTAAAGGTCGTTTTCCACTTGTCTCCTTTTCGTATCCTTATTCTATAATACGCTTCCCTTAAATCCAACTTTGTGAACACCTTCCCTGTCGCTAGTGTAGCTAGTAAATCCTTCATTAACGGCAAAGGGTATAGGTGCTCTACACACACAGCATTTAATCCCCTAAAGTCAACGCAAAGACGAAGACCGCCGTCCTTCTTCTCACGAAATAGAACCGGGGCTGCCATACCCGCCCGACTGGGCTGGATAAATCCTCGAGCCAGGTTCTTATCAATATAGCGTCGCAACTCCTCTAACTCAGGTTTTGTCATGGCGTACATACGTGGCTTTGGTAACCTCGCCCCCGGTATCAGCTCTATCGCACAATCTGTCGCTCTATGAGGGGGTAACGACTCACATTCACGTTCGTCGAACACAGCTGCCATATCCTTGTACACCTCCGGATATTCTGGCCCTGCAGTTCCCACTCCATTACACTGCTGGGTCTGTTGTTGAGGCTCAGGAACAGGGTCTGGCCCTAAACATATTTGTAGCTTTCGATAGCCCCCCTCCCACCATATAGTGGGACGCCACTTATCCAACCAAGCTAGCCCTAATATAAGTGGCTCGACCATGTGCTCCACTATGATAAACCGAATCCGCTCCTTATGTTCTCCTATTTCAAGATATACAGGTTCTGTCACAAACGTGGCCGGTGAACCTCCTAATAATGATCCATCCATTTGTTCAAAACGAATAGGGGTTTTTAGTTTCATCCGCTGTAAGCTTAAAGCATCCGCTACTGAACTCCGGATGAGACAACGGGTACATCCGGAATCTATGAGTGCCCCTAGCGAACTCCCCTGTAAGGTGCGCGTATTTCGCAGCACAACTGGTATCACGAATGGGTGTATAGGATCGCTTACCATAGGATCCTCCGATCCGCTTTCATCGCTGCCATCCGACACGGTTGGCAGACCTCCCTCCCTCGGAGGGCTCTTTACCCCTGTTAGCGTGGATCGAGAACAGCTAGCAGATATCGGTGTAGACGTGGCTGTCCGCTCAGATGTAGATCGTGCCCTCTCCCGAACCTTGGTCCCGGACGGTGGAGCGCGTGTCGGTGTGGGCTGCAAGGGTGGTATAGGACACTCGGCAGCGCGGTGTCCTAGCTGGTTACACCGGAAGCACCGGAATACTCCTCGTCCTCCACCTGCTGCCGGTCTACTGGGCGCAGGACTTGTTCCATACTCCTTTGGGGCTGTCGGTTTCATTCCAGTTGGCACAAAACGTTGAGGTTGGCCTACACGCCCTCGGAATTCCCGCAATCCAGTTTCCAGTTCCACGGCTGCCTTAAACCACTCGGACAATTTTGGTGGTAACCCACGGTACACACATGCTTGTTTCACTTCTCTATCCAGACCGGACCGAAACTGGTGCACCAATAACCGCTCTGGCCACGACCTAAGTCTCCCCGCTAACATCCTGAACTCCTTAACGTAGTCCTTGGCAGGCCTTCCCCTCTGTTTCAATGCCAGCAGTTCCCCCTCTGTGATTTGGACTCTTGTGCCATCCTCGAAGCGTCCTCGTAGCGCCTCCAGAAACAGTCCCACATCGGCTAGCTCCCTAGCATGCTCACTATGTAGGTCTGCGACCCAATTAGCAGCCTCCCCCTGGAGGACTGCTGTTATGGCCATAACTACAGCCCACTGCGATGGATATAGATGTCCGTAGAGATCAGTGTGGCTGAGCACTTGACTTAGGAAGACAGAGACCCGGTCAGGGTTCCCGTCAAAGGAAGCCTGAATAGGGGGAGGACCCCATACAACCTGGGGTTGCTGTGGCCATGCTCCAGGTGGCCACACCAGGGGAGGGGGTTGGTCACCTGCTCCACTGCCCTGCACAGGTACTCCCGTCCGAAGCTGGCTTGGTCTGGGCCCCATGCCGGTCTGGTCCATCCCCCGCCTTGCTGTTCTTTGTTGCCTTTCGTGCTCAACTTCGCGAGGTGCCTCACCTAGAGAGGAAACCCTGGGCCGGGCCTGTCCCATCGACTGGCCCCTGCTCCCTTCCCTCCTCTCTATTCGCAATTTTGGGCTCGCTAGCTGGAAGCGGGACTCCCGCCCTCTTTGCCATGACTCAGTAGCCTCTGTTCCTAGCCAGGGTTGCCAGGCTGCTGCATCTCTAAAACTGCCCTCCCCGAATTTCTCCCTTAAAACATCCAGGGTGGACGCTCCCAGGCCAGTAGAGTGACTCCAGTCACACTCTTCTTCATCCAACCACTTCCTCTCCCTCCAACCATGAAAGGAGGACTCTCCCGAATAACCCCCGGGGTTTGGGGCTTTGTGGATCCCAGAACTCACAAGCGCGGAGCTCTGCCACCACTCTCCCCCCCCCGACATCTTAGTTCGCTGCGACTCAGACGCTTCCTGGGACTCAACGGCTCCGTCCGCTGGCTGGGGCTTCCTCTCCTTGGACCTGACTACCGGAGGGTCTGCAGGGCTCTGTCCCTCCGACACCTGCACCACGGTGGTGTCTTCCTCCGGTCCTTCGGGACTCGCCGCTCCAGCCGCCGCTTCCTCCGCCATCCCTCCGTTTCTGGCGTCGCTCACCGTAACAGAAGAAAACGCCGACTTTCTCTCAGCTCTCTCGCCGTCACCCGTAGTCGGAAATAAACCACGCTGCAAATCAATGGGTTTTCGAAGCAGAAACCGGTTTATTCGGCGTCCAAAGGTGGTGCAAATAGTTGCTGAGTTCAGGTGAGGATAATACAAAGTCGGCGTTGGGCGGCAACGCCACTTAATGCTGTTTAAATAATCGCGCCGCTTACCGCCCTTCTCGGCTCCTCCTTGCCGGCACGCCCCTCTCATATGTGATAATGCGTAACAGCTGTTCCAAACCCTACCGCGGCCGCCAGGTGACCGTCCGCCTGCCTCCCTAACACCCCCTCCACCAATCCGTGTTTAGGATACTTAACCCAACCCCCACCCCCATAGCCTCATCGCGTTGAGCTCTCATCTGCAGGAGCACTCGTCGTCAACGTGTCGAGTGTGGGATCTCGACACATACATTTTTTACATTCTTTTACATTTTCCTCATATCTAAACAAATTTTCATTTAACCTCCAAGACCTCTTAGATCCCATTCCATACTCTAATTCCATCCAAACTGGACTATGATCCGTTAAAACTCTTGGGCAGATCTTCGTCTTCTTCACCCTAGAGAAAAGATCATTAGTAATTAATATGAAATCAATCCTAGAGAAAGATTGATGTCTATCAGAAAAAAAGGTAAAATCTTTTTCTTCAGAGTTCCTCTCTCGCCAGATATCTCTCAACTCCGTATCATCCATCATTTCAAAAAACGATTTTGGCAATCTGGCACACATTGAGATATTTTGCAAGAGCCCCTTCTTATATTTTTTAGTATCCAAAACTCCATTCCAATCGCTCAATAAGATGCATGATTTATAATCTCATTGTAGTAACTTGGAATGTAAAAGCTTGTAAAATTTTTCCTGTTGTTGGTTCGGTGCATATACTGCAATTAAAAATATTTTTTCTCCTTTTATTAAAAGTTCAATTGCTATGAATCTTCCTTGATCATCTGCTTCAATTAATTTAGCAATTAAGTCTTTTTTAGGTATATAACTATACCATTCTTCTTCTCAGGAGCAGATGCAACAAAATGTATGCCTAACCTTGCATTTATTAAATATTTTTGATCTTTCCTTCTAATGTGAGTCTCTTGTAGACAGATTACATCATTTTTAAACTGTTTCAAATAATGAAATATTTTTCTCCTCTTTTGTGGTGAATTTAGGCCATTAACATTCCAAGTCAGAAATCTAGTCGCCATTCTTGGCCCCCTGAAGCTTTTGGAGCATCTGGTGGAAGTCTCCATGCATTTTGCTTTTTGGCCTTGCTCCTCCCACTGCTTCTGTTTTTTGTAGCTTCTTGAATCATCTGGAGTTGCTGCACTCTTAATTCTTCTTGATGCTTGGCTGCCGCTCAGGTCTGTCTTTGATCCTTAGGTTCTTGTATTTTTTCGAATACCTCCAAAGCTTGAGCAGTAGTCAAAAGTTGTATTAAATCTTCTTGAGTAATCAAAGCTCCTCTTTGGGCCTGTGCCAACAATTCTTCCTTCTCCCCCTTTCTTGCCCCCTCTACTTCCGTCTTCCTTCTAGCTTCTGGGGACTGTGGGCATCCAGCCTTTAATACATTGGTATAGAAATCTCTTGCCTTCCACACTGAGTTAAGACGATATCTTTCTCCTGAATAGTTCACCACTAGTCCAGCTGGAACCTCCCATCTGTACTGTATCTGACGGTTTCTCAGTTCTTCCACCAGAAAGGCATAATCCCTTCTGGCTCTCAACATTTTGGGGGGGGGATTTCTTTCAGTATTAAAACCTCCTGCCCCTGCACTTGAAGTTTATTTTTAAAAGTGACTTATAGAATTTCATTGAGTATTCTCCTTGTTGTAAAATAGACTACAATGTCTCTTGGTAGATGTTTCTGTCTGGCAACCCATGAATTGACACGGTAAATTTTGTCAATTTGCCATTCAAAATTTGCTTTTTGATTTCCCATTATCTGTGCAAATGCTTCTGAAAAAATCTCTCTCAGATTCTCTTGCTTATTTTCTTTGAGGCCTCTTATTCTCAAAGCAAATTCCATATCTCTATATTGTATCATTATTACATCAGCCTCTGCTCTTTCCATCTTATTCTGAACCTCTCCCATTTTATTTTCCAAATTCTCATTAGACTGCTTAATTTCTTCCACTTTTTCATCTATTGCTTCAATATGGCCTGCCAGACCTTGAACTGCCATGATAATATCTTCTCTAATTTCCTGATTTCAATTTTGAATGAACTCTTTAATTTGAGCCATCTCCTCAGCAACATCTCGTATTTTATCCTCAAACACTGAAGTAATTTTTTTTTCTGTAACAGAGGCTTGTGTTTTAAGGGCTTCCTGCAACATTTCAAGTGTTAATATTGGTGGTTCCATTGGAACAGAGAGAGATTGCAATTTGGACATTTGAGCTAGCGAGCTCCCAGCACTTTTAGGGACAATAGTCTTTATTTGTTTTGAAGCCATTTTTAGTTTCCAATTTGAATTTATTCAGCAACCAGAGCAACAAATCCACCAGATCCAAAAATTTCCAGTCTTTATATAATCAATCCTCTTTTTTTAAAAAAAAACCACCACTGCTATAGTCTTTTAGCCTTTAATCTTCTTTCTTTCAAAGCAAAAATCTCTAATTTTAGACAGGGGCTGCCAGCGCTAGATGAAATTTTCCTTTTTAACTTTCACTTTCACGCCCCATTAAAGCTCAATCACCATCTTGGTTTCACTTTCCCCCTTAGTAAGTCAGAAGGAAGTAATACACATTTGGAGTTAAAGTTTAGTACTTGCAAATCTGGTCTCTCCTGAGTTTGCTAAGCCTGCTTCCAAATCCAATGTTTTATTCCAAGAGTTGTTTGCAGGGGTTGTCGTGGCGTCTTCTTCTGCTTAAAGCAGAAACATCCTGAATCCGGAGGTCTGTCAGGCTTCCAGGGAGCTCTCACCCTTCGAGCCCCAGAATTGTTCCTGGGGCTTCTTGGGGAGCTCTACCTACACCCGTCTGCTCTCTTCCTCCCCTTCTCCTGAGGAGAAAGTTTCCAAGCCACCAGACAGCTGATTTGCGCTGTTCTAAAGGCTTTACGTGGTTGCGGGGCTGGCGCTCACAAAAGGAGAGTCTTTGGCGCCTACGGTGCCACCGGAAGTCTCTATAGCATTGTTTTGAGGGTAGGAGTTGAAACAGTTTATGTCCAGGATGTGAGGGGTCTGTAAATATTTTCACAGCCCTCTCTTTGACTTGTGCAGTATACAGGTCCTCAATGGAAGGCAGGTTGGTAGTAATTGTTTTTTTCTGCAGTTCTAATTATCCTCTGAAGTCTATGTCTGTCTTATTGGGTTGCAGAACCAAACCAGACAGTTATAGAGGTGCAGATGACAGACTTAATAATTCCTCTGTAGAATTGGATCAGCAGCTCCTTTGAGGAAAGTTTGAGCTTTCTGAGTTGGCGCAGATGAAGCAGGCTAGAATATACTCAAACTATGGAGATAACTTGACAGGCATGACTATCAAAGGTAATAAATGTAGAGGTGAAGCCATATCTGACGGGCAGAGCTGCAGTGATAACTTTTATCCTTCAAGTTCAACTCAAGATATCATAGCTGCAGCCACGCAAGAGGGAAGCCACATTCATTTGTATGGATGAAATTCTATTTGGCAGATACTGCCATAATCCCCATTATCCGAGGCTAATTAATTTTATTCCAGAGATTCCTTTGAGGCACCAAATTGCAAATTAAAGAGACCCGACTGATGAGGAAATATAACACTAGCCTGGATTCCTTTTCTCTCTTCATTCCCCACCATGGCCACCCTCACCTCCATTCTCTTTCTATTTGCTCAGAAGATGAGAAGCCTTTTGGAGAATATATTACAGAAGGGTAATGCATCAGATAATGAGCTCTTGCCCAGAGAGGAGTTAATGTTAATTGGAGGACCTGGTAATTCAAGAAAGAAGAGCTGAGGAATCCATCTCTCTCCAACACCCATTTAAGGAGTGGCAATGCTTGCTGCAACCACATGAAGACACAGCTGTGCTGATTGCTGGACTATGACATTACCAGATGTTGCCTATAAAGAGTGTCGTTTCCCTGACTAGGCCTGATTTGTGTGCAAATGGATGTGCATGCATTTGTCTCACTCAAAGCACACTTAAACCACTAATAAGCATGTGCTTTCCCTGCTCTGCCTTTGCCTACAGCTTTCTCTCCTATGGGAGGCTGCTGGATCTGGAATTTCAAGCAGGATGAAATTAAGGCCAAGTTCAGATTCAGAAAAGTCCCAGAACATATGGGGGGGGAGAATCATAATTCTGACCACACACAGTTTATTTTTGTCATTATTGAAAAGTCACAGCTTCTTCCAAAGGTGCTTTTTCAGGAGGCAAATGGACTTTCTTATTTTTTCTTTGAAGACATTTTGCTTCTCATCCAAGAAGCTTCTTCAGCTCTGACAGGATACGCCAGAAAGAAACCGCCCCAACTCCAAGTAAAAACTCTGAAGCAAGCATTTTTCAAAGTTCTATTTACTAGAATAGGTAAACTGGCATATCTGGGAAAACCCAAATCTGAGAGGTCTGGGTTTTCCCTCAGTAAATCAAAACCCGCAAAACCATCCCCCTCATTCCTCAGTCGATCACATGCTCCAATCACCATCCATCCCATCTCGAGACCTCACTCCGACTACTCCTTCTCCAGATGCAGGATCGTCCTGACCTTGACCAACAGGAAGAATGTTATTATGTCTAAAGACAACCCCTCTACTAAATCCCCCCTCCTACTTTCCCACACATGAGAAGGTGGCAGCATGGAAGCTTCCAGCCTACCAAAGCTGACAGGTGAATGAATCCTGTCCATTCCTATCTTATTCTGTCAGAGCGGAAGAAGCTTCTTGGATGAGAAGCGAAATGTCTTCAAAGAAAAAGAAAGAAAACCTAGTTGCCTCCTGAAAAAGCACCTTTGGTATAACCATGACCTAGATAACTTATAATCTCTACAGACTCACATCTTTTTCTTATACATTTACATTTTAGACCAGTGTTTCTCAACCTCTGCAACTCTAAGATGTGTTGACCTCAGCACTATGCTGGCTTGGGAATTCTGGGAGTTGAAATCCACCAATCTTAAAAGTTGTGTTTTTGAGAAACACTAGTTTTGAGGACCAAACATACCAATTTGGTTTTTAAGCCAGGGGAGAATTTTATTTAGATCTATTTTAGGTGGATCTTGATTTGAGTTCAGTAGAAATGAATGTCTGTGTTACAAATTAGGCATTTTATGTATGTCTTTCATGTCTTTCATTTGAATTCATGAAACTCCTAATATTCAAAAAATATATTGAAATCTCTATGTTTCCTTGTGTAAATGAAGAAGTTCAAATGAGGATCAAGCTTCTACTAATTTCTGAAGCTTTCAGCTTTCTTGTTAAAATTTTACTTTGGAAGAGAAGACTCAACCAATAGTTAATGTCTTAAGAAGGGCTTCTTTGAAATTATTTGGCACTTTTTCAACCCACCGTTCTTAAAATATTGTTTGTTTGGATGTAGAAGCCTCCTGACTCCAAAGATTCTGTGTAGGCTTACATTTGGCATACCTTTTACATTTAACGCATTATTGATAGCAGCCAAAAGATTAGCATGAATTTTGAGGACTACATTGATCAAGAAGGTGCATACTGGTTTGTTAATGTACTTAGCTGCCAACTACATGAAAAAAGTTGTACAACTAATCAGAACTAAGGAGCACCCAGGACTGCAGCCCGAGTGAATGATCAATCTGAATTATTTATGTAGCAAAAACTTTTGAGTAGCTGTTTTCCATATTAAAAAAAGCTGAGGTAGGCCTTTACTTTCTCCACAAAGATGATTGATCTCCAACGTTTGTTCTACATAAAACACAACAGTCCTCACTCTGTGCCCTCCTACTTTATTGGCATGCTACAGCAGAAATGAATGCATAAGGCTGGCCTTATTACAAGGTAGAGAAAGACAGAGCAAGCGGCAGATTCTGAGAGGTCACTCTGTCAGCTGTTATGATGTCTCTTATTCTTCAAAGACAAACCTGAAACCCTTCTGCTGGAGCACCTACCTTGTTCTGCAGTCTTTGTAGTGGTGAATGATATTATATCACCTCCAGTGTTAAAATAAAATCCTTTGCCACTTTTAGTACAGGAGAAGAGACCATCAGACCAGTGGTGGGTTTCAAAAAATTTTACTACCCATTCTGTGGGTGTGGCTTGGTGGGCGTGGCATGGCTTGGTGAGTGTGGCTTGATGGGTGTGACGGGGAAAGATACTGTAAAATCTCCATTCCCTCCCTACTCCAGGGGAAAGTTACTGCAAAATCCCCATTTCCTCCCGATCACCTGGGACTTGGGAGGCAGAGAATAGATGTGGGTAGGGCCAGTCAGAGGTGGTATTTACCGGTTCTCCGAACTACTCAAAATTTCCGCTACCAGTTCTCCAGAACTGGTGAGAACCTGCTGAAATCCACCTCTGCATCAGACTCTCTTCTATTGGGCACCAAAATATCATAACATTGATTGTAGATTCAGTCTGAAGAAGGAGCACAACACTGAGGAGAAGAACCAAGTTTTACTGCAAAGCTCTTTGGCTAATGTGACCAGACGTCCCGCTTTTGGCGGGACAGTCCCGCTTTTGAGCAATTTGTCCCGCGTCCCGCAGCGTTTCAAAAAAGTCCCGATTTTTCTTGAGCCCCAGCTGATGGCTAGAAGAAAAAAAAACTGTTTAAACTCTTGCCCGGGGCTTCAAAGGGCCGCCCTACAGGCAATCAGTGTAAAGCAGTTTTTTTTCCTCCTAGCTAAGCTTCAGAAACGAAAACGAAACCAGGGTCTTTGGTGCAGCGTGACAAAATGAGGCAGAGAGAGATTTATTTTTATTTTTATTTTTCCTCCCCAAAAAAGGTAGGTGAAAAACTGCAAACAATGGGAAATTTAGGAGGAGAATTCAAGATTTTAAAACACAAAGGAAAAAAAGCTGTATTTAACTAGGGAATTGTAATAATTGAGATACTATTAATTGTATATTGTGTTAAAAGCAGAAATGGTTAAGTTGTGGTTCGGAGGAATATATGGGAGAAATTATTTGGTTTATTATTATTGGTAAATATAATTAATTGATTTGTAAGAAATTGGATTGCATGGAAATAATTGGAATATTCATGTTCATATTGATTAATATACAAAAAAGATAGTTTTATAACTAATTGATTTATATTAAAATGTTGAATTTGTATTAAACAACTGTATTACATAATTACATAATTAAACAATGTGAGGATGGATATAAAAATAGATGACAATGGGAAGGGGTATAATATAGAATAGAAGGGAAAAATTGAATTTGATTAAGATTAGAGATGAGGATGAAGGGTAATATTGGTTTTTTTAAAAAATAGATGAGGAATAAATATGGCAAAAAGGAAATATAGAAATTGTAAATTTAATTGAAATGACTAAACGCTGTTTAAATTTGTGAACCAGCCAAATATTCTGTTCAAAGAAAATACATTGTATGTTTGTATGTGTGTTTCTAATTATTGCTATTTATTCATATTTGTTCTCTTTTATTCTTTAAAGTTTAACAATTCATTCTTTATCTTAATATCTTTATATTTGCTTGGGGTTGGCTTTCTTCCCTTTCATCTTTTTTATTGTACAGCAATCTTTCTCCTCAAACCTACCACCTCTCTCTTTTCTTTCCTTCTTACTTTCTCTTCCCCCCACCCTCTTTTTCTCCTCCCTACTTCCTCTTTCTTTCTCCTTCTCCTCCTCTCTTCCTCCCTCTCTTACCCTCACTCCTACTCTAATTTCCATTCCTTCATCCCTCTCTATTGCTGTAATCCTTTAATGCATATGGACTACTCAGAGGGCTGAAAAAGTTATTTTTGACTGGTCCTCACACTTTTGACCAGTCCTCGAACTTATGACTGTCCTCACATTTTACATTTTTGCCCTATCTTGTCATCATGGTGAAGAGAAGCAGTTGTGAAATGAGTGACATGGTTGTTAAGAATGCTGCACGGGCATAAATGTGAGGATGGTCATAAGTGTGAGGACCAGTCAAAAGTGCGAGGACCTGTCAGAAATGACTTTTTTCAGCCCTCTGGTTAGTCCTTTTGTGCATATGGACTACTCAGAGGGCTGAAAAAGTTATTTTTGACTGGTCCTCACACTTTTGACCAGTCCTCGAACTTATGACTGTCCTCACATTTTACATTTTTGCCCTATCTTGTCATCATGGTGAAGAGAAGCAGTTGTGAAATGAGTGACATGGTTGTTAAGAATGCTGCACGGGCATAAATGTGAGGATGGTCATAAGTGTGAGGACCAGTCAAAAGTGCGAGGACCTGTCAGAAATGACTTTTTTCAGCCCTCTGGTTAGTCCTTTTGTGCATATGGACTACTCAGAGGGCTGAAAAAGTTATTTTTGACTGGTCCTCACACTTTTGACCAGTCCTCGAACTTATGACTGTCCTCACATTTTACATTTTTGCCCTATCTTGTCATCATGGTGAAGAGAAGCAGTTGTGAAATGAGTGACATGGTTGTTAAGAATGCTGCACGGGCATAAATGTGAGGATGGTCATAAGTGTGAGGACCAGTCAAAAGTGCGAGGACCTGTCAGAAATGACTTTTTTCAGCCCTCTGGTTAGTCCTTTTGTGCATATGGACTACTCAGAGGGCTGAAAAAGTTATTTTTGACTGGTCCTCACACTTTTGACCAGTCCTCGAACTTATGACTGTCCTCACATTTTACATTTTTGGCCTATCTTGTCATCATGGTGAAGAGAAGCAGTTGTGAAATGAGTGACATGGTTGTTAAGAATGCTGCACGGGCATAAATGTGAGGATGGTCATAAGTGTGAGGACCAGTCAAAAGTGCGAGGACCTGTCAGAAATGACTTTTTTCAGCTCTCTGGTTAGTCCTTTTGTGCATATGGACTACTCAGAGGGCTGAAAAAGTTATTTTTGACTGGTCCTCACACTTTTGACCAGTCCTCGAACTTACGACTGTCCTCACATTTTACATTTTTGCCCTATCTTGTCACCATGTTGAAGAGAAGCAGTTGTGAAATGAGTGACATGGTTGTTAAGAATGCTGCACGGGCATAAATGTGAGGATGGTCATAAGTGTGAGGACCAGTCAAAAGTGCGAGGACCTGTCAGAAATGACTTTTTTCAGCTCTCTGGTTAGTCCTTTTGTGCATATGGACTACTCAGAGGGCTGAAAAAGTTATTTTTGACTGGTCCTCACACTTTTGACCAGTCCTCGAACTTACGACTGTCCTCACATTTTACATTTTTGCCCTATCTTGTCACCATGTTGAAGAGAAGCAGTTGTGAAATGAGTGACATGGTTGTTAAGAATGCTGCACGGGCATAAATGTGAGGATGGTCATAAGTGTGAGGACCAGTCAAAAGTGTGAGGACCTGTCAGAAATGACTTTTCAGCCCTCTGAGTAGTCCCTATACACATAGCCATGGCCACCCGGTCACATGACCAGGTAGCCACGCCCACCCAGTCACATGGCCTCCAAGCCACGCCCACACAATAAGCCACGCCCACAATGGTGTCCTTCTTACCAATGTTAAAATCTGTTCACCTTACCCTATAGACATAGCCATGGCCACCCGGTCACATGACCAGCTAGCCATGCCCACCCAGTCACATGACCAGCTAGCCACGCCCACAAAATAAGCCACGTCCACAATGTCCCTCTTTACCAATGTTAAAATCTGGTCACCTTATCTTTGGCTGCCTGCTTTACAAAAAGAGGAATCTAGAACAATGGAAAAACAATGATTTTTGTAAAGGCTGAGGCCTACATGGCAGGAAATCCTAGGCAGAAGCTAGGCAGGTCAGTGTCACCGTGTCAGTGTCCCTGGGGGCAAATTCTGATGGAGCAGAGCTGAGGAAACCCCTCACGAAGAAGATGGAATGTTAAGGTCATCAGATTAATTGAGGATGGATCTTAGAGCTTTTCTTGGTTGCAATTTGCTTGTAAGGGCTGCACTTGGGCTCTGCTCTGAGCTGCTGAGGTGTCTGCTCTCAGATGGGACTGCAAGGGGCTTTGTCTCCAGGCAGGGAGGGTCAGTTTGGGTCTGATTAGTTGTTGCTCAGTCGCTAAGTCATGCCCTTTCACAGCCTCATGGACCATAGTTGGGTCTAATAGAATTAGGCAAACAGATGAACTGGATCTTAACCCTGGTCGTACCTATAAGACAGGGAGGAAAGGGGTGCATTTTGTTTGCTAGATTTATTTTCTCCTCTGCAAAATGCATGCCCACTGTATTTAGCACTGTGACTTAGTAGCTGCAGAAGTAGTTGTTTTATCTTTGGAGGACATGTCATTCTCATGTATACTACAAGTCGGTGGTGATTTGTTTCAAATGCTGCTGATTAAGATGCCATTAAAATAAACTGCAGCAGGAAAGACAGCTCCTAATAGCTTGCTCCTATCCCCTTGATCTTTTGGGCTTCCTGAATTAAATACCAGGCACACAAGCAATCTTTTTTTTTTAAGGGTACTATCATCCCTTGTTCCAAGATGCAGCAAGACTGTATAGATTTTGGGTTCAGCAGCTCTCATGGGGGAGCACAGTGTGTCATTCCTAACTGAGAGGATCATCATGCTATGAAAAGAGGCAGCTTTACAGTCTCAGTTTTCTTCACACACCAGCATTTTTGCAAGCATCTCTTTCAGGAACTATTTATAGTAATAGGTCCTGGGCTATTGTTAGTGCACTTTCATTGAAATCTCCACAGAGGTGATGTTGTGCTTTCTCACCTACCATTTGCGAACAAAGCAGGGTTTGGAGGTGGCCTGCAAATTTTGTTTTCACTGACAAAGAATGACTTTCCAAGTACAGATTGAACTAATGTATAGAGTCGACTATATGCTTTAAAAAGCAAGCTTAGTCAGGTCTTTGTAAACGGCAATGCTTTTGAATCCCTAAAGCTGATGCAATTGTGGCTATTATGGGATTTTTCAAAGAGTTTCTGTCTTGATTCCAGCCTTCACATCCTGTTATCTAGCAATTTTGGAAGTCACACTCCAATATATCTGGAGACCAGTGGCCTGGGGAAAACTGCTCTGTTCTGTTGAGGCAAGTTGCTGTTTGGTTTAGTTTGTGATTTATTAATGTCTTCCATTTCCTTCCATTATGTCCAGCAGCAGAGAGGTCAAGGAGGGCTTTGGCACTGAACTGACCAGTTCAATCTCACCCCAATCATTCAATACAGTGGAGCAGTCATTTTTAGCCAGGGACTAGGAGAAGGAGCATCAAGGCAAATAGATTCTGGTATTGTCCAGGAACATATGCTTCTTTGTAGTTAAGGAACAGAACAGAACAAACATCCTCAAACCCTCACAGCTACATCCTCAAACCCTCACAGCTTCAGCCTTAAACTGTCTACCGTGGACCTCACCCAGGGGTGAAATCCAGCAGGTTCTGACAGGTTCTGGAGAACTGGTAGCGGAAATTTTGAGTAGTTCAGAGAACTGGCAAATATCACCTCTGGCTGGCCCCAGAATGGGGTGGAAATGGAGATTTTGCAATATCCTTCCCCAAGGAGTGGGGAGAGAATGGGGATTTTGCAGTATCCTTCCCCTGCCACGCCCACTAAGCCAAGCCCACAGAACCGGTAGAAAAAAAAATTGGATTTCACCACTGACCTCACCCCATTCCTAAGAGGTCCATAAAGGGGGCGTGCATAAGCATCTGTCCCTGACCTACTGTCCCCATTTATTTGTATTCATTTCCTTCATTCATGTCCATGTTCATATTCATACCTGCTATCTTGTACATGTTCGACAAATAAATAAATAAATAAATAAATAAATAAATAAATAAATAAATAAATAAATAAATAAATAAATAAATAATAGAACAGAACAGAACCATAATAGAACTTTGGAGATCTTCTAGTCCAACCCCCTGCTCAGGCAGGAAACCTTATAGGGACGTGTTTCAGCTGAATCTCCTATAATAAGAATTAATGTACAGGGGTCCTTAGAATGACAATTGTGAGACGATCATGGCATCTGTCTGAACAGACTCTTACCAGAGCCCTTTCACAATGTATCATCTTGAGATGCCCCCCTGCCCCAAATTGAAGCCTAAGGGCAAAGAAGAAGAAGAGATGAACCTGCTGCTGTTGGAGAAAATATCTGTTGGAAGCACTGTATAAGCGAGAACATCAGGGAAAACAGGAGGTGTCTTTCTGCCTCAGGTCGTAGGCGAGCTTCCCTGAGTGTGTCAGTAACGTCCTGGCAAATTAAAATTAGGCCACACAGTGTCAAAGTCAGGAGACTGAAAGGTTTACAAATCGTACCTATTCTCCTACTTGTTCCAGTTTTTCCAATACCTGGAAGTGGATAGGCATGGAGGAGCAAGCTATCCTGGGAAATGCAGTTTTGGGGATTCTGCAGGCTTTCATCACATCTGTTTGATTTAAAGGAGCTTCAGCAATTTAGTTTGTTGAACAATATGATTTGCACAATAAATAAATAAATAAATAAAAAGATTCCTGCAACTGCATAGAAGATGTTTCTGTCTGAAGAAAATTAGTGTTTGAATCAACAATGTAAGTCATGCATTCAGACTAAATGGATTCACCTGTTCATATTGGATGAGATAATCTAAAATGGATTCATCCATTTTGTAATTGAATCGTTTCAACAAAGCATAGCAGACTTATCTGTATAAGCATAGCAATTTTCAGGGAATGAAGTGCAAAGATACTAACAGATAGAAATTCTAATACTATTCTATAGCTGCAGTCCTATGTCAATGTTCTTGTGAATTAAGCCATATGGACATGGTCAGAAATTATATATGAATAAATCTGAATTAGATTTAAAATACTGAATAAGAAAGCATTTTGCTCCCTGTATTACATAGATATAAAAACAGGCAGACAAGCACATTAATGTATAATTTTCATGCTTTACGGTGCATGATTATGTAAAAACTGTAACTCTTTGAACCAAAGATATTTTTACCTCTTTAAAAAGGGAACAAAGAAAGATGCTAAATTGTAGCTTGTACAGTAATATTTTGTTACATTTGTACAATAAACAAACATTATATATCTGACTTAGAGCTAAACTATCTATGAAATGCTTGTCCCTGTGCCAGCCTGTTCATGAATCTATATCACAGTTAGATAGTGGACAGTATAGAATGTTCCACGTCCATTTTAAACCCAGCGTGAGCAAAATTCCCATGCTGCTAAAGTGGAAATCAAGATTACAAGATTGCACCATTTTTGTATTTAACTGGTATATGAGGAAAAAGGTTGGTGGTGGGGAAATAGTTCATCTGTTTCATCCAATTTTTCTGAAAATCAAATAATGCCTAAGCCTAACTCAAAAAAAATCAGATTTATCATATTCCAAACCAAAAGGCATTTTATGATTGTCAGACAATCCGCTACATAGAGAGCCAATATGATGTAACGTTGAAGATGTTAAAAGTACACCGGGGAGATCCATGTTCAATTACAGCCCAGGAAATAAGGTATACTGAGTGACCTGAAGCCAGTCCCTGTTTCTCACTCAACCTATCTGATATGGTTCCTTCTATAATAACAGAGAAGGAATGCTGTGGCTCAGTGGCTAAGATGCTGAGCTTGTCGATCGACAGGTCGGCAGTTCAGTGGTTCGAATCCCTAGTGCCGTATAACGGGGTTAGCTCCTGTTACTTGTCCCAGATTCTGCCAACCTAGCTGTTCGAAAGCAAGTAGAAAAATAGGGACCTTTGGTGGGAAGGTAACAGCGTTCCGTGTGCCTTTGGCATTTAGTCATGCCAGCCACATGACCACGGAGGCGTCTTCGGACAGCGCTGGCACTTTGGCTTTGAAACGGAGATGAGCAGTGCCTCCTGGAGTCAGGAACGACTAGCACATATGTGCGAGGGGAACCTTTACCTTTACCTTATAATAACAAAGTTGAAAGGGACCTTGGGGATCTTCTCCCTGCTCAGGCAGGAGACTCTATACCATTTCTTACCAATGATTGTCCAATATCTTCATAAAAAAATCCAGTGTTGGAGCACCCACAAGTTCTGGAGGCAAGTTAATTGTTCTCGCTATCAGTTCTAACTATAGGATACATTGACTGAGACATGCCATATATGCTGCTTTGATCTCCTGTAGGAAAGGCAGGAATTAAATCCTCTTCCCATTTTGCCTTCGCCAACTGAAAATTAACCTTGTGACATAACCAGGCCACATACTTTTTCTTTCTCCCTAAGGAATATCTTTTAGTGATGATGATAATGAAGATGATGATTTAAACATGTATGCTGCCCAATTCTCAATAACTCTGGGAAGCTCACAACAATCAAACCATAACAATAAAATAAATAAAACCTAAAAAAAATAAAAATAAAGAGGAAGGCCTGCATGGTAAAGCAAGGGTCTCAATTACTCTCCATTGCCAAAGACTTTGGTAAAGAAATAAGTCTTTGTGGGTCTTCTAAAGAACAACAGTGTTGGGGCCATCCATATCTTTGGTAGGTAGGAAATCTTAATCCAGAAGGCAGGCGCTTCTACAGAGAAGGCACACTTACTTGGTCCTGATGACATTGTTTAATGAGTTTCCTATGGGAAATCACTCATATTCAATTCATAACATCTCCCGGTAAACCTGAAAATTATTGAATCTGACACTTTGGAGAGCTGCTGCCAAAGCTTTAACTCGGTACGAGGCAGGTTCCTACATTTCCCCTTCTTGGAAGCAAAGTAAGAAATATATGCAATTACTCGTTTCAACCTTCACTGTGTATTTTCACTGAAGTGAAAATGCCAAATAATATTTGGGGGTGTTGAAATGAATTTGACCTTGCAAAAGGAATTTTAAGACATTTACTCTTGCTATATTAGGATCGTAACAAAAGAGCACTACTTTTGTACAAGTGTAACACTGAAAAAGAAGAGGAAGGAAGTCACATTATAGTCTGGTTATTATTTTTTTAAAAAATGAATATTTTTATCTTTGGAATATAATAGAATTCCTTGAGTGGTCAGCAAAATTCATTCGCTTCCACAATATGATGTCTGGCAAAAGCGTCTAGCTTTAATTCTTGAAATTGTAAAACTCCAACTGCCAAGACAATGGATAGATGAAACACTCCAAGAAACTATCCAAAGCTACTCAGGTGAATCTGAGTTTGTTTTGTTTTGTCACTGTTTGCATTTCTTTATGTAGTTTTTTTTTTCCTCTGCTCAAAGACAGTGAAGAGATGGGAGAATAATCTGAACTTGCTGCAAGCCCGCTGGTGATAATGCCCCTACAACTGTCTCCCCATACAGTAATGTTTGTCTATTTGTAAATCAACCAAGTATTGTAAAGCCTCGCATGTCTTCAGCATGACCTCTGTCCAAAAAATGAAATAAAAATGGCATTGTTAAAGGTACCCAAAGCAGCCTCTTTTTCTTGAGAGGGGTAATTACGCCAGGTTAGAGCGCATCTAATAGCCTGCAGTGTTGACAGCAATCAAAGATTGAAGGCAGAGGGGAGGCATCAGAAATTTCCTCTCAAAGGAGCTATAAATTCTTAATTCATATTAAAATCAGGCTGCTATTATACAGTCACCACAATCTCTCCTGCTCCAAAGGTCATCATTGCCTTTTTCTCCGTCAAGCAGTCTTGTTTACAAGCCAATTGAGAATTGTCATTCTGGTTGCTTAATTACACAAACTTGTTCCATTTTAAAGCCGAGCCTCTGTCCAATCTCCCTCTTAGGGGGAAAAAAAATAGAGCTGATCAAAATCCTAAACTGCCTCCTTACATTCTGCATTGCAAGACCATGACCCTCTCTTGTAAGTCCTACCTCTAGCAAGAGCAAGGAGTAATTATAGGCCCACCGCTGATCTGTCTCCTGGTCAAAGCAATGGGAGATTAGAGGAAATGTGTGTTTCTTTTTGAATTTGTATCCTGCAGAATCCTCATTTGCATTCCTCTCGGCATCTTGGATTGAAAAGAAGAAGAAAAAAAATAGAGGTTAGGCTATAATTAATCTTTTTGTTTTAGTTTGATGGCAGGCCAGTTCCAGTAGCAGCATTAAAAGAAGTCATGGCAACTGACTGCTCCTGGAAGGATTTAGTCTTTTTTTGTTTTTTCCAGAAAAAAAAGACAATCCCAGGAAGACAAAGACATGGGAATGAAACACAACATGGAATGAAATTGAAAAGAGTAAAGATTTCCAGACAATAAATTACTCCTGGTACAAGAAGTGGTTGGATACATTAATTAGCATTGGAATAGCAACACTGGGCTGCAGAATTGAGGACAACAGCTAAATGGCAGCCAGGAGATACGTGTCATGTTAACTCTTTGCTGCCATCTGTTGGTCATCTGGATTTTGTAGCCCAGATTTGATAATATAAAAAGTAGAATCCATTCTGAGAGAAACTTTGATCGACTGTCATGGGCCAACTCAAATGGTGGGGACTCCCAATCCTATAGAAGAAGAAATGTATTCTGATATTTTTCATCTAAATTAAAGTAAAATGGGTAAAGCAGAAACAGATTGCAATAGTATTACAATGACAGTCACATGCTTTGCATGCAGCTCTCAGGTTCAAATCCCAGGACCGCTAATGGAATAAGGCTAACTCCTGACAGGAAAACTGCTAAGCACCCAGAAGAGATAAGAATGAGCAGAGGTTTGAAACAGGCTATGGCAAGATCAGGGAAGACAGCTAGGCAAATAGAACTGGACCTACATTTTCTTCTACCCAGGCACCAGAATAATCCTAAATTGCAAACATCCAAGAAGAGTTTCATAGCAATCCTCTTCTTTAACGAGTTGCATTTTGAGTTTCAGATTGTTATTACTATTGTTCTTTTCAATTTTCTTAGATTATGTGAGGACACGATGGGTCAACTTCAGTACTTCTTTCTCACAGTACTGTGATTTGAAAAGACCATGCATTCTTATGAAATAATTGCCCAAAACTCTTTTCCGTAATCACCTCATACCAGTTGAACAATACTCTTTCTTTTTCTAACTCCAAAGCAAATTCAGGGGCTGTAAAGAACTGATTTCAGTCTCCAATGTTCATCATTACAACAGTTTCATGTGCTTACCAATATGCCCAGTTTTTTCCATCCCCTCATTTGCACCAAATCTAACTTCATCTGAATCTCAGAACCTCATATAAATTGAATCTGCAAGCGTGCATTGTTGTACAAGGTCAGTTTTAATACCGCTGATACCTAAACCAGATGTAAAAATGAGTCTCAATAAACCAGTGCTATAAAATATTTACCATTCCGATGACTAGGCAAGAAACTAAATTTTAATATGGTGATTTTAAGGTAAATAGTTACTGGCATTAGTAGGTGACAGGATTGCCACATTTCTGCTTTCCAGTCTACTGCCCAAAGAACTTTGCAAAGTTTCAACTAAAGAGTTATTATCTTGCCTTCTGCCATACTTTGATCTAACACATATGAAATTCATAAGACCATAATTATGGGGAGGAGACATGCTGCTTTATGTTATGACATTACCTGCAAATAAACCATGATGTGCCAATAGACTGCTTACCAAGACTACGAACATTTAATAAACCACAGATGGTTTGGTTTTGTTATTGACCCGGGCAATCTGATAACCTATATGGCTATTGTGAACACTGTAATGGGGACAAGAGAGTTAAAGCTGGAGACAGACATGTCCTTTCATAGTGCCACATTTTTTTAACCAAGATATTTGCTTCCTTTATCTCCCCATTGTCCCACATAGACATGGAAGACAGAAATTTAAAAATGATGAATTACAGGGAAAATAAAATATTATTTCTAGTTTTCATTTACTCTGCTTGAGAAACAGGATCAAAGTCATTTTATTGAACATAATTAATTTTATTCAGTTCACTTACATTCTAATAGTCATGGGCTACATAATATTTCAAAAGAATTATTGCAAAGGAACAGTTAACAATGAATGGCACTTACATATTGCTGCCATACACTAACGTGAAATAACTTGGAGGGTATTTATTTTTCCAGATTAAATTACTTTTCAAGTTGCACATTAATCACATCCACATAATTAATATTATAACTGTGTGATGGAATTAATGTGCAACTTTAAAAATGCAAATACTTCCCCCTACCCCCAAAGTTTCAGGATCACAGGTTTGTGAAGGACTTTTAGTTATTATTTTTTGGTACGGTTTCTTCCTGTACCATACAACACACAAAGCTATTTATATATTTAAAACATGCCTTTTAGCACATTAATATCTCATTGATATAACTTCTAATTTTGTCCTCAGGTAGTCCAATCCACAAACCTACCTACAGCAGTTTTAGATCAGAGGCAAAGACTGATTATTGTGGCTCCATTTGTTATAACACATTTTGCCATTTAAGAATAAAATGGTAAATGGAGTATTACAGTTTCAAATTTATTCAGATAAACAAGCAAACCTGTATTGTTACTAAACAGGCTAAACAACAAGCTGACAAACCAACTGTATTCATCTTGAATCAGTCATTTGTTCAAACTACTGAACAAATCAAAAATAAATTGCGCCATCCTATATTCGCAATCAGATGGTGATTTGCAGCCTTATTTTCTTTCATTCTGACCTCCAAAAAATGATGTATGACAAAATTCAAAAGTCATGTCCTGCAGCACATTAACTCTTTGTATCACTCTATCACTCAATTGGCAAAGATTTATAACATCTAAAGGTTTTGCTCTGTTAAAACAACAAATGAAAACAACCTCTGCATTCTTGGTCCATCTGTTTCCAGTGTGGGAAAAACTGTAAAGTTAAGCAGACAGAAAACCTGTTCCATATTGCCATAAATTGGAATTGTCAAATGGAATGGAGCTATTGACCTTAACAATAACACTATCTATTATAACCAAAATTGGTAATGACATATACACCTTGTCACAGAATGGAAAAATTACTTCCATTGCAGAGTCTAGAAATCTTGGTGTATTATACTTAATCTCCTTTTTTATATGTAATATTCCTTCCAAACTGGATAAAGTTCAAAAAGGAGAGTTATGTATTGCTGCTACTTCTAGAGTAAACAGAATTAAATAAAACACATTAGAAAGACCAGAAGCTTCATCATAACTGTAAAGGTTGGTGAATCCAATGAACTGAGTCAAGTTGTTCAAATAAATTGGTTTCTTCTGTCTTATGCAGGAGCAACCTCAGTCCAGGAATAGGGAAGAACAGCATGATGGAAGTGCAGCCAAGAGCTTTAGAAGTAGAAGTCATGTTGGCACTAACAGAAACCCAGCTAAGAGTTTATCTTTGATTTTAATATTCTCCTCCCACATCTTGATCCCATTCAAACCAAATTCTCTGACTTTTTTTTTAGGTGAAATTCTGATCTTCTCAAGTCCAGATGGGTAGAAACATCATTTTGGAATCAAAACAATCACATGCAGAATGTACCCGAGCTTGATTTCCATACCAAAAATTGCAAAGAAAAAAAAAAATAAAGCTCTATGATTGTGAATGTCTACCTATGGCAAACACGTATGTATTCTGGGAAATTCACTTCAGCCATCCTATCCCATCCCATTTTGACCTCATTATCACTTTTCTCTTTTAGTGTAGGATAAACTAAAGTTAATAAAAACAATTAGAAGGAAAATGAATTAAGTATCAATGGTATTTCTATTGATATGTATTGATTTCAGTGGACCTTGAGTACCAAAGGTTGCATTTTAAGTTTCATTTACTTTATTTTTTTTTCCTTTTCCCGCTCCCCCCTCCCTTTCGTTTGTTGGACTATGCTTCTAGTGTGCTTCAAATGCATAGCATAAAAATGTAAGCTCTAGTTTTTACCCACTTCATTTCTCTCTTGATCATACCATGAAGAATCAGAAGAACCTGCTTAAAATCTACTCCCAAATCTCCCTTCAGTTCTCTACACTGAACATAAAAAAGCGATAAACCTAAACGGAGGCAAGATAGTCCTGAAGATCCCACACTCCTTCTCTCTGTTGGTAGTCCAGAAGGGCTTTTCTGCCAAAAAAAAAAAAAACTAAAAATGTTCCCCAAAGTAATTTGATTATCAATGGGTACAAAACAGTGGTGAAATTTAGCCGGCTCTATCTGGATTGCACGATCTGGTAGTGCCAGCGGTGGCTCCACCCACCTGCCCAAACATCATTATGTCCCATTTTTGACCCTCTGCGCATGCGTGGAGGAGGCGCACACTCTCACATTTGCAAACCAGTAGTGAAGGTAAGTGAATACCACCCTGGTACAAAACTTTTTGAGGTCATTTTCCCCCTGAAGGGCTGGTATACTGTATGTCTTAACTGGAGGTTTGATCCTTTATGAACAGTGATGATGCACTATGTTGTCCTATAAGAATAATGGGGAATCTGCTCATCTTTACTAGTGCCTCTTTGTTGTCTGCCCTGGAGAAGTATTATGAGCCCAAGGCTAGAGAGAGGAAAAAGAAATGGCAACGACTGATGCTTAAGCCTTGGTCTTAACAGCAATGCTCACAGTGTGCTTTGAATAAGGCCTTTTTGATAAGCATCTCTCTGGCTCTCCATATCTCCCTGTGGTCACTGAAACAAGCTCTGTCGTACAGTGTCTCTGTAGTCTGGTTTGCAAATAAGTAGCTTGGAATAAAATATATATATATATTCTCATAGTATAAAGTGCTTATTGGACAACAGGAGGGCAACAGATATGGACCCAGGATAAGGGAGAGTATTAAAAATACCAGAGATGATATATTAGCCTCTGAGAGGATTCTGAGAAGAAATTTGGCCACAAAGGTGACAGCAGGCAGCTAAAGGTGCTTGATTGGACTTAAGGCATAAGTATTAATGGCTATTGAACATGGCCTGTTTATATGAATCAGCAGAAAGAGTGGCTAGCGATACTAAATCACATTGAGCAATCTTCTATTGCTGAAAGTCCAGTAAGTGTTCAAAAAAAAAAAAAAAGATCTAAAGAGGAAAAGGAAAAATACTATAGAACCTAATATACCAAAGTAGACGGAATGGAGGCTATGACATACAACATAGAAAGAAGAAATCAAAGATTCACTTAAAAGGGTCATAAGCTGGATCCAGGCCAGCCATGAATTCATCTGGCTGAGAGAGATGGAAAGACTACCATTGAGTAGTCTGTAAACCCCCTTTTTAAAAATCTAAATAATTGTTCAGGTATTTAATAATCTCAAGGGTTGCATTCATGCTTGATACACACATATGCTAAATTCATACCACAGAGTTGTTCTGAGGCTAAGAGTTAGAAAGCATGGAGAATAAAATTATTGCTGGGGATTTTTACATCAATTTGTATCAGGATAGTTGCTGGAAGAAAAGTTTCAGAAGAATGCAAAACGTTTGTGAGGCTTGCAGCCAGAAAAATGAAAACTAGTTGGCTATTTCAATGATTCTTGACTGAAGTTGTCTCTGTCTGTCCTTTCAGTGGATATAAAATGGCAGAAAAAGTAATAGGCTCTGAATCTCAGATCCCTTAAACTCCAACATGTATCTCTTTACATCCTCCCTTAGCAAGATCTACCTGGAAGGAATTAGAAACAGAAAAAAAAAACCCTCAGAAAATATGTGTTGCCTTATTCACATCTTTGTATCAGACATGATTTATACACAATCAGATATCTCAGTTACGAGAAGTCAGCATATATACGATAGTAGGTTTTGCCACTACCCTTCCCCCAAAAAACACCATGTCCATTATGTCCACATAATCACAGTTGGCTGGGTATTCTGAGTTGCATTTTGAACATATACCGTGTTTCTTCAAAAAGACGACCCACCTTGAAAAGAAGCCCTATC
This sequence comes from Pituophis catenifer annectens, assembly GCF_029215685.1. Classification (NCBI taxonomy): domain Eukaryota; kingdom Metazoa; phylum Chordata; class Lepidosauria; order Squamata; family Colubridae; genus Pituophis; species Pituophis catenifer. The sequence continues at coordinate 109,914,552 of NW_027256882.1, forward strand.
ACATTTTTGAGCGCATACAACCAAATTAAGTCCCACCCACAAAATTAGCCCTAATGAAGACCCCACCCACTCTGGGGTGCAGGGGCTCGGGCAAGGCACACAGGTAAAAAATAAGCTAGGGTGGAGATGTGAGGCTGGAGCTGCCCTACTTACCAGATGTCACATACCCCGACATCCACCTTGAGTTCTTCTGCAGCCACTTCTTCTGTGGCCACTTGCCGCCACTCACACGCATCGCTCTGGCCTCCGTTTTGCCTTCAGATGCCTGCCAGAAGGCATTTGCAGCCTTCTATTACCTCTATTATTGGCTGCAGAGGGCTTTCCAGAAGGCATCTGAAGGCAAAACTGAGCCGGGGCGATGTGTGCGAGTGGCGGCAAGCAGCCGCAGAAGAAGTGGGCCAGCAGAGGGCTCCTACTGGGCGGGGCTGTCAGTGCCACTGCCGCGAGGTGAGTCAATAATTAGAACCCTCCAAAAAGAAAACCTAGTCATTTTTTTCGGAGGTCAAAAGAAAATAAGACCCAGCCTTCTTTTTGGAGAAACACGGTACTTATATGGAAAATCCCAGGGTAGAAAAAAATGGTGTACAGTTTATAGATATTTATAATGTCTATAGATTTTCAGAATAGAATGAAAATGATTCCCTAGGAAACCGAACCATCACTGTTATAGTTCAGATTTCTTCTCCGGTAAATCAGTTTATTTTTCAAGACATAATTATAATAATTTGGAAGATTATTTTTATAAGTTATTAAGAGCATCATCATCATCATCATCGGTATGAAGGGAAGATTATAGACAGGATTCTAATTATCACAGAATCCTAGTTTTACATTCTAAAGGTCATTCTGCAGGAAACTCCCAGATCACTGACCACTGTTGTAATAAAACTGAAATAACTTCAGCTTCTCGGACCATTGAACCTCCTATTAAATAGACCGAATAACTTTATGTAGGATTTGCTTCTTATTTTTGTTCCACACTAAAGGATTCTTTATTTCCTGGACATATGGCTCTTGTATCAATAAATGTATTTCATTTTTGTCTCCTTTCCATGATTGTGAACCTCAGGTGACTGTATAAATTTTAATAAGGAAGTGTATTAATGACTAACACTCTGGATTGCAAAAGGAATTGAGACAAATTGGAAGATAGGAAAGGCCATTTTAGACTCTATAATCTGTCAGCTATGCTTTTTTCCTGTTTTGATGAAGATGTTTAAAATATGTTTTTAGTACTTATACAGTATTTATTAGATGGAGTTCTGATACTTTTGCACCAGCCAAACTTACAAGCTACAACTAGTCCCAGCTTGGAGAGGATCCACTTGTACCTGCTGTTGCATATTTATTGAAGACAGAAAGTGTGAGGGGGTATCCTTCATTCAGCGTAACAAACTTAATTTTTTAAAAAAGAGAAATTTAGCCACAATCTTATGAGATTTATGATATTTGAAGCTGGCTACATTTAACAGACAAATCTGTTAAAGTTGCTGTTTCATACATTCATTTAAAAAAAAAATTCTTTCCACCTTGCTTATAAATACAATTGCAACTTTTGATCTGTTCTTATAAAAAAGATACTCTTATTCCTCACTCAACTTTACTAAGAAGATTGAAATCAAAGATGAAACTGCTTCTCATTTTCAACTATGTCACAGAGGCCATAACCATTTGAAACATTTGTCAGGAAGCACTGGCAATTTTGGATTTAGGCTCAGTCTGGACAAGACAGAGTTCCCATTATTTGCTGCAGGTTTCATATTTCTGCATTCAACTGATTGATTCCATAATAATATTACTATTACTACTATTCAGAGGACCAGTGGGGCAATGTGATCATGACATTCTTTCAAGGGACAAAAGGAAGATTTCAGGACAGAGGAGCATATTTTTACTACTCTACCACATTAAATTTATTAGGCAGCTCAAACACCTCTTTTCCCTATTTCCAAAGCCACAAATCAATGATAAATTGTGTTTCTCCCCAAATTTCACAACTCTGATTTGCAGAAAAAGAGATTTGGGGACATATTTGGCTCTGAATTCCCAGATTGCTTAGTTCTGCCTTAGGGAAATAGTTTATGGATCCCCCCCCAAAAAAAAAACAGCACCTTCATTATGGAATGCCTCCTTAGGAAGGTTAGATCAGCTCCAATTTTTATTGCTTAGTGAAAACAGAATGATTCCATCAGTTTTTAAACAGTTAATATTACTTTATTGTTGGATTTTTGCTTTCTAATTTTATTGTACCCAGATTCCTTTTAGGTGCAGCTAATGAATTAGTTTCATTTAACTTCGTTTTTTTCCTTCAACTGTATATTAGGTTGAGCACCACGAAATAGAGGGGCAATTTATTAAACAAATGAATAAAAACTGTCATCAGTCCACACATGCTGGTTTTGTTCGATTCTCAAGTGGCAAATTAACAATTTCACAAAAAGATTTTACATGCACAATTTTCTTTATCTTTTTAGAAGTCATGAAAATATTATGGCCTTCCAAGCGTATTGTCTAGGCAATTAGCACTTCAGTGAGACTCTTTATCATGTATTTATATCCTTCATTTATTCCAAAAACCACTTTACTGGGTTTTCCCCAGTCTCATTGTACTTAATAAAGGATTAAGGTTTGCTGCCAAATTTTGCAAAAAATAACAAATTTGGCAAGAAACTTCAGATTGTATTCATGAGAGTATTACACTAGGATGAGCTCAAAAAATTCAGCAAGTTTTGGCCTGGAATCAAAAATCTTTGGAATGCATCACTTAGTGATGCTCCTGCCTTGAACTGGTGTCCTGCAAAGACATTGTAAGAATGATCAAAGTAGAAACAGGTATAAAATCAACTAGACTTCTAATGTTGGTACTGAATGCTACCAACTTTGGGTCCATAATACCTGTATATATAAGACCTGTATACTGCATGAGTCAGAAAGAGGGCTGAGAAAATACATCCTGGACATAAACTGTTTCAACTTCTCCCCTCAGGGTGCTGTTATAGGGTTTTGCATACCAAAAGAATTAGACACAAAGACAGTGTTTCCCCATGCCATCACTCTGCTAACAATTGCCACAGCATTGTCTTATGCCTACGGGTATCTAACCATGTAGTAGGGCTGTATTACTATTATCCTTCTTATCTTTCCTATTACCTACTTCATTGGTAACTTATGACTATCACTTTTTTGGTTGTATCTTATGATTTATAATTGTATTTTATGATTTATGATTTATCAGTTTGTTGGTTTTATGTACACTGAGAGCTTCTGCACTGTAGACAAATCCCTTTGTGTTCAATCACACTTGACCGATAAAGAATATTCTGTTCTGTTCTGTTCTGTTCTGTTCTGTTCTGTTCTGTTCTGTTCTGTTCTGTTCCACTCCATTCCATTCCATTCCATTCCATTCCATTCCATTTGCAAATTATATAAATTTATGTTTTATGACTTCCTAAAACAGTTTTTCATTTCAGTGAATTTTGCATCAATCCTGTTATATTTGAGAAATTGGACTGTGGAACATATTCTCTGGATTCAGTTCTCTTCTGAGATGATGATGATGATGATGATGATGATGATGATGATGATGATGATGATACACATTTGGAGAAGACTCCTGTCATCAATGTTGCTAAAACACAAGCAGAGAACATAGTCCTGAAGTTTCTCTAGCCATAGCTTGCCATTTGTCATAATATGGCTCTCCAAAGTAAATCCAAATGAAAGCTCTCTAACAGGTGATCTAGGCTACCTTTCATTCTAATAAAAAAGACCAGCGCCTGAAGCCTTCCCTCTGTCAAATAAGAGAATATTTTGACCACTATCTGTGCCTAAAGTTTTTTTTGTAAGCATGTAATATTTAAGCATGATTGGATCTGTCATTGTCATTATCTTTCAATCCTGAACTATTGATCTCTATATTTTCCTGTCTCATGAATAAAGACATGTTGCTACTTTCTTTTTAAAAAATAAAATTAGCAAAGGCTCACTACTTTTAAGTAGTCTAATTCTTAAATATTATTTTTGTCTAGTCTGCCATGTTGCTATTATAGAAAAAGTACCTATAAAATAAAGGAGAAAGAGAGAGAGAGACAGAGATGGCAACTTAAATCAGTGCAATATGTTTATACTGAGATTTAAACACAAGTTCTGAAGATTTAAGACAGAATTAGAAATGTTTGAGATCTATTTTTGAACTATAGACTATTTATTTCTCACTTCAACACAAGAAATCTTGTGTTCTGTATATGAACAAATTTGCTACTTTTGCTTTCTTCTACAATAATCAACATGTTTTAAATCTCACATTCCTTCCTGTTTTGATAATACATATATATTGATAAATATCAAATCTAAACTAAAGGAAATTCTCATATTCCCCAATATTATCTTACTGAGAAAGATATTCATTTTTTTTCTTTGAGCTGGGATGGCTTTTTAAAAGTGCAGGTTAAGCATTTTTTCAGAAGCATGGATTTAAAAAAAAAGCATTTTGAACTTTTCAATTTGAAAAAAAAATATCTGGAAATAAGCACAAAAGGTATAAAACAATACATCCTTCTATCTTGATGACCTGTTATAGCATGGAAAATACAGGTCAGGGTTGATCCAGATAAAGTGGAAGAAGAATTATTTGGAGAGAACTGTATTATTTTACAAAGGACCCTGGGAGAGAGTTCTCTGCTTAAAGATTTTTTTTTTGTAATGCTGTCCAGTCCAACAAAGTTTCAAAGGTTTAAGGTCCAAAATAAGAGAAAACAGCAAGACCCCATCAGAATTTGGTACCTTGGACTAACATATCTTCCCCCAAAAGATAAAGCACATTATATCATTTTTTTAAAAAAAATTGGGAATAATTTTTAAATCAGCATTCATACACACAAACACACACACTATGTGAATGGTATATGTGTAAGTGTATTTATATGTATGCATATACCACTGTGCCTATCTATATTCCCTTTTATGATGATGTGTGTGTCAATACTAACGAACTCAAGCATATCAGCACTCTGAGATGTGGCTCCTTCTCAAAGGTCTTCTTTAATGAGTACATCATATCGGCACAGCTTCAATGGAAAGACAAATCTAAATCTTTCCAGTGGTTACAGTATAATTAAACTAGGAAATAACTCCATCCCCAAGTGTCACAGGTCACGTTGGCCAATTGAGTTAATTGGCGGACTCTTCAGGCACTTCTTCCCCAACCTTATCTGTTGCCGGTAGAGATGATTTTGACTGTCATGAGAAAGCTCTTTGTTGTGTCTAGTAATGCATTCCAAGCTCCTTCCCTCTCTGTGTGGCAACTGAGGAACAGAAAGTTGGCTGCTGCCAGGTTCAGTTCAAAGTTGACAGTGTGATGATGATGATGCACACTTGGGAGTAGTGATAGCAATACTGACTAGAGCTCCAGATCTTGTTCCTTTTTGCCAAATGTGTTGCAAAAGGCTTATGGGAATTCCTGTGTTCACTGTTGTATTGTGAACAATGATTTCAGTAGACCTTAAATCCATGCTTCACCTCATCATTGAATTTAAGCTTATTCTTAAAATTACGGACGTAACAGACTGATTCAATTAATTATATTTGAAATGCAGGCTGCATGTTTCTGCATATTACTTTGTAATGATCTATAGAGATGATCTAATTTTATTAATAAGTTTCTAACTTAGGAATTCTTAGAGCAATCAATATTTAACACGGCAAGATTATAGGAAAAGCTCAAGTGACTTTTCTGCATAGATATTGAGATCACTGTTTTAAACCTTCTAATGCCATTTGTATCTCGTTTGCAATAGAAGGAAGATGGGTGTATCATCTGAAAGATACTTTTAAAATTATTGTCTCCTATTACAATCAATTGACCAGAATAAATGAAGAAAAATTGACAACATTTGCTAGCGATTGCTTCACTTTCCAATAAGCTTCCACTCTCAAGTGTTTTAATTTATTTTTGCATTAATGATCTGAATCTGGATTCTCTCTACTAATATGGATCAAAAGACATTCTAATGATCGGATGACTTTGGAGAAACTCTACATCATTTTTCAAAAGCAATAGATTCACTCTTATCCCAATAGCAAGGAGAATTCCTCAAAGTGCTGCTGTTCAAAGCTACAGTATATATCCAGCATCTTCCATTCATAAAAGTATTCCTATTTTGTATATCATACTTATATGGCCACCCATCTCACATGATGTCTCTCTGGATGGCATTCAAATAAAGAAATCATAAAAAACAATGAAAATAATTTTTAAAATGTTCTGAAAGTACAGAATTTAATATTATTATGAAAAGGTTCTTAAGAGAGAGTGTCAGATTGCATACAATGGAACCACCTCGCCATTCTGTTGCAAACCCTATCTCTGTTGCCACAATCATGTCCAGCAGATAGTAACAGTGCCAGATACATGATATCAGGGACCACTTCTACATGAACTCCATTGGTTACCAATGCATTTTTCCGGGTGCATTTCAAGGTGCTGGTGGTTACCTTTAAAGCCCTATATGGCTTGGGAACATTTTTGATCACCACAATGTTGGACTTTCTTAATATCAGAAAAGCCAATCCCAAAACCTAATGATGTGAGAGGAAGAGATTTCTGGATATACTGGAAACAAAATAATTTAGTAAGATCCCACCCCCAGGGAATATTTTGTGTTCTATATATAGATTTAGATTGATGGTAACTGGTTTGGCAGGATGAATATCTACTATTATGACATAGTCTGCTCTAAAGAACTTGCAACAAACCAGTGTTGTTGAATGCATGGTGTGTGCTTGTATTTTCCTTTCTGCCTTTTTCAAGAAATATGTTATGAACATGACCCCATGCCAAGAAGATAAACGTTGGTTTCCTGTAAATTATCTATCTTTGAAATTAAAGATAGTTCAATGTTTGTGAGATATGATGGAATTCTCAAGATTTCCTGGAGATTTTACCTTTAAATCAGGGATGCTATTCAGCAGGTTCTGACAGGTTTTGGAGAACCAGTAACAGAAATGTTGAGTAGTTCGGAGAACTGGCAAATACCACCTCTGGCTGGCTCCAGAGTGGGGTGGGAATGGAGATTTTGCAATATCCTTCCCCCAGAAGTGGGGAGGGAATGGAGATTTTGCAGTATCCTTCCCGTGCCACACCCACCAAGCCACTCCCACAGAACCAGTAGTAAAAAAAATTGAATTCCACCACTGCTTTACATGTTATAATGCTGACCATCAACCATTATTTTTGTCCATTGGGCTCGTGGGGTTAACTTTAGGATAACATTATTTGAACTTCCACAAATCAACAAGGTTTCAATATTAGGTAAGTCTCCAATAAAGACATACTGCATGGGATGGCACAGTTAGAAGCCATGCAAAGATGGCATGACAAGACAATATGGAGAACCTTGTTACTTACAGTCTCCTAAAGATAATATTTCCTTCTTCCCAAAGGTATGGGGAGGGGAGAGCATGGCAGGAGAAGGAGGGAGCTGCCCAAGCCTGATGAGACAGAAATATTAATTTGATTTTATTGTATGAAGTTTGACTAACGGGGCACATGAATAAATCTGCAGCGTTAAACGGTTACATTTTCTGCCAGGAATAGGTTTCCATGGCAACAACAACCTATCATGTTTTCAGGAATTTCATTAGCGCAGCATAGAATGAAACAAAAGGAGAGGGGGAAAAAAGATTTCTTAAGTTATATGTGACACTTTGCTAAAAGAAAATCGTAATTGCGACCTTTTTTAAAAAAAAGAGAGAGAAAGGGAGGGAATGGTTTTTTAAAATGCACATCGTTGCCTCCTTAAAGCTAACAAAAAGCCCTCCTCAAAGGGTCAAAGAGGCAATTAGATGCAAGCCATCAGGTAATGCAGGCAATAAATTAAAATCGAGTCTCTGGTGGCTCAGTAGTCAAATGAATCCATTTGCACACAATTACTGATCAGAGTTGGCTCTTGTCCCACCAGATGGAAATGTGGGAAAGGAAGAGCTAGAAGAACCAGCTTGGCCTAAAATGTAGCATCTGATCAATGTAAACAATTGAGAAGGAGAGGATTTGAGACAAACGGATCTTATTTCACAGCCTGTGATAAATCATGCATTAAATCTATAAAAAGTAAAGGTAAAGGTTCCCCTCACACATATGTGCTAGTTGTTCCCGACTCTAGGAGGCGGTGCTCATCTCTGTTTCAAAGCCGAAGACATCTCCGTGATCATGTGGCTGGCATGACACGCATGGAATGCTGTTACCTTCCCACCAAAGGTTGACCCTATTTTTCTACTTGCATTTTTTACATGCTTTTGAATTGCTAGGTTGGCAGAAGCTGGGACAAGTAACAGGAGCTCACCCCGTCACACAGCACTAGGGATTCGAACCGTTGAACTGCCGACCTTTCGATCGACAAGCTCAGCATCTTAGCCACTGAGCTACCGCGTCCCTTTATTAAATCTATAGAGTCCCCATAATGAGTATGCCAAATATGGCGATCTCTGCTCCTTTTTGTTCACAGTGAGAACCTATTTGGCTTTGAGTGACAGGTGTGAAGCTGGAAGAAAACTTAAATGGGATTTTTTTCAAATTAAAATTACATTAATCAGATACAAATTTTTACTCTCTTTCTAAGCATAAACTCTTTCGCACTAAAAATTACAGTTTGATGATCATTCTGGAGGGCTTATGGTGGCCAGGAGAGGAAGCTGGATATCGCTCAGGGTCAGGAGTTGATCACTGCCAAAGTAAAGATTGGAAACCAGCCTATGGCCCCCCAAATGGTAACAGACAATGGGAATTTGATTTTCCCGTATTAAGCCATGAGATTCACAGCTACAGCTCACTCTGAAGGCAGGCCTGATTTCCCTAAGCAGTGGTGGTTTGCTTTCCTCCCATTCAAACAGCACCAGTGCATATGTGCGTATTTGCCTGTGTGTGTGTGTGTGAGTGAATGCGCGCGCATGTGCAGACAGATCTAAAGTAAGCTGACTTTGAGTCTGGTTTTTATAGTTTGAACTGGGGTTGTTGATAGTCTGCCCATTGCTGCTACAAAGACTCGTGAGAACTAACATCATAACAATGAACTAACAGTACGTATATTCTGTGTTTTGATGTCTTATGTGGGAATAGCCTGTATGAATGATTTGTTGCCTGAGGAATTCAATAATTCATGCTGGAAAATGTGCAGGCTGTTTTAATCAAAAGAAGATGAAAGTGATGCGGATGATTGACCCTCTCGTCTGGTCTACAACAGGGGAAAACACTAACTAGTGAACTTCTGGAAAAGTTCAATGCCACATGCATATTCCAAACAGAACAATGAATGTTATTTTTTTTTCCAAAATAAAATAACAAATAATTTGTCAAAAACAAGAATAGATAATATCATATTTCTATCTTATTTGCCAATTCAGAAATGGATCTGGGGAATTTTCCCAGAGTCTCTGGGAGTCAGGAAACCTATGTAGTTAATAAATTAAGGTTCATCACACATTTAGTCAAATGTTTAGACTAGATTTGGCATTTTTGTCTCTCTTTTGAATCCTTCTCCAGGACTTGGGATAGACAGATGTTGTTTAATAATATTAAAAGTATTGTTGCAGGATGTAAGCTGTTCCAATTAAAGCTGCCTTCCACAATTGAGTGGTGATAATTTTATTATTATGGTTCATTGCCCAGTCAATCAGATGTTTAGACTGGATTTGACATTTTTATCCACATATCGAGTCCTTCCCAAGGCAGATGTTGTTGTCTGATGAAGCTAAAGTTATGATGATGATGAAGATGATGATGATGATGATGATGATGATGATGATGATGATGATGGTTGGTCACACAGTCAGCCAGATGTTTAAATTGGATTTGGCATGTTTATCCACTTATCAAGTCCTTCCCAATTATTATTATTATTATTATTATTTTCTGCTGGTCATAGATGGCAGAGATAACTTTGCCTTTATCCACTGGGATTTAAGCATTGCAGCACACTGCAACTTGGACTAGAGTAGTGATGGCTAACCTTTTTGCCATCGCATGCCAAAAGCGGGGGGACTGCGGGGGGGACTGTGGGGGGTATAGGTGCCCATACCTAGAATTACCTATAATTCTATGCATCCTGCCCCCCGTGCATGAGCATGCAACCCCCCCCCACCCTCCCCCCACTTTTGGCATGCGATGGCCTGGTGGGCCCAGTAGGCCCGTTTTATGCTCTCTCCAGGCTCCAGAGTCTTTCTAGGAGCCTGGGGAGGGCGAAAACGGCCTTCCCCCTCTCAGAGGCCCTCTGGAGGCCAGAAACAGCATGTTTCCTGGCTTCTGGTGGGGCCAGAAGGCCCAAAAATCAGCAGAGCTGACCTCGCATGCCCACCAATATGGCTCCTTGTGCCACCTGTGGCACACGTGCCATAGATTCGCCATCACAGGACTACTGTATACAGGGCAGACAATTTGAAGAGGGTAGGAATGGTTCTTACAATGCAGTTTGAAGGCCACTTTCTAGATTTTGGAGTAGGGAATGAGAACTATTAGCCACTGTTTCCAAAATCTGAGGAAACTTTTAAAACCAAAAACATTAAGGCAGATTGTTGAATGTAAAGCCCAGCCCAAGATTTATATACAAGACCCAGAATTCCCAAAATGATACCATCCTTATTTTTATTGCTAAGTTAAATCCTAAAACTGATGCATAGGCAACCTGGGAACCTCCAGAATGTAGCAGTTGCGCCAAATGCAGGTCTTAGAAGCAGAGAGAAAGAGAGAGATGCAGCTCCAGGTGAAAAGCATTGCCCAGATCTATTGCCCAATCTTGAACCTGACTGCAACAATGGTTGTCTATAAATAAGAACTGCAGTACTTGCATCCGAATGCAGTGGCAGGACAACTGTATTGTTGGAGGATATCCAGCAATGCTGAGCTATTATCTATTATTATCTATTATTAGGTAATAATAATATCTACTAATATTGTAGTAGAGTTGCTACCCATCCAGCAGCTAAAATAACAGAAAGGTTTGATAAAGGAAGAACTATCTTCCCTATTTCTGACTTGCTTACAAATATCCTGCTTCTGAGAGTATGAATTATTTGGCCATTGTATAAATTAATTGTTTAACAAGACGGGCATAGTTAAGCCTCCTATCCTTCTACGAGGGCCTGAAGACCTTGTTCTGCAGCTTGGGGACCCAATAGGGGAGTACCACACTGAAGGTGGCTGCTGGACTATTAGCTGGCTCCACCTCCTTCCTGCGCTTCCTGCTCCTCCTCGCCCATCTTTTAATTCATATTATTGTAGTTTCATTGTTTACTTTATTGTTTCCCTGCTGTGCTATTGTTATGTTTACATTTTTTATCATCCCCCCCCCACCATCATTTCTATTGTAAGCTATTCCAAACAGCCCCACAGTGAGAAGGGCAGCAAATAAATTTAACAAACAAACAAACAGTTCTTGGGGAGAGATTACACTATTGATGGTAAGAATTTAGAAAATCATGAAATGCATTTAGTTACTAAACCAGAAAGAATCAAGCAGAGTTTCTTTCTGCCCAAGACTTTCAATCTTCATCAGGAGACTGAAGAAGTTGGCAATACTAAAGATGGCCACAGGCATTTCAGCTGTTAAGAAGGGGACTGGGACTTAACTGAGGAATAATTTTGCTTGTACCAATGTTGAAATGAAAGAAGGATCTCTTGCACAATACAATTATATCAGCCTCTTTTGTTTGGCCAATTCATTTTCACTGAGCACCCTGGAAAGAAGGATGTATTCATTGACATGGCTTCTGCTTAAACTAATACTGATAGTTGTTTTAGGTCAAGGGTGTCAAACTTGATTTCATCGAGAGCCGCATCAGGGTTGTGTTTGAACTCGGGGGGGGGAGGGGGCAGGGTGTGTGTGGCTAGCTTGATGTTACTCGTGTTGGGGGTGCCTGTGACACCTCAGCGCTCTGCCCATGAAAACGGGCTCCTGAGCTCCGTTTTCAGCTGGGATAGCCTCCTGCAACTCTCTGCCAGTGTAAACGGAGCTCAGGTGGGCCTGCAGGTCTTGAGTTTGACACCCTTGCTTTAGATCCTAAAAGTGTAACAACAAAAGCTGGAGGATAGATAAGAGGGAAGCAAGGATAAAAATGTCATTACATCAATGCTTACAATAAAACCTCGGAGAGTGAAATAAAGGAAATGCAATGTTTGACATGAGATCTGATGTCAGTGCAAGGAGGAAAAATTTCTCATCTACAAATCTGCATGGCCATGATCTCTGGATTTCTTTGGTCATCTGCTGTACTGTGTTACCTGAACCAAGTTGGGCCCCACATGGATTCTCAAGGTGCATAGCCTGAGTAATTTTAGCAAGCAAAGAAGCTCAAGTGAAACTGGCTCAGCTAGAGGACTGGGCATAGATTGTCTAATCACTTTCATTGTGCTTAATGAATTCAGTTTCATTTATGTGTGGGTCTTATTTAAACCAGACTTAAACTCTTATTTAGTTGGGCAAGCTTTTATTAGATGCTGTAATTTTGAAATATCCATAGTTTAAAAATCTGACATTTCAATAATAAATTTGAATTTAAATTATTTATGTTATGAAAAGAGCTAAAAACCAGTATGGGCAAAGGGAGAGACATGTTCTAAGCCACAGATCGTAAACTAAGTTAGTTTGCTTAAAAATCTAAATTGAAGGAAATTCTTCCACATCTCTGGAGGCTAGTAACTAACTCATCAAAAGAAAGCCAACTTCCTAGGAAAGTATAAAAATGAACTATGAGGCAGCCTCTACAGAGAAACAGATTCAAGGCTTATCACTGTCAATAAAAATAAAGTTCTTTTTGCTCCACAGGTTTCTGATGCATTACAGGAGAGGGGAGAAAGAGTTCACTGTGATAATGTGTTTGTGAATAGTATAATTTACACCATCAACATCATCATCATCTTAAAATGATAGCTGTACATCCTGACTGTACGCAGTTCTGTTTGACTGTAACCGTCCCCTGAATTTTGATAAACCAAGTTGGCCAGGATGTTAATTTTTTCCTGCCAACTGCAACCTTGTTACTCCTAACTGAGACAGATTATTCATATAGTTTTCTTCTCACATTGCTTGCTGTAAGTAAAGCTGAAGATATGATTAGTCTTGAATAAATCTAATTTATTACATTTAATGTAAATTACACTTAATGAACGTTTGGCTGAATCAGGCCCAAAATTGGTAGGAACTCTTAATCTGGATTTCTTATTCAGGTTTCTCACTTAGCCTTTTAGCCAAGATCAAATGGGCACTCGGTGTTTCTTCCATCTTTTTTGCAGGTAATAATCAAATTCTGCTTGAAATATGTGCTTGTGGGTGTGCAGTTCAATACTGGAATAAATTTCCTTCTATCATATGGGGGGGGGAGAGACATTTGTATGCTACAGGTATGCAAGGGATTTCTTTAAAAAAGCATATAAAGCCCCCAAAATAGGGTAACAGCCCCCCCCCAATTCTATTCTGAATTATTTTCCCAGTCCTTTTCTGTTTGCTTTATTTCCTGTTGCTTCTCTGCCTCAATACATAGGACAAATTTGAAAAAGGATGAATGTGGGGCCCATTTTAATGTTATTAAAATTCTCAGAAATGTGCTGAAATATTTAGCTTCATTTCGCTCCTTTATATTCTGTTCCATTTGTTTACTCAATGGTCTCCATTTCGCTCTCTGCAAAGTATTAATGAGTTTGAATCCAGGCGAGGGGTTTCAAAGGAACAAGTTCATAATGTTTGTTCTCATTATTTACTATCAGAAGAATTATTTCATTCCCTTTTGTCTGTGGCAGTGTTACAAATTGTGTGAATTCATTGATGAGGCTACAAACCATTACATTCTTCCTGAGAGTAAACTCTGTTAATCACAGTGGGAACTGTATAAATAGGACTGCATTGTGAGGAAATCTCCATAAGAAAATAAGAAGTATGTGTTGCTTAGTATATGAGAAAAAAGCAAAGTGTGGCTTGAACTGTAATTCTTTTTCTCAGAATAAAATGAGTTGTTTCCAAAGAACTTGAAAAGAGGACTAAACCCCCCCCCCAAAAAAAAAACCTGAGGGGGAAAACCACAGGAATTGTGCCTGAAATCAGCACAAAAGTCCAGAAGGGCTGTCTTATTCATCTCAAAAGGGTAGAAAAGTCTATAAAGTCACACTGTCAGTTTTGTCTATTTTGGGGTGGTTTGGCCTTCAGATGTCATTGTGTTTCAGGCCATCTTCCTAGCCTTTAGCCAGCCTTGCTTCTCTCCTGCTAGAAAAGACATTGCAGGGTATTGCAAAGGCTGAGCTGAGATTGCAATTATCTTTAGGCGATGAAGAACAATGGGGAAGGAAGGAGAAACTGATGGCTTGATTCCAACAGAGGTGCACATTTTGTACGCTGCATGCCAGCTTTTGATCTGCGTTTCTCTACGTTTTGAAATAGAATACAGAATAATGTTTCTAGTTCTGAATGCATTGTTAAGACAGCACCTAGCTTCCCTTACCTCAGAAGTCTTGGTTTCATAGCATTTAGTGGGCTATCCAGTCCAAGTTGGATTTAAGGATGAAGAATCATAAGCATGGAAATACAAATAGATCTTAAAGGGACACATCAAAAGCCAAACCACTGGGTACAAACTAAGCAGGCAGAGATAAAAGTCACCTTGTCACATTTGTCCTCACTTTGTAGATCTATACATATTCAGGAAATCAGATTTGCTTCTGTTTGTTCAACAGGCGTTTCTTTTTAGTTGTTGGGAGAAGGTGATGCAGAAGTGACCTTCTTCCTAATTTATTAGTTATCTATGATGCAATTGTAGAAAAAAAAAGGTGACAACAAATTCACTGTTCTGAGTTCTAGAAAATTGATTGTATTTAAAGAACCTAGTAATTTTGCATTTTTCCCAGTGTGGTAATGCTTTTGCCAAGTACTAGATACATTGAGGGGAAATATAGGAAGCAAGGAGAAAATGTTAGTCTAGTAGTCCATTTAATCTACAGTATTGTCTGGAAATATGATCTTTTTTTAAAGTTTTTAATCTATGAAAAAGGTGTTTTGTAGAAAGATGTTTGTGGGTTAAAAGGAGGAGAAGGGGGAGGATGGAGAGAGGCATTCACATCCCACTTCTGTTGCTCTTTTTTTTTTTTTTTGCACATAAATAACTTTCAAGGTTGCAAAGGTCCAATGAAGTGGAAGGGGAGAAATGTATCAGCAGGGAAAATATGCCAGTGTATCCCCATTCCATCTGCCTTAGCCTGAAGGATAATTCATCTTGGATTATGTGTCCTCTACAAGTAATTTCTTGAACTTCCTCTCAAAACAAACATTCTAAACAAACTTTGATGTTATTATTTTCTTTAGAGGGGCAACTTTTTATGCTCCCTGCAATATTGGGCATGGGACTTTTAGAAGTTGAAAACCTTTCATTCCACTGATGGTGAAGAAGATCCACCATAAGAAAGAGAGAGATTTCTTCAGGACCATGAGATGAAAGCTTTCTGCCATAGTGGTCATATTGCTAGAGGCATGGTTTGACAACATAGCAAAGCTAGCCAAAAGAATGAATAATGTTAAGCTTCTTGATTACCTTGAGGTATTCCAAAATGGAGCCGGGAGCTATGCTAAACTGAGAGCTGTCAGTGTAAATTATTTCCCAGTGAAAAGTACAAGGGAGAAAGAAAAGCACAGATCATCATGAGCTGGGAGGGATCTGGAAATGTCAGTTTGGATCACCCACTCCACTTCCATCCCACATGAGATTGCCTTGGGAGAAAAACACATGCTGCCCTTGTTGAACGGATCCTAGGGTAACTTTCCAGTAATTGAAACTGTAAAGCAAATATGCCTCCATTTTAAGGAATGGATGCAGCACTCTCTAGTTCACCTAAAGTGCCTTGCAGTGCTCTCTCTTTACTATTTAGCCTGGCAATTGTCCCCTCAGTCAAGTAAAGGACAGAGGCAACATAATATTCCAGGCTGCATTTTCAATGTTCAAATAGAGGTAAAAATGCCTCTTGGAACAGGAAGGAAATTCCAGTCAATAAGTACATGTTGTATAATCAGTTCAATATGTGACCCAGGTCTCTGGGAAACCTACTTGTGACTGTTCCTTATTAGAGGCCATTTTGAAAACATAAACTTTTGCCTTTTTTCTCTTGGGAAGGCACACAATTAGCAGGGGCGTTATTTATCTTTCTTTGGTTGAGAACTGCTTTGGCTTTGCTTTTCCTGACTTCTTCCACTCATATTAGCCTTTATGCAAGCACACTGGCAGCCTTGCGCTGCTGAAAAAGTACAGAGTACTGCACAGTAACAAGCCTCATTGTAGAAAATGGCCCAATTCAGTGCCTTAACTCATAGCACCCTAAATCAAACCAATCCCCATTTAACAGACTACCATTGCACCATAAGAATTTCAGATTTTTTTTTTTTATGTGCCTGGAAAATGACAAACTGGGGAATAAATTAAAGCATCAATCTGGAAACCAGGGAGATATGAGTTCTACTCCCACCTAGACCAAAAGCCAGCTGAATGACTTTTAGGTCAGGCTTTCTCTCAGCCCTAGGAAGGAGGCAAGGGCAGATAACTTCTGATAATCTAGTTTTCCAAGCTTGGTGGTCTTCCGGGTGCGCTTCAAGGTTTTGGTTACCACCTTTAGAGTGCTCCATGGCTTAGGACTTGGTTACCTACGGGACCGCCTACTACCACCAATAGCCTCCCACCAGCCGGTAGGCTCTCATAGAGAGGGGCTCCTCCAGGTGCCGTCGGCCAAACAATGTTGACTGGTGGCTCCTAGGGGGAGACCCTTCTCTGTGGGGGCACCTACTATCTAGAATGAGCTCCCCCTGGAGATACGGAGGATCCTGGATCTGCGCACCTTCCGCCGTGCTCTCAAGACCTTTTTATTCCACCAGGCGGGCCTGGCCTAATCTTTTCCCTTTTTCTTTTTTAATATGAAAATTTTAATCTGTTTTTAAATGATTGGGGTGTTTTAAATCTGTCTGGGCCAAATTGTTTAATTCGGTTTTATTCTGTTTTTTAAATTTTGTATTTATGTATTTTATTGTTTGGCTGTTCACTGCCCTGAGTCCTTTGGGAGTAGGGCGGTATATAAATCAAATAAAGATAAAGATAAAGATTGTCAGTTGGAAAGTTGACAGTCTGGGTTCAAGGTCTGAGTGCCATGTGATGGGGTGAACTGTCATTACTGTCCAGCTCCTGCCAAGCTAGCAGTTTGAAGGCATGCAAATGTGTTTAGATAAATAGATACCACTTTGGTGGGAAGGTAACAGTGTTCCATGTGCTTCAGCATATTTCATCTGCTGGCCACATGACTGTGGAAATATCTTCAGACAATGCTGTCTCCCTCGGCTAAGAAACAGAGATAAGCACAGCTTCCTAGTGTTGGACATGACTGGACAGGTGAAATCTTTACCTTCATCTTTAATCTAGCCAAGAAAAATGCATTGATTAGTCCAAGCAGTTGCCAGAAGTCAACATTGACCTGAAAACACCCAAACAAACAAACAAACAAACAAACAAATAAATAAAACAACTATGGTCACCTACAGTGACAACATTATTAAGAGAACAACAGCCTGGAATGACTCTCACCCTTTGCCTTGAACTCAGTCAATAACTTCAAAGAGGCAAGTCACTCTCTGTCCAGTTCTGCCCCTTCACTCCCACTACAACATGGAGAAAGAATACCCACTAGATGATATATGTGAAGTACATTATAAACGTGGTTACTTCTTGGACTTTCCTGGGCAAGAATATAGAAATGGGCTAACTTCTGGGGTTTTGTTTTCTCCCTCCCAGTCTAGCTAACAACCATGAGATTTCCTAGTGGGTTCTCATACACGTGCTGTCCAGGAACAGTTCCTGCTTAGCCTTTCAAGATCAGCCAATGTGAGCTAGGTGTTGCCATCCATTGTAGCTTTTGTGTGTGATTGTTGTTAGTTGTGAAGTCGTGTCCAACCCATCGCGACCCCATGGACAACGTTCCTTCAGGCTTTCCTGTCCTCTACCATCCTCTGGAGTCCATTTAAGCTCACGCCTACTGCTTCAGTGACTCCATCCAGCCACCTCATTCTCTGCAGTCCCATTCTTCTTTTGCCCTCAATCGTTCCCAGCATTAGGCTCTTCTCCAGTGAGTCCTTACTTCTCATTAGGTGGCCAAAGTATTTGAGTTTGCAAATTTGTGTGTAACTGGACTTCTTTGAGCTAGGCAATCAATACTATGCAGCACCACATCTTTCACACAGAATGGTAAGAGAGCTAATATCACAACTCTCTTGGCTCTGATACAGACTGGAAGGGAATAATGAGTAATAGATAAACCAAGATTGGTAATTTACAGGTGCCAAAGTCAGTGGGCTGCATGTGATCCAAATATCTTATGCAAACCTTTCCCCCTTAATTTATAGTTGAAATGTAGTGGGAAACAACACATTCATTACTCTATTGACGGTTATAGAATGTCCATATGTATAGTGTTGTTTTTGTGACATTCTCAAAGCATTTTTTAAAACATTACTTTTAAGGATCATTTTCCTCCTAACCCAGCCTATTTTTTTTTTTGGGGGGGGGGGGCGGAATCTAAGCCTAGGTAGACTACTCAAAGTTCTAAGTTACAAAAGGATTGATCACCAAGCCCTTTTAAGTTCTGCTGAAAGTCACGTTGTTGAAGAGAGCAGTGGGTTGAATGTAAAAGTATTTTTTTAATGGTTTGTTTTTAATTCAATTCCATTCTAATGGAATGCAAGCCCCAGGTGGATGAAAGGGATTGTGCTTGTGGCTGCAGTCTTGAGTTCTGAGATGGGCAGTTCCTTCTGTCTGATTTCCATTTCACGTTCATTCAATCCGGCACACAAAGCCTTCCATATAGCTCTCCCTGTCTCTTTGCGGGAAGCAAATGTGCTTCACTTTTCAATAGGGAAAATGGAAGCTATTGTGATGTGTATCCATAGACATTCATGGCCATTCTCTTTTATAGGCATCTCAGGAGACCTTCAATACATTCATTCTTTCAGTGCTTCAGACAGCAAATGAAAATAAGGGCCTATATACGATACAGTTTGAGCAAGTTTCCCTGCTCAGAACTGTATTTTTAACTTTGAATTATAAAGAGAGAGGGAAGGTGGTACTTAAAGGACTATGGTAGGTCAAGGTCAATCCCCTTCTGAATTTCATTTTTTGTTGTTGTTGTTTAATACAGTAATGATTTGCCACCAGCCCTTTGACCACTTTCTCTTCTCCACCCTCTCCTACTTTCACAAATTTATCAAGTTATGGAGCAGGGGAAATTGGAAGGTGGAATGAGGTTATTATTAAATAATGAATAAATGCTATCCTGAAAGCAAGTTTAGAATACACACAGCAAAACATTAAGTGCACCAAATGCAAGGCTTTCTTTTGCTCTTTTAATTCATTTGCTCGGAGAACTAAAATATGGAGAATGCAGAACAGTAGCCAGGCTGATACTTTCACTGTAAAGCTAAAAGAAAATACGAAATAAGCCGTATGATTTCCATTACTAATAGTCAGCCCTGCTCTCAAAGAAGTACTGTACGACTCTTCTTCCTTTTGAAGAAATCTGACAAAATTGCTAAATTTGAATAACTTTTAATTATTCTGTGCAGAGAAGCTGAGACTTTGGGGAGTTTTCATAAGTGCATACTTTGTGCCTCTGAGTCTAACCGTCAACTCCTACATCAATGCAGATCTACCTATAGAGACCTTTATTCCTGCAGTTATGAATTACAAAGAAATGAAGGAAGTGTCGAGGGAGAGAAAAAAAAATCCACACAGAAATTCTCTTTTTCTATCGAAAACCCCAAGAAAAATAAATAAATAATGGCTCCTTTGATTTAATGGGAATGTAGAAATTAAGAATGAAAAACAGAGAAGGGGGGTAAAGGCATTGTGGGCCAATAGTATGACATGCAGAGGAAAATTGTACCATCAAAGAATTGATCCTATAACTAGAAAAGCCATGCTTAATGGGTCTTGGAGCTTAAACAACGTTCCTGCTTAAGATTTCTAACACTATTGCTACAGAGAAAGCTTCAACTAATTTGAGAAATCTATGCTACAGCTGATGCACCTCCATTTGCACCTTGTTTTCTGTGTGTGGGAAGATGAGAAAATGGAACCAGAGCTGAACTTGGTCCTGTTCTGTGAGAGAAAGAGAGAACAAGAAAGTCATTGCGCTCGTTTGTTTGTTCAGCAGATTTACTTAACTGGCATCTCAGTTCAACTCAAGGCGGTATAAAAGTAAAAGAAAAATGACATTAGTAAAGAAGCATATTAAAATACTTTAGAAAAGTGATACCAAGGGAATTCACCTGTAGTAAAACTTAAACTGGCTGTCTTGAGAGCTTGGGAGGAAAAAAAAAAGTGTCATAATGAAACTTCTGATGAGACAATCATATGGATATGTAAAGAATGAGAGCCAAGCAGTGGTGGGTTTCACTTACCTTTGCTACCGGTTCGCTCTGCGCATGCACAGAGCGTATTTGATGACGTCCAGGCAGGTGGGCGGAGCATCCCGCCGCTGCTGCTACTGGTTTGCCCGAACCAGGGTGAACCAGTAGCAACCCACCACTGGAGCCAAGCACAGAATCAGTCCTGTATCTCACCCATTGGAGTTTTAATAAAACCTTGATTTTTTTTTCCACTTGAAATTCTCTTTTTGTACCAAAAAGCTCAAGGGGGTAGGGGGAAATGACACCTTTGATTTAATGGGAATGTAGAAATAAAGAATGAAAAACAGAGGAGGAGGTAAAGGCAACTTGGGTCAATAGTATGACATGGAGAAGAAAATTGTATCATCAAGGAATCGATTTTATAGCTAGGAAAAAATGAGGCAATGAAGAGGTTTGAGTAAGGACAGTGGATGGCACTGTCTCTGTTAAGTTAATGTACAAGAGAAACTTGCAGCCTATTATTTGAGTCTGTAGGAGAAGCTGATCATCTTGGTAGCATTAGGTGGAGGAAACAAGTAGATTATGGTGGAGGGGGGGGGGACAGGAAATCTATGATATTGGCTAGTTTCAAGATAAGCCAATATTGTAACATAAGCGTCTATTGTAACATCATACCAGAAATATTCAGCCCATGGGAGCTAAACTGTGGTTACTGTTGCTTATAATCTCCTTATGGAAGTCTGATGGATAGGAACCCCCAGTATTTGCTTGAATCTGTTATTGTCCAGCCTAAAACTGAGAATTCTTCCATGCAGCACTACCACTTTGGAGTTCAAGAGTGTGGACTGGAGAAAAATGTTATACTAAAAAAGCAAATACTGTGAAGCAGACATTCAGTTTTTGATGTCCACCTTTTATGGAGAAATATCCTTGATCTTATCTATGGAGATTCTCCATAGGGAATCTCCATAGATTCTCGCTGAAGAAGCTTCTTGGATGAGAAGCAAAACATCTTGAAAGAAAAACCAGAAAGTCCAATTGCCTCTTGAAAAAAGCACCTTTAGGACATCCTTGATCTTGGTAAAAATCTAAAGAATCCTCCAGAGGTTTCCTTCTCTAAAGGAACCTGAGAACAAAACTGATTTAAACCTGGAGTCTACAATCCAATTTCTTTTTTCAGTGTATTGATAACTTCTTCAGAGTTATCTGCTGGCCATGACAACTCCTCTGTGGATAAAAAAAGAGACACAATTCTTGGTTATCCCTTAACTCAGATAAGCACAAGAGTCCTGAAACTCATCTACAAGTGTCACTGAAATATTTTTCTCCAGGGCCATTTCTGTTTTATCTGAGAATGACCCAAAATTGTGACAGATGTGTGGTGGAAAATTCAACCCTTCTCCCTCAGATTAGCAGCTTTCATGACATTCTCTCTCTTTTATAAATCCATGCCTCTAAAATATTACCTGAATGGCAATGGCCATAATGGAGTCCCTGCACATTGCAAAGTATTGTTTGGTCCAGTGGTTAAGGCACCAGGATAGAAACTAGGAGAGTGTGAGTTCTAATTCATGTGTTAGGCACGAAATCTTTGGACCAGTCACTCTCTCTCAGCCCAATGCACCTCACAGGGTTGTGGTTCTGGAGAAACTAGGAAAAAAGTGTGTTGGATAGGTTTGCTACCTTGAATTATTTGTAAAAATAATAAAGGTGGTAAATAAATAAATAAATAAATAAATAAATAAATAAATAAATAAATAAATAAAATAAGTAAATAAGTAAGTAAGTAAATTTTGAAAAGGTCTAATTCATTTTCACTTTGAAAGCACTTTTTGATTTTGCTTTCCCTACAGTTTCACTTCTGTTGTTTGGTTTGAATGTACAATATGGCAACAAATTACACAACATTGATTTCCCATTTCTTGTGACACAGCTGCAAATCACTATACATATACACATAGGGAGCAAGCACAGAAATGTTTTAGCAATCAGGATAGGTTACAAGAGAAAATTGAAAATAACAGAGATCCTTCCTTTTCTGCTATGCCTCTCACAAAAGACCCATGGAAAACAAAGGCATTGTGGAAGAGACCATAAAATCACCAGGTATTTTCAAGGGAACGATGGTAGAAGAGGAGAGACAAAGTTGCTAAAAACTGTCTCTCTCTCTCCCTCTTACACACACACACACACACACACACACACACACACACACACACAAGAGAGGGGGGAGGGGGGAGAAGGAGGGAGAAAGGGAGGGGGAGGGAGGGAGAAACCAAACTAAGCCAAACCAAACCAAACTAAGAATATTTGGAGATTATTGTGGGATTATCAGCAGAGCCTTTTAAACAGTGATTGGTGATGCTTTAATTTAATGACACAAAAAAAATCAAATGAATATCTAAGGCTTTAGAGAATAGCATGATAGCATTGCCTTTCTCCCTGGGTGCTACAGAATATCTAGAAAAGACTGAGAGCAAAATCAGGGTGTTTTTCTTTAATTAGTGGGATAGATTCTCATCTACTTCATATACTTGCATATATTTCATCCATCCATATAGATCACTTCCCCATGGGATGAGTAGTCTTTGTTTTTTTAAAAAAACTGTACATGATTGAATAGGAGTAAACACTCTTTAAACAAGAGCCTTTCTCAGAATAGAATAGAATAGAATAGAATAGAATAGAATAGAATAGAATAGAATAGAATAGAATAGAATAGAATAGAATAGAATTCTTTATTGGCCAAGTGTGATTGGACACACAAGGAATTTGTATTTGGTGCATATGCTCTCAGTGTACATAAAAAAAAAAAACAATACATTCATCAAGAATCATAAGATACATCACTTAGTGATAGTCATAGGTTACTAATAAGTAATTAAAACATACTAGGAAACAAATAAAACAATATAAATCATAAAGATACAAGCAACAAGATTGTAGAGATAGGTGGGAGGCAACAGGTAATAGGAAGGATGAGAAGAATAATAGTAATACAGTAAATAATTTGACAGCGTTGAAAGAATCAGTTGTTTAGAAGAATGATGGCATTCGGGCAAAAACTGTCCTTGTGTCTAGTTGTTCTGCTGTGCAGTGCCCTATAGCGTCATTTTGAGGTAGAAGTTGAAACAATTTATGTCCAGGATGCACATATGAGGGGTCTGTAGATATTTTCACAGCCCTCTTTTTGACTCGTGCAGTATACAGGTCCTCAATGGAAGGCAGGTTTGTAGCAATTGTTTTTTCTGCAGTTCTAACTATCCTCTGAAATCTCTGTCTGTCTTGTTGGGTTGCAGAACCAAACCAGACAGTTATAGAGGTTCAGATGACAGACTCAATAATTCCTCTGTAGAACTGAATCAGCAGCTCCTTGGGCAATTTGAGCTTTCTGAGTTAGCACAGAAAGAACATTCTTTCTTTGCTTTTTTGATGATGTTTTTGATGTCAGGTGTCCATTTTAAGTCTTGAGATATGATAGAACCTAGAAACTTGAAGGTCTCTACTGTTGATACTGTGTTGTCTAGTATTGTATAGGAGGGTTTCTCCTAAAATCTACTACCATTTCTACTGTTTTGAGTGTGTTTAGTTCAAGATTGTTCCGATTGCACCACAAGGCTAGTTGTTCAACCTCCTGTCTGTATGCAGATTCGTTGTTGGCTTGAATGAGACCAATCATTGTTGTATCATCTGCAAACCTCAGTACTTTAACAGAGGGATCTTTTGAAATACAGTCATAGGTGTATAGAGAGAAGAGACGTGAAGAGAGCTCACAGCCCTGGGGGGCTCCTGTGCTAATTGTACAGGTATCTGATATGATTTTGCCTAGCTTCACCTGCTACTACATCTACTGGGTAGATCTACTACATATGTCCCATTAATTTTTACAGTTTATTAATCCAAATATAGTAAGATACAGATGGCCACAATTTTAATTGTAGCAATTATATTAGCATTATATTTGCAATAGGAGTAAAATTCAATAGATTGTGCTGGTTTAAGCATCAGAGCTAGATGAATGAAAATCAGAGTTCTGATTTTCTGACCAATTGGCTGACCAACCTCACTCACCATTTAGTCCTTAATGGAACAACATCTACATAGAGGGAAGCATGCAGTGCGGTACCCTAAGATTCTGTCTTAGGCCAGTATTCTTCAAAATCTTCATAAATGTTTTAGATGAAGGAATAGAAAGGGAACTCATCAAATTTGCAGACAACACAAAGCTGGGAAGAATAGCCAATACTTTAGAAGATAGGTTTAAGATCCAGAAGATCAGGATCTTGACAGGCTTGAACACTGGGCCCTATCCAACAAAAGTTCATTGGGGAGCAACATAAGGTTGTACACTTAGGCCACCCCCCCCAAATGTATAGGTATAGAATGGGTGATAACTGGCTCAATAGCAGTAATTGTGAGAGGGATCTAGGAGTCCTAGTAGATCACCATTTAAATATGTGTCAGCAGTGTTTTTGCAGTTGCCAAAAAAGCCAACACAGGCTGCATCAACAGAGGGATAGAATTCAAGATCACGTGCAGTGTTAGTACTGCTTTATAATGCTTTGATAAAACCCACACTTGGAATGCTCTATCCATTTTTATTCACCACAGTACAAACCAGAAGTTGGGACTCTAGACTAGGGATGTCAAATTCAATTTCATTGAGGGTCACATCAGAGTTGTGTTTGACCTGGGTGGCTGGGTGGGCATGGCCAGCTCAACATCACTCATGTCAGGGGCACCTGTGGTGGCCCAAGCACTCTGCCAGCAAAAGCAGTGCTCAGGAGGTCTACTTGCGGCCCTCCCAAGCTCCATTTTCACTGGAAGAAGGTTGCAGGAGGCTGTCGCAGCTAAAAATGAGCTTGTGGGGCCGTGCACAGTCCTCACAAGCTCTATTTTGGCTGACAGAGGCACTGCAGGCTGGTCCTTCGCTGTTTCCAGGGCGGGTCAGATCTAAGCACCCCACGGGCGAGATCCAGCCTTGAGTTTGAGACCCCTGCTCTAGACAGAGTGCAGAGAAGAGCAAAGAAGAAGAAGAAGAAGAAGAAGAAGAAGAAGAAGAAGAAGAAGAAGAAGAAGAAGAAGAAGAAGAAGAAGAAGAAGAAGAAGAAGAAGAAGAAGAAGAAGAAGAAGAAGAAGAAGAAGAAGATGATTAAGGGACTGGTGGCGAAAACCTATGAAGAACAGTTGCAGGAATTGGGTATGTCTAATCTAGCAAAGAGAAGGATTAGGGGTGACATGATAGCAATCTCCATTCTTCTAAGCAGCTGTCACAAAGAAGAGGGGGTCAACCCATTCTCCAAAGGGCTTGCAGGCAGGTCAAAAAGTAACAGAAGGAAACTTACCAAGAAGAGGCCCTCCAAAGTTCCTTCCAACCCTGTTGTTCAGTTCTTTCTGCTGCAATAAAGGTCATTCTCTTATTTGAGAGTTGAGGAGGACTGAAGCCCTCTTTGAAGCACTGTATGTTTCCCTCTTGTTGATCAGGTTTTGTGAATGTTTGTTCTTTGCTTTTGTCAATGTATTATTTTATGGCTCTGTGTGTTTTATCTCAGAACTGCCCAGAGTTAGTTTAATAATAACATCCAGATAATAATGTAATAATAATAATGATTAAGAAAACAACATCTCCAAGTAGATATCAGGAGTCAAACCTGACTTGAAGGAGATTTTTCTCCACTTATTTAAAATTCCCTCTCCCTGGTTGTGTTTTCACAAGGTGGTCACCTCCCCCCTCTTTTGTCTTCCAGAAAGCTGGATTTATTTTTGATTTTATTTGTACTCAGATTTATATTTGCAATATACATTTCATACACAGGAACAGATTTTAAAGTCTATCAGAAATTACATCCCAGTTATCGCAGCAATTCAGCCATGCTCTTGTTGACTTTCTCTGGCCTTGGAAGTACTGTATATGTAGAAAAGAAAAAAAGATGGACTGTCCAAGCACTGACATAATCTCCATGAGTTCATTTATTTCCTTTTCAATTTGGTTTAATTTATCTTGTAGTTGACAAGGTTATCAACCGTCAGTAACCAAATGCAATAAAACAAAGCCATATTTTGATAAGAATGCCAAACCCAGCCATGAAAACACCCAACGTATCATTTTAAAAATGGTTATTAACTGCTGGATATGAAAGAGAGGGATGAAAACAGAGAATATTTCTTATCTGGTTTATAATCTCCATTGGGAGATCTCATTATAAAGCTTAAATATTTCCTAAGTGCAGACAAGACAGCAAAGATTAATAAGGGTTTGGTACAAAATGTAATTGTGTGCCTCTTAAGTCAAACTGACATAGATTTGCATTTTCATTTAATTTTATTATTATTCCATAAGATCTTTGATAAGCCTGGGGAAGGAAGATCCAATAAAAGTCTGTTTGAACATTCTGGAAGGAAAAACACAAGGCTTTCTTTTGGGGTAGCATTTTTCCTCATTAATTCCACCATTCATGTTTGTGAATTGTTATGTGCTGCTGGGGTTCTTTCTTTGAAATTGTTTTCTGAATGAAAAAGATCCATCCCTCTCACATAAACTTTATTATTTCTGAGAGTGACAATGCCTTAGTCTGAATACCATCCACATCACTTGCGTTATCCCAATCCATCTAAAACCAGGAACACGTCCTAATATTTCAAAAAAGAACATTTTAAGACATGACAAAAAAAGGAAAATGTAATAACTTTGATCCTTATCCAAAGCTGTCACAAATCACAAAAGACTTAACAATAACAAACTTATGAAAAGATATGGTTATGTTTTCCTTGCATATCTCTGCAGTTATTGGAGCTCTTCGTAAAGTCCCAGGGCAGTGTATGTAGCACTGTTTTTATTTGTTTGTTGCTTTTGTTCTTGATATTGTAGCAAGAGCTGAGGTGGCGCAGTGGTTAGAGTGCAGTACTGCAGGCTACTTCAGCTGACTGCTAGCTGCAGTTCAGCAGATCTAATCTCACCAGGCTCAAGGTTGACTCAGCCTTCCATCTTTCTGAGGTGGGTAAAATGAGGACCCAGATTGTTGGGAGCAATATGCTGACTCTGTAAACCGCTTAGAGAGAACTGTAAAAGCACTATGAAGCGGTATATAAATCTAAGTGCTATTGCTATTGCTATCTTTTTAATTGGTGCCATCAGTCTGACGTTAGTGCTGTACTTTATTTGACTGAGAGGTAGAATTTCTTTTTCCCCATATGCAAAAAAAAAAAAAAAAAAAAAAAGAGCAAACTTTTGAATTACCATACCATGAAAGTTGATCAATTAATTCTTCAACTTTTGATTTGTTACTCAGAAATTTTCATATTTCTTGATTTTTCCAATTAATTTTTCATCTCTCTATCTCACCCAACCACTCACTGGTTAAATGTATAAGGATGCATACATAAGAACAAGATAGTAAACAGCCACACAAGACAGTTGAATAAGAAAGTATAAGGGAGGGAGGGAGGGAGGGAGGAGGGAGGGAGGGAGGGAGGGAGGGAGGGAAGGAAGGAAGGAAGGAAGGAAGGAAGGAAGGAAGGAAGGAAGGAAGGAAGGAAGGAAGGAAGGAAGAAGAATAGCAAAAGAACGACTAACTGGAAAGTTATACAAAATACCCAGAGCAGTCTTGGAAAAAGGTTGAGAAACTTTGGAATGGAGATTCACACCCAATTTAATTATTCTTTTAGGTCAGTGGGCCTTCACTGAAAAGAAATGCCTCCCAGTCAGGTTTTTAAAATTCATAGATTAAAATTAGTCCTACATATGTATTTCTCTAAATTTAAGTGCATTTTTTTTTACTTTTCAGGATTACACATACTCAGTTCTTTTTAAAAAATGGAAAAGTCTAAAGTGTCTGTTGATTCCCCACCCCCACTCCAGTCAATATGGAACCCAAGGAACTTTGAGCCTCCACCTTGAATTCACCTTGAAAATCCTGACATTTCTCATTCGCCTACTAACCTATTTTAGCAAGAATGTGGGATTTTGAAGTGATCTTTTCTAATACAGCATGTAGTCCTTATTCTTCTCATTAGCAATAGCATAGCAGTAGCATTTAGACTTATATACCACTTTATAGTGCTTTACAGCCCTCTCTAAGTGGGTTACAGAGTCAGCCTATTGCTCCCAACAATCTGAGTCCTCATTTTATCCACATTGGAAGGATGGAAGGCTGAGTCAACCTTGACCCAGTCAGAATTGAACTCTGGCAGCGAGCAGTGAGTTAGCCTGCACCACCACAGCTCATTCTTCTTCTTCTTCTTATCATTTTCTTCTTACTGCTAATACACAAAAGAAAAAGTAAGCATATACTTACTTTGCAGCATTGCATCAGCAATCAAAGGAATATTACCGAGCACCTCTTTAATTGTTACATGCAGTATTCTGTAGTAAGCTTACCCAGATGCTATATCCAAGCCTGCAAAATGCAAGATGAAGGATACTCCAGAAAAGCGTTCTCCAACTTTGAGAGCTGTAGGTGCAACAAATCTGGAAAGTGCCACTTTGAAGGAAGCTGATCTGGGACATTCATGAGTAGGATTAAAATATGAAGAAATTCTGCAACTATTTTCACAGGCTTCCTTTCTCTTGCTGCCTTTCATCAAAGAGGCCCATAAAAACATTATCTCCCTTTGACACATCCACCTGAGCCACTTAGCTCATTCTTGACAAGTCATAAATATCTCTTGTCACCTCTCAGTACAGATAAGCAGGATAAAAATTTATCAGGAAACCTATTGCAATACCTTATCACGTGATGTCAGTTAGGACATTGCAGATTACATTCATGCACAGGTGTGTGTGGGCCTATGTGTGTATATATGTGCATAAAGAAATGTACACAAGTCACAGGTATATTTGCATGCTGCTATCTCTGATAAAAATAAATAAATAAAGTGGATGCTCCAAATGGATGCTTCTCCTTCCATCTGTCTAAAAATAGCACAAAATGTGATCTGCAATTTAATGTTAGGTTACTATAAGCTCTGCTGTGGTTTGCAGAATGCAGATTGGTAGCCTAGCAACGGGACACAGCTATTTGAAGCAAACCCTGTTGAAAGAGAAGAAGAGAGAGAGAGAGAGAGAGAGAGAGAGAGAGAGAGAGAGAGAGAGAGAGAGAGAGAGAGAGAGAAAGAAAGAAAGAAAGAAAGAAAGAAAGAAAGAAAGAAAGAAAGAAAGAAAGAAAGAAAGAAAGAAAACCAATCTATAAATGTTCCTTTTTCAAATAATCCTTTTCGGTCAAAATTAGTCTAATATAAAACAATCAACTCCCTACAATTATAGTACTTAAATCAGTCTTCATACAAATATACATTTTTTCAGTATATATATTTCATTCTACTCAGTCTATACTTTGACTTACAAGAGAGGAAAGCAAATCTTTAACTTCCTTATATAAGAGTGAGCTAGCAAACCAATATCTGATAATCCAGGGACTCCTGATGGGTACAAATTTCAAAAAGCAGAAAAAGTGAAAAATGGAAAATAAGACAAAATATAAAAACAATAGAAGTACAGTGTTAAGCTGTACATTCATTAACACTGTTTTATCAAAAAAAAAAAAGAAAGAAAAGAAAACTATTAAAGTTGGCACAACTATGACAATGACAGAGGTCTCTTTCAATTCACCATCAGCAAAATACATGTGATGGATCCTATTTTTAGCCTGACGGATATATATATATATATAGGAGGATTTGAATGTGCCCATTCTCCTCTTCAAATACTTTAGCCACCTAATGAGAAGGAAGGACTCAGTGGAGAAGAGCCTAATGCTGGGAAAGATTGAGGGCAAAAGAAGTAGGGCACGAGAAAGAATGAGGTGGCTGGATGGAGGGTTGTGATATTAGCTCTCTTACCATTCTGTGTGAAAGATGATGCATAGTACTGATTGCCTAACTCAAAGAAGTCCAGTTACACATAAATTTGCAAACTCAAATATTTTGGCCACCTAATGAGAAAGAAGGTCTCACTGGAGAAGAGCCTAATGCTGGGAAAGATTGAGGGCAAAAGAAGAAAGGGATGACAGAGAATGAGGTGGCTGGACAGAGTCACTGAAGCAGTAGGCGTGAATTTAAATGGACTCCAGAAGATGGTAGATGACAAGAAGGCCCAGAAAAACGTTGTCCATGGGGTCACAATGAGTCGGACACTACTTCACAACTAACAACAACAATTCTCCGCAGTCTCAGTTTGATACCAGGATTCCCTGCTCTGACCTGCTCTGGAAACAGTGTAGGGGAAATTGAAATCTATTGCTCCATCTAGATGTATTAGCAGTTTTTGATACCAGTGACGATGGCATCATCCTGTTGGATTGATGTGGAAGCGATTTGGAATATTGTTGTTCAGTTGTTCTCTTCTTTCCCCCAATGTTGACACAAGAATGTGGCTTTAGGGCTTAAGGCTTCTAGACACCTGTAGGATCCACCCCTTTGTCCCTTTTGCATCTGAAGCTGCTGAGTGAAGGCATTTGGGGCTGGATACCACTAGCAGACTGATGATTCCCTAGCTCTGTTCTATTTTCCCTTGTCATCAGAGTCAGATGACTTCATACAAATATTGGATTAGTGTTAGAACACTAAATCTGAATCTAGATTAAATGGAAGGACTTGATTGACAGCTCATGGGTCTACAAATTGGATATGCCCATGACACTGGATAGAGAGTCAATATTCCAAGTACAGCAGTACTAAAGGCATATCTCTATACTTCTGAACCATTTTTGGTCCAGATACGCCAGGAAACACTCAGTCAGCTTTGCTTAGGCCAATGACTGCTAACCTTCTTGAGTAGGGGCGGCCTGACTGTAGCATCTTTGGTTCTATTAAATTTGTTTGACTTACAGTATGCCCTTGACATAGGCCTGCTCTTTAAGATGTTTCAGAAACTGTGGCTGGTGCAGAATAGGATGGTGAGGCTATTAGCTAAAATACCTTTCAGAAATCACATCAACAGCCCTAAAATAATTTCATGGATTGCCTCTATGTAACTGGTCAGCTGGAGGCCAAGCTTGTGCTGACCATCTGTTTTTTGCTCCAGGAAAAGACCTGGTTTTAGGTGCTGACATTCTGGACTTAACATCCGCAACCTAAGCATTTTGTTTTTATCCCTTAAGGGCCTTTGGCCAGTGTTATTCTTTTAAGGCTATACATACCTTGCTCTGGATCTCTGGTGAGCATGAATGCTTTTCTGCTATTCTTGAAGCAGCTTGTCTTTTTCCAGGCTTTTGCATAATCCTGAAAAATGATGCTGTGTCTTTAAGGAGTCCCCTCATTAAAATTAATGTGACTTTTATAACAACAACAGTCTTTTTTTCAGGGTTGTGTGAAAAAAAGGGGGGGCTGGTTTGTCAAACAACAGTGTACTGCTGTGCTCCTGCAGTTCCAAAGCTTTTCTTCCAAATCATTTCCAACACATGTCCATTCCTGTCGTGCTATATTATTGTGGGTTGTATTTTTTATTATTATTATTTCTTAGTTTTATTATTTCGCTTTGTTTATTTTTACAAGTCAAAACTCATCACACAATCCTCTGAACAGCCACAGAGCTTTAAATATTTTAAATAAACGAAAAGGAGTTAAAAATAGTTTGGTGGTAAGAACAGATATGATTGTGCAAATGCTCAGTGGTCTAACTTGCGCTATTCAATTTCCACATCTATAAAGTCAGCTTTCAGTGGTGCCCTGCCCTCTGCTATCAATGTGGCAGATGGTGGAACATGAATAAATAATACTGGCAAAAGAGCCAGTAAAGAATATTACAAAGCCTTCTCTCAAAGCATGCTAAGGAATGAAGGAAAGCTATTTGAATGTAACCACTTCAGAAGAGACTCCACTGCCAGTCTCCTCCTTGTATTTATTTATATTGTTTCAGTCCACGGACTGGACTCTAGCACATACTTGATTTCCTCCCATCTTCTCAAGGAGGGAAGTTAGGAAGATGAAGAAGAAATTAATTGGAATTGGAGAACAGTCTTGCAAGACATAATACTGTGCCTTTTGATTTCAGGTAAATACTAATACTCTTTATTAGCCTATTCTTGCCTTCCAGCATGTCATTTATTAAGCTGATTTCAAGAACAGTAACAAAGAAAAGCTAACTGGAGGGGGGGCACTGAAGCAGTAAAAATAAATAAGGGTCTTCCTCCCCTTGGCCCTTGGAGTCCATCAGGTAACCCAGGGGTGTCAAACCTGATTTCATTGAGGGCCGCATCAGGTTTGTGTTTGACCTTGGGGGTCTGGGGTGGGCATGGTCAGGGTGGGTGTGGCCACCTCGACATCACTCATGTCGGGGGCACCTGTGGAGGCCCGAGCACCCTGCCAGTTAAAATGAGCTTCCAAGCTCTGTTTCTGGCTGTGACGGCCTCCTGCAACCTTCTGCCAGTGAAAACAGGGCCCAGGAGGGCCACACACAGCCCTCTGAAGCTCTGTTTTTGCTGGCAGAGGCACCATGGCCCAGTGACCACTCTTTCCAGGGTGGCCCTATGGACCAGATCTAAGCACCCCGCGGGTCTTGAGTTTGACACCCTTGAGGTAACCTATTACATTCTCCTGAATTCACTACCGGTCAGCTGTCTTTGGATCACTGTCTCTAAAGTCAGCTAATTCATGATAAAGGATCAGTATCTGAAAAGTGATTCACTGAAGTACGCAAACATGCAAGTGATCCTAAAGGTGCTTTTCAAAAGGCAACTGGAGTTTCTTTGTTTTTTCCTTGAAGACATTTCACTTCTCATCCAAGAAGCTTCTTCAGAATTGAAGAAACTTCTTGGATGACAAGTGAAACATCTTCAAAGGGGAAAAAAAAACTCCAGTTGCTTTTTGAAGAGCACCTTTGAGACGACCATGACCTGGATAACCGATAATCTCCATAGACATTTATGCAACTGGTCTTACTGAGAGCAATGTGAATACCAATATTCACACAACCAGCATTAGGGAACAAGTCTCAAGCGAAGACATCAATTCCATGTGTTGTACTAAGTGAATGTGAACTCCCATAAGCAAAAAGTGTAAAAATAGGAAATGTGACCATAAATATTTAAAAATGGGTTTTCATTGGGCTAAACTTCCACTAGTTCCTTATTCCTGTACTCACATATTTTTATTGAACATTTTCGACCAGCTTATTTTGCTAAGAGCTGTATTTATTTATTTATTATTTATTTTATTATTCATATTTCTATGCCGCCCACTCTCCGAGGACTCTGGGCGGCTTACACCAAAGACAGTATACTAAATAGCATATTGCCCCCTAACAATCTGGGTCCTCATTTTACCAACCTCGGAAGGATGGAAGGCTGAGTTAACCTTGAGCCGGTGAGATTTGATCCGCTGATCTGCTGAACTAGCAGTCAGCGAAAATAGCTGCAGTACTGCACTCTAACCACTGCGCCACCTGCGCCATAAAGGTATACATGAAATAATTCAAGAGGTAAATTAATACTTAGTTTTGATTTACCTTTTTGGTACAAAATTTTGTTCTAAAATAATCAGGGTGGATGGGAAGACAAATACAAATACAATTATAATCATCATTTTATCCACTGAGAAACCTAACTCCCATGTTGTTAAAAATGAAAACATATGAAACATTTGTATTTGTTTGTTTTACTAGTTGGCTTGTGTATTCCCCCCCTCTCAATTATTTATTTAGTAATCGTCTACTGCAGAAAAATTGATAAACACTGTCAGAATGTATGCAGAATGCTTAAAACAAGTATTTTGAACCAACCTGATTTAGTTTTATTCCAGCTCTGGTGTACCATAAAGCTCTATCTCCAAAGTTTCAGAATAATTACGCTTATATCAAACCCTGCATTTTTGAAAATTCGTGTGGAAAGGAGAGGAGGAGAGTGACAGAGGTGGTATCAGTTAGAGCCAGCCCAAGAACAACAAGCCAAAGTTCTATTCTTTATTTGCTCACACCAATAGACAGAATCTTGCCAGATTAAACCTTTTAGTTTCACCTTAATAGATATATTGTAGATACTCTATGGAGTGACTATCCTTATTCTCTTCCTCTGTCTCCTGTCCAGCTCCAGGCTGTGTTGTCTCTTGTCTCACGTCCCTCCTTGGAACGTGCTCCCAACTTCCTGGTGCTTCATTGTAGTCCATCACAGTAGTCCCCCTCTGTAGGCACCATCTGTCACAGTTTCTTGGACAATAAAGGATACTGGTTCCTTGATCAAAGTTCTCCGTGCAAGGCCATTTCCAGCATTGTAAAATTGGTCTGGAATTCCTTAATTATCATTTCCTGCCCACCAGAACCTTTACATTGTCAGGACATAATAAAGTGGCCAAATAAAGGATATTAAAACATTGGGGTTTTCAATAAGTAGATTATTTATCATGCTAATCGGTAACTCAAATACTATTGTACTGAAAGGATAATACCATCATGACCAATAAGTAGTACTTTTACTATATTCATCTAAATACAACACTTTTAACCATTTGAAGTTCTGTTGCCAAAGAAAAAGCAAGAAAAATGTCATCAAAATTCCACCCTAATATGTCACTGTCTTTTTTTTTATTGAAAAAGTTTTACAAATACCAATTTTTCCCCATTCCCCCCCCCATCCCTCCCCTCCTCCCATGACTTCCCCAAGGCGAAATCCGTCCACATTGTATTATAACATGCTTTATCACCCCTCTATTCTCCCCCCTGTGCACCATACATTTCTACATAACAATAAGCTATATTGCCCCCTATATACTATACATTTCTACACAACATTTAGCTAAAAGCTATCTGGTACTTCCTAGTTTGATATTTATTCTGCACATAATCTATCCATTTCTTCCATTCCCATACATAAGTCTCCTGAGTCCGGTCTTTTAAATATGCTGATATCTTCGCCATTTCTGCAAAACTGGCCATCTTCAAAGTCCATTCTTGAATTGTAGGCATATCATCCCTTTTCCAATATTGACCAATCAATAACCTAGCTGCTGTCACCATATACAATATCAATTTTGTTTCACCCACTGAAAAGCCCTTAACTATACCCAATAAAAACAATTGAGGAGAAAATTGAATTTTTTTTTTCAAAACATTTTGCATAACCCACCAAATTTTTATCCAAAAAGCCTTTGCTTTCTTGCATATCCACCATATATGATAATATGTAACATCTAAGCAATCACATCTCCAGCATTTTGGTTGAACATTAGGATACATGCATGACAATTTCTTAGGATCTAAATGCCACCTATAAACATTTTATAAAAATTTTCCCTCAAATTCTGCGACTGTGTGAATTTAACATTCTGAATCCATATTTTTCCCACGTTTCCATCATAACTGGTTCTCCAAAATTTTGCGCCCATTTTATCAAACAATCTTTAACCAATTCATTTTCTGAATCTCTTTCTAACAAAACATTATAAACCCTCTTGATATGCATTGGGCCTCTATCTTTTATCTGTCTAACCAATTCTTCTTCATGCAACATTAAACCAGTTTTTTGATCTTCTCTCCATCTCAGTTGAAGTTGATTATACTGTAACCAAGTTAGATTAATCCCTTCTTCCAACAGTGTATTTAATGACTGTATTCAAGTCACTGTCTTGAATATAAGCTACAATATTTCCATTTAAAAATGCCTCATGATTGTTCTTTGATTAATTCATTCACTTAATTTATTTTGCATTCAGCTCTCACAGCCCTTTATATGGTTTTTGCATTCATCTACCAAAACTCATTATTTGCATTGTTGTGGGATACTGTTTTTTTTTTTTGGGGGGGGGGGGAAGGGCAGATAAATTTAAATGGAGTTACTCAAACTTGTCTAGAATTGTTAAACTTGTCTTGTTCTTTTAAATCTGAATGCTAATAGATAGATTAATTTCCTCCTTCCAGCGACAGGATCAAGATTGCATCCCATTCAGATTAGTTGTAGTAAGAATGCTTGGAAATTGTCTTTATTTTTTTTTAATCCCAAATTCTCAGACATGAATAATAAGAACTGGATTGCAATTTTTTAAAAAAAAGATAATATAGACATTAAAAGTCCTGAAGGAAATGTCTTATTTCCTACTATTAAATAAGCATTGCCTCTGTTCTGAAATTTGTTGGTTTATCATTTAATTGCTACAGCAACTACTCTTACAAGAATTTGGATAAGCATGAATCTTTTCTATAATACTTGCCACCTTATGAAAAGCTACCGTTGTTTCAACTGTTCTGCAAGAGAGATTCATATTTGGCATTTAGATTCTTATGACAAACTTTGCATGAAGCCTGAGATTTCATTCAGAAGGGCATCCTTTCCTCCCACAGATATTATTTCACTGTAGGAAAAAAATGAAAATTTGTACACATCCATTACAAGCTAAAAAGACCTGCCCAGAATCATTTCATTACAAGATGGGCAGCAAATACATTCTTCATTCAATCAATCAATGAAACAGATGTGACTGTTGAGAAGCAAAATGGGTGTGTCTATGTGGGTCATTATTAGCATCTTGCACACATCTTCAGGGATTTTCTCTACAAAGAACCATAATACATTTTTAAAAGTTTGTTTAGGGTTTCTTCTCCACCCCAAGCCATAAATACACATTTACCTTTGAGCAAGGTGAGAACCCCAACCCAATCATGCCACTGCATAGTTAGTTGAGTACTTTGCTGCATAAGGACTTTGGGTAAAATTCAATCATTATTTTTCTTAGTCATCATTACTGTGGTCATTCTGTCCACTTTGCTCCAGGAATTGATTGAACATCCACAGTCCTTGTTAGATGTCAATCTTTCATTTCCCCACAATTCATAGGTACATATGAAAACTCTTTCTTCTTCTTCTTCTTCTTCTTCTTCTTCTTCTTCTTCTTCTTCTTCTTCTTCTTCTTCTTCTTCTTCTTCTTCTTCTTCTTCCTCTTCCTCTTCCTCTTCCTCTTCCTCTCCTCCTTCTCCTTCTTCTCCATCTCCTTCTTCTCCTTCTTTTCCTTCTTCCTTCTTGTTCTTGTTCTTCTTCCTCAAGCTAGGCTGTACTGTCAAGACAGAATTCTCATTTACACAACACAAAATGAATATTTTAAGGGAATTCTTGAAGAGAAACACAGTCAGTAAATTTCACGCATTTGCCTGTTTTGATTAGTCAAATGCCTAATCAAAAGTTGGCACCTATCTTTTCTGAAGCTTATAAGAGACATTTTCATCAGCACAATGAAGAATGTTTGCCTGGATTAAAGTGGACATGATTATTAATTACCTAACTAATGAAAAGTCTAATATCTTTCTTTATGTCATGGACAAGAAGGATCCTGTTGCCACTATTATCATTTGTATGCTGCTTTCAGAGTGCTTGACATGCATTCTCTAAGTGAAATCCATACAACAACCCTATTGCTTGAGAGATGGGGTGATTGCTATTGGACAAAAATAGTCACTTCATAGCAGAAAGGAGATTTGAACTAGGAACAAACTAATCTCTACATAGTTCAGTCTTGTGGTCACTGCCTTACATGAACTTCATTAGGCTATCCTATCTCCACAGCAATCATTTTATATCATTTGTCTCATATCTTTTTATGGATTCTACCATGACTTTTAGGATAGCCCAGGGAGCTGTGGATAAACCTGTCAAACAAGACATGCCCTATCTCTGCTTTGTGATTAGAGGGAAAAGATAATTAATGTTCATTCTTAGTTGTCATACATTAAATCACATATAGAAAATAACATTTTGGAAAGCAGACAGAAGACTTAAGGGCTGACTTTGGATAAATCTAAAAAAACTAACCTAAATGATTTACTGAAGTTTAGTTGTTTGTTCTCAAACCATCCAAATAGCAAACCCACACAAAAATTTTAGTATAAAACAGGAAGCAAGCTGAGTCCATAATAGGTTAAGCATTAGGATGGGATTTTTTTTTTAAAGGATATTCTTGCTTCTTTAACATCACATGGAATGGGATTGTACAAAATATGTTTATTTCTTTACTTCTGTTTCTTAGCCAAAATGAAATGGCAAATGACTCATACCGGCAGTTATTTGGTCACTCCTATTAGAGCTAACAAGCTACAAATGGTATTTCAAACCTCAGATTTAATTCTGCCAGTTAAAT
Organism: Pituophis catenifer annectens; assembly: GCF_029215685.1. NCBI lineage: Eukaryota > Metazoa > Chordata > Lepidosauria > Squamata > Colubridae > Pituophis > Pituophis catenifer. The sequence goes on from NW_027256882.1 coordinate 109,953,008, forward strand.
AATGGTAAAAATAATAATAATAATTCTTGGCTGTTTAAAATTTGTTTAAATTTTAAAATAGTTTGTGGAAGGAAATAGCAAAACATTTCAGCTAAAATTGATGTTCATTGTATGAAATCACTAGTTCTTGCCGCTTGATGATCTATCATTCCATCCTTCTCTGTTTCACTCTTACTGACCTCTCCCCATTCTTCTCAATGCACCAATCTGCAAATCATATGGCTGATGCCTTTTCAAAGCACCACATTTGGAACAAGGTCCAATTTTCTCTTAAAGTTTTCACAATCAAATCAAATAATTAAATTTATATAACTGTCCATCTCACACAAAGTAATTCTGGGCAATGTAAAATAAAGCAACTATTCAAAACACTATATAAAAATCAGTTAAATCAGTTAAATAATTAACATAAGTAAAATAGATGTAGTGGCTCAGAGGCTAAGTCGCTGAGCTTATCAATCGAAAGGTCGGCAGTTCAGCGATTCGAATCCCTAGTGCCACATAACGGGGTGAGCTCCCGTTACTTGTCCCAGCTTCTGCCAACCTAGCAGTTCAAAAGCACGTAAAAAATGCAAGTAGAAAAATAGGGACACCTTTGGTGGGAAGGTAATAGAGTTCCATGCGCCTTTGGCATTTAGTCATGCCGGTCACATGACCATGGAGCGCTGGCTCTTCAGCTTTGAAACAGAGATGTGCATCACCCCCTAGAGTCGGGAATGACTAGCATATATGTGCGAGGGGAACCTTTACCTTTACCTTTTTAAAATCAAGATGGCGAGAGGATTAATTAAGTTCATGTATGGGATGCAATGGCACTATTGCCCAATGCTGCTCACTTTCAAATTTCAATAAAAACATTTTAGAAAGATTTTTCTTTCCAGAAAAACAGGAGGTGTCAAAAAGATGTATCTGGGAAAATCCAAACATTTGGTAAACCTAACAATCATGTTCCTGTACTTTCTAAATGTTATGTTTCACTTCAGGGCCGATCATTCTCCATTTCTCGCTGCTTTTTACGACCTTACTGGCCACAATTGTTAGATGAATCATTGCAGTTGTTAAGTTAGTAACACAGTTGTTAAGTGAATCTGGCTTCCCCATGGACTTTGCTTGTCAGAAGTGCATAAAAGGTGGTCACATGACCTGTGATGCTACAAACATTATAACTATGAGTCAGTTGCCAAGCGTCTGAATCAGTGGTGAAATCCAAATTTTTTTACTACCGGTTCTGTGGGCGTGGCTTGGTGGATGTGGTATGGCTTGGTGGGCGTGGCAGGGGAAGGATACTGAAAAATCTCCATTCCCACTCCACCCCAGGGGAAGGATTCTGCAAAATCGCCATTCCCTCCCCATTCCTGGGGAAAGGATATCGCAAAATCGCCATTAGTCAAGGACTATCTGTATACAGTGGTGGGATTCAAGTAATTTAACAACCAATTCTGTGCCCTAATGATTTCTTCCAACAACCAGTTTGCCAAACTGCTCAGAAAGTTAACAACCGGTTCTCCCGAAGTGGTGCAAACTGGCTGAATCCCACCACAGTCTGTATAGAATATCTCCCTCCAACTAAAATAGTGAGTACCATGTACCATGTACTATTATTATTATTATTATTATTATTATTATTATTATTATTATTATTATTATTATTATTATTATTATTGAGATTTATATGCTGCCCTATCTCCAGCCGGACTCAGGGCAGCTCACAACAGTAAAAAACATCTAATGAAAAAGTTAAAAAGAAATTAAATCCAAATCTCATAATTTAACAGTTAAAAGTGCAATTAAGACTAACAAGTTAAAAATTAAATGTAGCTTTTTATTTACTTGAATGCTGCCAAAAAATCATATAAAATATGAATGACAGATGCATGCAGAACTTCACCTTGTACACGATGGCAGGACTAGTCCTGTCATTTACCAATGTGGCAAATGCTTTAGGATTAGAATGGCAAATGTGGGAAGTTGCCCTACATTTGCAAGCTACTTTCTGCTTTCAAAAAGACCCTGGAGAACATTGTCTAATTGCTAGTATCAAAGAAAGATTCAACTGCCTATGTAATCATTGGAGGGAGGGGAAGCATATGATGAAATGCGCCACCATCTTGTTCATCATTTCAGGTGGCAGCATATCTTGGTTCAGCCTTGCTTTACTGCAACAAATACAAATAAATAAAAAGACCAAAACTGTATTTGGGACTTAATGTGCTTTGCTAATACATAAGTTGGGTAGATCTTTGCTTGCAGTTATACCTCTGGCTAGCATAAGATCAAGAGGGCATGCAAGCAAATCCAGTATTAACCTAGTATTCCCAAATCATAAGAATTTATATGTATATAACCTTAAAGTTGTTTTTCATTTCTGGCAGAGCCCCGGCTAATTTTAGGTCTCTCTGGAGCAGCTGCTGCAACAATTGTAAAATACAGGGATTTAATGCAAGAGTTTGAAAGGTTATCCCTTTGGTGTCATTTTTTTTAGATTTGATTTTTATCTATGTGCTCCATCTTATTCCTTTCTATAAAGCCCTTCACTCATCCACCTGGCAAAGCCATCTTTCTCGTCAACCTCTGACATCCAGATTACTCAACAGTTATAAATAAAAGGTCCATAGCTTTGTTATGTCTGGAAGAGACATAAGCTTTCTTTGGCTTGCTTTTCTTTTCATAGAACAGAGAACGGTTGTTTCAATTTACCTCTATTTTTGTTTTTTGTTTCCATTTTAGTTGAGATTCGGGTATTAAGATAGCAGCTGATTTGGAAGCAAGGTAAGATGCCGGCATCAGGCTGCTGAAAATTAGACATTGATCACTCTTCGGGAATTGTGCATGCAGAAGGCAGGCAAGGAACGGGAAAGGAGAGAGCATGGCTCATTACAATGCCTCATTACATGCCTCATTACAATGGCCTTTAAAATCCAGAGCATGGAAAATTAATTTTGTAACGAACAGTATTTTAGAGAAACTGGACTCCTGGTCAGGGTTGATCAATGGATATATTTATACCCTACTTATGTCTGTATGCCAGCATGCATCGCAATGTAGGACAAGCATTCTCATTTGAGAGCCACACGCCTCTTCCTTGCTCAGCTCACTCAGTGGTTTCCCCTTGCTTTCATCTGATTCGAGCCTCTTAAGATGAGCAATCTTAACACACCCACACACACACCAGTTTATGAAATGAAAGTTTTATTTAAATTAAATGCCTACAAAAAGGCATTAGCCCTTCTTCCTCCCCTGCCTCCTTGTCATTGCTCAGCCATCTTTTTCATTTGACAATTCCTAATGCTGTTGTTCAGTGAGGAGTTGTGACAATGGGCTGCTTCTCCCAAGCAAGGTCCCAGATAAATGTTCTAAAGTTCTGTCTTCCCTATTGTAATTCTTATTAGAAATTAATTAGATGCAATTGCATTCGGCATGTTAATGAAACACATTGTCTGCTTCAGCTGGCATCTTTCTCCCACAAGCTGTTCTATTAATGTTCAAAGGCAATAACTGCCTACACTACCATATACAATTGCTGATCTCTCCCTCCCTCCTTCCCTCCCTCCCTCCCTCACACACACACACGCACACACACACAAATGTACTTCTCCTGCATATAAAACACTTACATTACCAATCATAATATTTTTATTAATATGGTTGAGCAGAGAGTGCCGAAGCCTATTTGCTGTTAAACCATAACTCCCATCAAGTCTGACCATTAAGTTTCCTTGCTGGATCTGACTGGAAGTGGGATGCTGCAATGCTGCAATTGATAACAGGAAAGGACTCTATGCAAAAGGATCAGTGAGGATGAAAATTCATTCTCTGAGCTTGTGGGTTGGTTTCCAAATGTTTCATTAACATGCTAGGTAACATCTTCAGAAGAGTTTAGGAGATGTCGGTGTCAGTGTTCTTCTGTTTATGGTTAGTAGGTCTTACGATGGGTCAGGTGTGGGTCTTGTGATGGGTCAGGTGTAGGTGTGTCAGGATCACTGTTTGTGTACAAACAAAAGATCAGTAGGAAGAACAGCAAAGTTTTTCAAGTTCTAACTCAAAAAGAAACATAGGCATCTATCTTGAATAAGAGTTGAGTTCATAAAAACACAAGGAGGAGGAGGAGGAAGAGGAGATCCTTGATCATGTCAGTCTTTCCTTGCAGAAATCTTTTTCTTTTGTCTGAAACTGAAGAAGGGAGAAGCACCTGCAGCTAAGGAACTTTTTTTAAAGTCTGGTTTACCATCTATGTTAGCATGATAGTAAAGAGAAAGAGTTAGTTGAGAAAAGAGGAGATTTTAATTAGTAAAAATCAAATTCAGGGTTGACTTTCATGTTAACATCCATGCCATTGCTAAAGCCGGTGGAAATAAAAGACACGTATGAAATTCCTTTTCCATGCCTATGGCAAACAAAATTAAAGCAGAATACAATAAAAGAATCATTTTGCTGAAAGTTCATCCTTATTTTAAGACTGCCCGGTAGACTGAATATTGTGGCAAAGGATTGCTATAATGGATTATCTGAAGATGGTCCCCCACAAGACATAATGAGCAAATGTTCTGACAAATGATTTGAGCAGAAAACGCCAGAGAAAGATGCCAAATGAATCTTCATGTGTGGGATTCAAGGTGAGGAAGTAAGGAAGAATGATTCACGAAAGTTTGAATTATAGTTATGCCATCAAAACCTTTGTCCTCCAGTATTAAGCAACATCCATGGGATGACTGTAAAGCATGTGCTTCAATTACTTTCCTAAAGGCCACAGACAGGGCTATGCATGCATAATGTTACAGGCAGAAGTTTCTGGAGCAGCCCAAGAAAGTTGCACATTCCGAAGCTGTCAGCCTGAAAAGGAATAAATCTTGTTTCATGTGGAGCTTGAAGCAAAGGAGTAGAGTTGGAAGGAAGAAGCGGTCACCCTTCAATTGGCAAGTATACAAGTTCCATTGGTCAGAATACAGAATTTGTAAACAAGTTCTCCTTGTTGCTTAACAATTGCACTAACCGCTCTCAGATTAGCCAGTTCAGAGTTCAGTGATGGCCACAATTTGTTATTATTTCATTTTTCAGATATATGTGCTGCAGAGCTGGCTGGGGGAGGAAGCTCAGCATGTTATATAGCAGTGATGGCTAACCTTTTTGCCGTCACGTGCCAAAAGTGGGGGAGTACGGGGGTGTCATGTGCGTGTGTGCCCACACCCATAATTCAATGTGCCCATGCGCGTGCACATGCAACCCTCCACCCCCGCTGGGCTGTTTCTGTCTTCCAGAGGGGCTCTGGGGGTGGGGAAGGCCGTTTTCACCCTCCCCAGGCTCCTAGAAAGCCTCTGGAGCCTGGGGAGGGTGAAAAACGGACTCCTTCCCCCCCCGGAGGCCAGAAACAAGCCTGTTTCCCAACTTCTGGTGGGCCTGGAAGGCTGAGCTAGGGCAATGCTCATGTGCCAACTGATATGGCTCTGTGTGCCACCTGTGGCACGCGTGCCATAGGTTCGCCACATGGTTATATAGCAATAGCTGTAATTCCCACAATTACAGCTGGTGGGCTTCATTTGTGCAGATGCTGGAGATGAGCAGGATGCAGTGGTGGGGTGCAGGCGGGGTGGTCAGAGGCAGTTAGCTTTGGGTGCACCGATCCTTTTTTCACTATTCTATTTGGCTTTGGGTTGGGTCCTCAGCTGGATCATGCTGGGATGAGAAACAAGCAGAAACAAAGGACAATAAAGTAGTTAAAAATGTTCTCAATCAGGAAAATTATAGCCTTCAAGAACGTTTCTCACTTGTATTCTGACAAGAAGGGACAGGCTTCCCAAATATGTATGAAAGTGCTTTGAAAATGAGATAGCTATCAATTGAACTTTCTGTCTCTCCAGCAAATGTTGTACACTGGGGGTATTCCTCTCCTCATCCCTTCACTGACTTATTTCTGATGCTAGAATTTCTGAAAGAGGGCAGTATAGTCAGAGTGAACTGTGAGTTGACCTTCAGGGGCTGCCATAAAGAAGAAGGAGTTGAGCTATTCTCCAAAGCACCTGAGGGTAGGACAAGAAACAATGGGTGGAAACTAATCAAGGAGAGAAGCAACTTAGAACTAAGGAGAAATTTCCTGACAGAACAATTCATCAGTGGAACAACTTGCCTCCAGAAGTTGTAAATGCTCCAAAACTGGAAGTTTTTAAGAAGATGTTGGATAACCATTTGTCTTAAGTGGTGTAGAGTTTCCTGCCTAAGCAGGTGGTTGGACTAGAAGACCTCCAAGGTCCCTTCCAACTCTTCTCTTCTCTTCTCTTCTCTTCTCTTCTCTTCTCTTCTCTTCTCTTCTCTTCTCTTCTCTTCTCTTCTCTTCTCTTCTCTTCTCTTCTCCTCTCCTCTCCTCTCCTCTCCTCTCCTATTCTATCCCATCCCATCCCATCCCATCCCATCCCATCCCATCCCATTCTATTCCATTCTTGCGAGAAAGAATGGCTGAGATGAGTTAGGGCCGTGATGGCGAACCTATGGCACGCCTGCCCGAAGTGGCACATGAAGCCATGTTGTCTGGCACAGGCGGTGTTGCATGTTCCTCTTCCAGCTTTGTGGTGCACATGCGCATGCGATGATCAGCTGGCCTTTTTGCATGCAGCAGTGCCGGAAACTGGAAGAGCTGGTCTTCCATTTTCCTGTGTGAGCATGCGTGCTGGCCAACTGATTGTCGTGCACGCATGTGCACCAAAAACCCAGAAGAGTAGCTGGCTGAAACCAGATGTTCAGTACCTGAAACCGGAAGTTTATTTTCAGGGGTGCACATGCGCCCTGGGCAGCTCCTCTTCTGGATTGTGGCCCAGCCGCACGCACACTCCCTTTTCAGCACTCGGTGCCGAAACTGTTCACCATGACTGAGTTAGGGTTTTGCCAGAAAGCCTTTGTCATCTCTATTGAGAAAGAAAGAAGAAGGAAATTAGCTATGCTAATTTCATGGAATTATATATGTCTTTCCTAGATTTATCTATGCACCATGTCAGGGAAGGTTGAGTCACATATAAGAATGCCAATGCAAAGAACCAGATGCTGACCAATCAGTCCTAGGTATAGCTCTTTTGGCAGCAAAACCTGCAAAATTAACAGGTAGGAGCAACCCAAATTAGCCTTGACAGCAAGACAGTACACTGTGCCTGCTGTTTACAAGTACACTGACAAGTGCTAAGTATGCACAGAAAATTGCTTGGAGAACTTAAATCACTTAACATTTGTTTTTTACCTTCTCGCTGGATTCAGAAAAGAATACATACATTAAATGAATCACGCAACTCACATGTCTCCATACCCACTTTGTTCGTATATTCCTTTAGAAATTGCAAAACATTCATGCCAGTTTTGTATATAAGCATTTTCAAAAATAGGTATATGTTATTTGTACACATGGGCATGATACAGCATTTTCTCTGTCACACATCCATACACATGTACATACATGAGAGTGTTAGATTAAAACATAAATAAAAAAACAGAAAACAGCTGTTGTTTTTTAAAAAAGAAGCACTTGCAGTAATATTATTAGCTACTTTAGTAAGGATGTAGAATATGCAAAACCTTGATTTAGAAAAAAAAGTTAGACTTTTTTTCAATAGAAACTCTTGGTCAGGTAGTTATACAAACATGGTGTTGGATAGCCAATACACTTAAATCAATAAGAACCATGCTGATCATTTGATGACTGTCAGGGCTGCTGGCTTGTAAGTGATGGACCTCTCACTTTTTAATCACCTAACATAGCCAGTTTGGATGTACAGCATCGCCTACAAGTGAGGAAGCAATGCTCTTTAGACATGCTAACTTTTTAGTAATAAATATCATTTGTACAATTTAATGAATAAAAACCCCAAGGGAAAGAAATAAAGTATTTGCTTGGCACCAAAATGATGTTTAGAGGTCCCTGAGTTGAAATGTCCTATGTTTGTTTGTTTTAAAACATAATTTGCATTTTGTTGCTCTAAGCAGATTATAAACAAACAAAATGCATTTTTAAAAAATTATACTCTATATGTCTAAAGGATGCACACACAGAGAGACATACTTCATTCTTTAACTATACATATCTCTATACATACACGCACATACACACAGTGTTAAATATGTGCAATCCACCTTTCTAGACAGTTCTCTAACTGAGACTCCACAAGATAGAACATCCTTTCAACAACAGAGGGGCAAGAAACAGTCAATGTTTGTAAGCTGTTCAGAGTCACCTCTAGGTGAGATGGGTGCCAAACAAGTCTAATAAATAAATCAAACAGAAGAGCATATAATCTTTGGAACCTGGCTTAATGTTTTTATTAGCTGTAGAGGACAGAGGAAATAGTCTTGAAGGACCAGGGGAAGAACTACTACCAAAGTAATGGTCAGATAAAGGAGACATGAACCAAGGCCAAGAAAGTAATTTGAGGAAATGTTTCAGATACGATGCTCCTTAGGTCACACAAAGATAAAAGGGAGGGAGGAGAAAGCATATTCAGACTTGCAAGATTCTGTTGCTAGAGTTGTTACAATAAATGTAATACTGACTACATGCATTGGTTTCTTAATCTGCTTTGTTTTATAGGGTTTATATTAATGTCTAAAAAAACTAGCCAGAAATACTGTATGCTGTTGCTTTAGGTTAGTTTAATTTAATATCACTGAGCATGGTTTTGACAGTTTGTTAGTGATATTTTTTCACTTGTTTAGGGCTTTTTAATGTTGTGCTGTTGTTTTTAACTTTGCCATATCCAGAAAATGAGTCCATTTGGATTTGGGCAAGATATAAATATTATTAAACAAACAAATGAACAAACAAAACTGGTTTGCCAGCTTCTGTGAAAGCTGTGTGAAGCACAGTTCTATGTTTGTTCTCTCAAATATAAATCCAATAGTGCTTCATTTTCTGTTAAAGATTGTCTATTTATTCCATAGTTAACAGCTAATAGAAATAGTATTTGTAAATGCCAATTCTCTCATTATACTCCCCCCCCTCCAGATCAAGACAAATTCTGCTTTTACATTTGCACCGTTGATGGTGTTACATATAAATTGCCCCCTGGCAGCATCATTTCATTGCCAAGTACCCTGAATAGCTAAGTCTCGACACCCTCCCTGACACATTGCTGTTTCGGTATTTCACACTTTGTCACCCGTACTGCTGTAACCTCATATTCAAGCATTACTGATTGCAAACTGACACTGTGATTGCCAAACCGGGCCTTACGTGTCCTGCACATGTGTCCCAAGTACGTAATCAGCATTTAGGTTTGTGTTCTCCTGTCACAAGACCCATGATGCTGCTGTCAGAAGAGCCCTATTAAAACACTCTTAAGTGTGTGAGTAAGAATTTCAATTGCAGCCATATGTCCACATCAGGGGTGTGGTTCTACTTACCTTTACTACCAGTTTGCAATGGGGCCGCACATGCACATGTGCAGAAGCATTTTCATGATGTCAGGGTCAGTGGGCAGAGCCTCCCACCGGTTTTACTACTGGTTCTATAGAACCGGTGCGAACCGGGGGCAACCCACCACTGGTCCACATATCAGGGTGAAATCCAGCAGGTTCTGACAGGTTCTAGAGAACCGGTAGCGGAAATTTTGAGCAGTTCAGAGAACCAGTAATGAAAATTTTGAGTAGTTCGGAGAACCGGCAAATACCACCTCTGGCTGGCTCCAGAGTGGGATGAGAATGGAGATTTTGCAATATCCTTCCCCCAAGAGTGGGGAGGGAATCGGGATTTTACAGAATCCTTCCCCTGAAGTGGGTGGGAATGGAGATTTTGCAGTATCCTTCCCCTGCCACACCCACAAAGCCATGCCCACAGAACTGGTAGTTTAAAAAATTTGGATTTCACCACTGTCACATATCCTATCAAACAACATCTAAAACCAAGCTATCAGTCCATATAAGACTTGATACAGAGTTAGGTTCCAATTTGCTTTTAGTAGGTTCCATGTCATTGTACTGATAGCTGTTACATTCTCTCTGTTATACCTATGAAATTCATGTTTGTCCATTTTCATTGCAAGTCCTCAATATTCAGGAATGCCCTTTGTTTACGAGCTAGGTTGATGATGCTTGTTTTCCTAATGGAACTTGTTTGTCATTTGTGAGCATGTTGGCCCTTTCAAACGCCCTTGCACTTTCTCCAAAATATATATATCCACTTTAGAGGCAAATCTGCCCAAAGCTTCTGTGAATATGGTGATGTCTAAATATGATGCTCTTAAATAGTCTGAGCAATAAGCAGCTATCACATGGATGATCCTATCAAATTAGATCCAGAGAATGAATTGACAAGGACACCACACACACACACACACACACACACACACACACACACACACACACATACACACACACATCTTATTCAGGGCAATGTTTTCTATACTTGAAATAACTTTTAAAACTTTCCTCCATTAGGAAAAGAAAATTAAACTTGATTCTGTTTAGTACTGAATGTAAATGTCCTTTTTCAGCTCAATCTTACTTATTCCATGTTACTCTTTGTTACATTTTGCATCAAGATTTATAAAAATGGTGCTTCAGTGTAATATAGCAATCAATTATTACATTACCATTTACAAAAGATAGTTCCTGAATGAAGTTTAAAATTAAGTTCAACTACTCACTAACAGATGTCATTCTACTATGTATGTTTACTGAAAAAGTCTTCTTTGATTTGATATTGACTTCTGCTGGTGAGACATCTTATCATAAATATAAAGATTATCATAGGATCCAATCTGGGTTGGCCATGGGGACCAGAGGTTTTGTCTTCCAAGCTTTCGGACTCATGCTGGAGCCCATCTTCAGGGAACACTTTGGCTAGTCCCGGTGATGGAGCCAGATTTTATCCTGCAACATTATCCTGGGACACATATATTCACCTTCATTCCTAAGGATTATCCATCATAACAGGTCTGATTTATTATTATAAACTGCACAATCTCTAAAAGGGCAATCTATATACATTAGGTAGTGTTCTGCCCTAATGTATATAGTGGAAGCTCAAATAATTTCTGTGGCAAAATGTATCAAATACCAGCTTTTATTGATACACTAAATACATACGAGGTTGGCCTCATCTTTTGATTACTGCTGTGAAGTGTGCTAAGGTTCATTTTGATGTATGTTTCAAAAAGCAGCAGCAGCTTGAATGGAATGCAGGGGCTCAGATGATAAATGGAAGCCGGACACATAGAGGTTACATTAAGATTGAACCAATAGTTTTATTTGTTTATTAGCAAATTTTCAAGGACCAGGTAATACAGTATGTTGTGCTATTCAAATGTGGATTTTGTGAGCTTGCAGTGAAAAATAAAGAAAGAAATGTTATTGATCCCCAATTAGTGGATTGTTATTTGTTGGTTATTCAGAGTTACCTTTTGTCTTGAAGGAAGGATGGGCTATTGATGCCCATGTAGCTGTCCTTGACCCACTTTCAAAAGTCCTCTACCACGATAGGAGTTCAAGGGTTTGGATAGAGGTCTCTCAGGCTTTGCCCTAGCCTGCTAATGGAGCCTGGAAAAAAAATGACACCAGAGACAAATTAAGAAGACTGTCAGAAAAAGAATGAAAACCTTCACCACTTGGGGCTCTGTCCCACCTGCTTGTTGCTTCAGTCCTATCCACCAGGAAAATGTAATGCTGACATCCCTGCAGTGGTGGGATTCAAACATTTTTACTACTGGTTCTGTAGGCGTGGCTTGGGTGGCTTGGTGGGCGTAGCAGGGGAAGGATACTGCAAAATCCCCATTTCCTCCCGATCAGCTGGGATTTGGGAGGCAGAGAATAGACGGGGGCGGTGCCAGTCAGAGGTAGTATTTACCGGTTCTCTGAACTACTCAAAATTTCCACTACCAGTTCTCTGCTGAAAGAATAACTTTACAGCCAATCCCCATAGCTACTGTAACTTCACAGGTCTGTAAAACAAAGGAAAGATCATAAACTGAGTCTTCATTTCACTTAGTGACTACTTTGCTTAACAATCAAGTTGTTTGGTCCCAGTTGTGGTCACTAAAAAAAGAACTACTTGTACCAACTTTAGGAGTCAAAAATGCCTGGTGCAGTAACGTTTTGCTCTTAAATGTTTTAACTAATAAAAGTGTAGGTATGTAAGTATCTGAGTATCTATCTGCGGTACATAAAAATGTATATCCATATAGTTATGTGTGTGTGTATGTGTTGTGATTTAATGTTGCTTTCATATGTTTTATATATACTGCTTGGAAATTGTTCTATATCTGATAGGATTGTTCAGGAGGTATCTTAATAAAAAAATTGAATTTTGATTGTGCAGGAGCTGACTCTTTAAAAAGCTGCAGTGTTTTTCATGCTGCAGAAACTTAACAGATTTAACAGAATAGCAGGTTGGAAGGGACCTTGTAGGTCATCTAGTCCAACCCCTCACCCAAGCAGGAGACCCTACCCCATTTCTGACAGATGGCAGTCCAGTCTCTTCTTGAAAGCCTCCAGTGATGATGCTCCCACAACTTCCGAAGGCAACTTCTGTTCCATGGGTTGATTGCTCTCACAGTCAGAAAATTTCTCCTTATTTCTAGGTTGAATCTCTCCTTGGTCAATTTCCTTGTCTGGCCTTCAGGTGCTTTGGAAAACAGGTTGACCACCTTCCTTTCTGTGACAGCCCCTCAAATACTGGACCACTATCCAGTGCTATCATGTCTCCCCTGGTCTTCCTCTTCACTAGACTAGCAATGCCCAGTTCCTGTAACCGTTCTTCATGTTTTAGTTTCCAGTCCCCTAATAAATTTTGTCACTCTTCTCTGCACTTGAAATAGGACAGGTTCCTTTAACAAATGGCAGAGAGATGCTGGCTTTGAATGAGTCCCAAAGCATTTCCTCAGAATCATTTTCAAAACAGTCAGAGCCCTGATATCTGATAAATAGCACATACATCAAATGAACAAATGAACCAGTTGGTGCATATGTATTATTTTTCTGTGAACAGAGGTCATGCATATATAGACACACATTCATTCTGTTCTAAACAATATTTAAAATTGCAGGAATTTGAAGATATATAGCAAGCTACCATGTTTTACTAGGCTGATAAGGGGCAGCAGTAACAGAATTAAAATGATACAATTTTTTGGGAAATAGCTATCAGCCGGGAGAAACATCCTGGCTATTGTTATTGCTATTAAATAGTGACATCTTTATTATTAATAAAATTGTTCCATGAAATTACTAAGCACATATATTTATAGCACAATTTCTGTATTTTACTTGTGACATATATATATTTACTATTGCCTTGATAGTAGGCTTTTAGTTCTCAATTTTTATCAGTTTCATCCTGTATTTCACCTCCACCCTGCTCTTTGCCATCAATTTCACAAATAAGTTTCTATTTTTTACACTCTTATTCTTCTGAACTGCAAAGCAAGTGTGGAAGCTTGTTAACTGATCAGTGAACAAATAGGAGGGGAAGTATAGGAAAAGAAGTGTCAGAGCCTGGGGGCAGAGTTAAAAGAGGAATCATCTTAGAATCTCTACATAGTCATAAATGGACTAAGTCCAATCCCTCTTGACTTCCATTGGCACTTATCTAACTCCAAGATAGTGCTAGCCGTTAGTTCTTGTAATGCATAAACATGATTAGTAATAAGTCAGTTTAATTGAAACTTCATATGTGGTTCTGATCTTTCACACCTGACAGGAAGGGACTTGATCCCAGGTAAGTGTGCAAATATACATTGATCATGTGTGAAAGACTGGACTCTCAAAATCATATTCAAACTTTTGTCTTCCATTTTATATCAGCAAGTCTGCTTCGTCATCTGGAAGTAATGCTTCTCTTATTTTCTATACCAATAATATGGATGATTCACTGGCTACATACTATGTGTTTGTTTGCATGCCTGTATGTTTTGCTTTTTCACTTACTTGAGTGTTTGTGTATGCATGTGTGTTGGTTGTCTGTTTGGCTTGCTTCATGCTTTTGTTTTATCTGAAATAATTCCCATTGTATTAAAGTAGGCACATCACATTTTAAAAAGCTAATTTGAATGGATTTCTTACTTTACCGGAAAATATCCAGATGATTAGGAAATGTCACTGCCTATTTAGCCAAGGGATAAATCAAATTCTGAAATATTAAGCCAAGAGGGATGAACTGAAGATTGAGTAGATGTCCATTAAATTTGTTTGAATCCAAACCAAAATAGACTTAGTTATTAAATTACTAACATAGAAAATAAAAGAAGGCAAAAATGAAGGCATACCTCTCTCTTTCCATCTCCCCTCTCCCCTTTTATTGTCTTATTAATAAAGAGGAATTTATCAGCAGCAAAATCTGTCCTCCAGTTTCCCAGGCATTTTCTTCCCCCATTAGGTGCTGGGTTTATAGAGTATACGGAATGCATTTTTTTAATTTTTTTTTTTGTCTTTGGGAAATACTTCTTCTCAGCTTTCTTTAACCTTGCGAAATGGACAAAGGTGTTTTCCTCCTTTTTTTAAAAAAAAAAAAGAAATGTGATGTTACTAACACAGAAAAGAGACCCATCCCAGATGACGTTTCAAAACAATTCAGATAGATTTTAGCTACCTAAAGCATCTCTTGGGAAGCACAAGAGATGGAAAGTAATTTTAATAACATTATGAGAGCCAATTTGGTATTGTGGTTAAATGCACCAGGTTAGAAAGCAGGAAAGCAGGAGTTCCATTTCTGTCTTTTGGGACTGTCTGGTTGACTTTGGGACAGGCTCTCCTCTCTCAGTCCTAGGAAAGAAGCACTGGCAAATCATAACAAAAATACTGCCAAGAAAATTACATGGAAGATGTCCCTGTAAGTCACCAAGAGTGAAGAATGACGTGAAGGGACCCATAACAAGAAGATATATACCTTCTCCTCTGGCTGGAAGATATCTAATATGAGTATGAACTGTAAAATAAATGAAATTTTAAAACTACATGATGGGAAATAATTGTAAAAATAGAAATAAAGTAGATACATTCAGGATGCAAGCAGGTCAAAGAAATAATTTGGAATGCCACTCCAGAAAAAAAAAAAGGAAGGGGATTTCACAGCGTGAGTACTCTGTTTATCTCAGTTAATGTACAAATAAGAGATATACGAGATGTTCATTAAGGTGTCACAGCTGTTTAAATCTTTCCAGCAATTGAAATTGTGCCCAGAAACTGATGCAAATCCAGAAGAATGATGTGCTCCATATTTTTGCTTTTGCTCCAAATCCTTGTTTCTGCATTTTGCAATTGCAGCATCTAAAGTTCCAGAACACATTTTGGAATGATAGTTCTAACATGTTCCATTAATTCAGCCTAGTTGGAATGGGCAAGTTAAACTAAGTGCTGTTGATTTCTAATTGGAGATTCCAACATACTCAAAAAGTTCAGCTCAGAAAATGAGGGAGATTTAGTGATTTCACCTCTCTGACCTTTTGCTGGCTACTTGAGGTTTTAAGGGATGGATTATTTCTCTGCCAGGTTCAGGGATTCTGAGATAACAGGATGGAGTGATGGTACACTGGGAAGAAAGAAAGACTTTCAATTATGTGCACTGACAAGCTGACTCCTGGTCACCCACAGAATGCCTTCCTTTGATTCTTTCCAGCATTAGAGTTCTAATTCAAGACAGAATCCATTCAAAATTGGGAGTAGCCCAGGAGGGGATTCTATATCAATATTTTTTTTTTACCACTCACTCTATCTGAAATATTCACCCAATAATTCCACCTACCCCCTATCGCTGATGAAAGACATGTTGGGGCACTTAGCAAAAGGAAAAGTGTTCACCAAATTAGATCTCCCTGAAGCGTACTATTGAGTCTGCATCAAAGAGGGAGATGAATGGAAAACTGCTTTCAACTGTCCCTTAGGCAGCTTTCAATTCAGAGTCATGCCATTTGGATTACAAGGAGCCCCAGGGGTTTTCATGCAACTGATAAATGAGATCCTGCATGAGCATCTGTATAAAGGGGTCCTGGTGTATTTGGATGACATTCTTATTTACAACAAAACTCTAGAAGAACACATAAAATTAGTGCGAAGAGTATTAAAGAAACTGCTGGCTGCAAAGCTGTATGTAAAATTGTCCAAATGCGAATTCCATAAAAGTGCACCAGATTATCTTGGCTACCGCATTTCAAATCAGGGGATAGAAATGGATCCAGGAATCATTGGGGGAAGCTACAAATATCGTTTCTAGGTAGGACAGCCACCATTAAGATGAGCATTCTCCCCAAATTAATATACCTGTTCCAAACCACTCCAGTTAGCATTGACAAAAAATTCTTTTCGGATCTAAACATGATAGTAAGGAAATTCATTTGGGGAGGGAAAAAACCGAGAATTGCGTTACGTTCTTTGCAGGAAAAAAGAAGTAAAGGTGGATTTGGGCTCCCAGTTTGGGAGATATACCACAGAGCTGCCAATTTAGTATGGCTACGAGAGTGGGCCACATTAAGAAACAAAAGAATTCTATAATTGGAAGGGGATGATCTGCTAAGAGGCTGGCATGCCTACCTGTGGGATAAAGGAAAGGGGGCAGGAATATGTTTCCACCGACACAAAATTAGAGATACATTAATGAAGACATGGAAAGAAATTAGGCGTAAACATTACTTTAAAATCCCAAAATGGATCTCTACAATGGAGGCAATGTTCCACCCAAACACAATTAGAGAGAAAATGTTTACATACCAAGACATCTTAGATAACAGCGGCAACCTCAAATCTAATGAGACATTGAAAGAGCAAGGGATCCATATAGATTGGTGGCCCTATTTACAGATAAAATCCCGATACAGGAAAGATAAACAGGAAGAGGGAATAGAAGCGGGAACAAATAGCTTTGATAAGATATGGCTGGGAAATGAGAACAAACTATTAGCTAAATTATACTCCTACCTGCTCGAATATGATAGAGAAGGAGAAATACTCAAAGACCAAATGATCGCTTGGGGAAAAAATATTGATTCAAAGATAAATTTAGAAGATTGGGAAGAAATATGGAACAGCAATCTTAAATTGACAAGAGCAATAAGCTATAAGGAGAATCAGTACAAAATGCTGTATAGATGGCATTTAGCACCATCTAGAATTGCAAAGATCTATCCGAATGCAAGCCCCAAGTGCTGGAAATGCGGCCACCATCAAGGTACCTTCTACCATATGTGGTGGACATGTCCGGAAGTGAGGAAATTCTGGAAAAAAATACAAAAATGGGTCCAAGAAATATTAAATGAGGATATTAATTTTCTACCTGAAATCTATCTCCTGGGAGTGCTAAAACAGAAATTTGTTAAGGAAAAGAAATATTTGATTATCCATATTGTCACAGCTGCTAGACTCTCCTATGCCAGTTGCTGGAAAGAGAAAGGACGTCCGACTGAGGAACAGAGAGTCAATAAAGTATTGGACTGTGCAGAAATGTGCAGATTAATGTATGTTTTAAATGGAAAGGAAGACTCAGAATTCTATACAATCTGGGATCTGTGGTATAGGTGGTTGAAAAATAAATGCAAAAGTTAACTCTCATTAGGACAATGTATAATTATTAATTAATCTATATATTATTGTTGTATTATGTGTTCAATCTTACAAGGTTTATGTGTAAACTGTATAATACCTAGATAATTGATTAGATTCCATATATGTAAATATACAAGATGACTACACGTTACCGAACCGTAGAGTTTGAAATGTAATATATTCTTTACTCAATAAAATTTCATTAAAAAAAAAAAAGAAGAAAGAAATGGATCCAGGAAAAGTGAAAGCAGTATTAGACTGGCAACTCCCACAGACTCGCAAACAATTGCAAAGCTTCCTGGGGTTTGCAAACTTTTACCGGCAATTTATCCCCTCATTTGCTGAAATTTTTGTGGTCTGTCCACACTTCAAAAGGGTTATTGGTGCCCTCTAAAAACTGTCCCCAAGTTAGTAGAACCCAACGGACTCCATAAGCCTCCTTCTCCCATATCCACCTCTTTTCAGTCTCTGTAAGTTTTTTGGACGTACTGTATATGTGCAGGGCTGCAGGTCTCCCTTCTCATGTTGCCCTCAGACCAAGGGTGAAATCCAGCAGGTTCTGACAGGTTCTGGAGAACTGGTAGTGGAAATTTTGAGTAGTTTGGAGAACTGGCAAATACCATCTCTGGCTGACCGCAGAGTGGGGTGGGAATGGAGATTTTGCAATATCCTTCTCCAGGAGTGGGGAGGGAATGGGGATTTTGCAGTATCCTTTTCCTGGAGTGGGGTAGGAATGGAGATTGTGCAGTATCCTTCCCCTGCCATGGCCACCAAGCCACACCATGCTCACCAAGCCACGCCCACAGAACCAAGAGTAAAAGAAATGGATTTCACTACTGCCTCACACCCTAGATTTGCAATCTAAAGCATTGATTGCAAATTTTAAAAGTGGAATTATTAGGTAGAAGGGAAAGAGCTCATAAAAAGCAGCTATAGAGGTAGGTGGTATATGACTACTGACTAGCTACAAATGTCTAAAGGTAGACTTAGTCTTCACAACAATCGATATGGCAAGACTATAGGGATACCTCTTCCCACAATCAATTCACCTGAAAGTTTTTTCTCCTTCATATCAGTCTCAGGCAAGGCACCCAAGTTAGTAGTCTTACTCCAGTTTCATTGGCATCCATAGTATTGTATATTGCTGCTTTCATCCACATGACAGAAGTAGAATGTGATATTACATACCATATGCTCCTCTCCTTTCGCTTTGTCAATCTGCCCTTTTGTGCCCACCCCTCCCACTCAGTGGATGTCCCTTGATTTTTTTTTTTTTTAATGAGAGGTACGTTCATGTGAAGATTTCATAAATTACCTAAATAATTACCTGTAATCCACTCCTCTGTGGGGACTGAGGTGGTAGATATATTGCACAAATAAATAAATTGTCCCATAAAGAAAATGCTGTCCTTCTGAGGTTCTTATCCATCTCCAAATATAGAGATATTGCTTACGTAAATTATACTGTGCATCAGTAACCACTTTAAGGACCCATTTTGTGAAAATTACGCAAGTTAATCAGCAGTAAAACATGAAGAAGCGCCACACTTTGCAAATGGATCATTTAAGTGGAGTGAATTCTAAAATGGAGTACCTGTCAAACAATGACAGCTAAAAATTAGTTCAGCTATTACTTTCAGAATGTTTCCTTTACATACAGCTACTCCGTTTTTCTGCAGTTGTTTTGAACAGGGGTTTGTGGATTTTTTGTGCACTTTGTTTCTAACCAGCAACATCCTAAAATTTAATTGGGGAGATGGCAACACTCAGCTTAGCCAAATCCCTGCTCATATTTTATTCTATTCATCAACGGAAGGATGTAATGAAGCAGATGAAAGTGGCTATCATGGACTATCCCTATGGACTAGCTTCAGGTTAAGAATTTTTTTTCCCCTGCCTCCTGAGTAAATATCCAGCTGAACAGGAAAATGAAGCAAAATAAAATAAAAATGAAGGCCAGGTATTGACATTTTCACTGTGCATATCAAACCCCTCGGTGGAGATAGTAACAGAATCACAACGTGCTCATAGGTTAAGAGAATAATATTTGAGCCACAAATGGAGCCACAGTTATGAGCTGAATAATCCATTATTTCTATTCTGTCGAGGACTGAATGAGAGAACTGCCGATGCTTTGCCCTGTTATTCGCTAGAATTCCATTTCACTTTGTCCTCTTTGATGATATTAATGTATTGATGTTTACATCACTCTCACATAAAGATGCAAGAGCTGATAATAGAAGCACAGTGCAATGCTGCTAACATGAAAATTAGCAAGACAAAAGTCCTTCAGCCAGATATTTCTAGCACCCAATTATTCTCTAATGCTCAGACAAATTTGTATCACCAGAGAAGTGATTCTTTTCTCCCCACCCCCTACGTGAAAACATGTGATTTAAAAAGGCTGAGAGACAGACAAAAATAATCATAATTTTATTTATTTTTTAAAAACGCCTACAAGGCTACGTGCACAGGAAAAGCCGCCGCCGCCACAACCCTTTTCCATTTAAAGATGTCATCTGTAAATTAGAAATATGCTTTTCAAGATGATTGAGGAGGGACACAACCATTAAAATTTAAGGGACATCTTTTTTACGGGACAGAGAATTCAATTGCTGGCACAAGCTGAAATCAAGCTGTCTCCTAGCAGCTCTCCACCTATAATGAAGTGTGATAGCTTCATCACGGCAGCTTTGCTTCCCTGGTGACAGCACTCAGTCTGTGAGATCCATTATATTTATGACCTTGAGATGAACTACAAGCCAGATCTTGCTAGTCGAAAACCAGCACTTTTTTTTAATGCATAGCACTGATGAAGTCAATCCGGGAATTACACTGCCGGGAAAATGTACCACATATTTGTGCCACCAAATTATAATAGATGACAACACCCCATCATGTATAAAGGAAATGCATGCTGCCAGTTTGGTCTAATGGTTAAGGAACCAGGCTAAAAGCAGGAGTCTATGAGTTCTAGTTCTCCTTATTGATGTGTAGCAAGTTAGCACCCACCCCACTCCTAGAAGAATGAAATATTTTGAAAAATATTAAAAAGGCAGAATATTATATTTCTCTGGATGAGAAATGGAGAAACATGTTCTTGGAAAGCAGCCCCCACCTTTCTTAATAGCCCACAACAGATGTCAGCACTTAAGAGATAAGAAGATAGCTAGCTCTATTCATAAGCAAATACCCTCACCCAAGATCTAACAAAGGTAGGATTAGCACTCAGCCACAATAGGAATTGCCCAACATCCTTTCAGAACACAAACCCCTTCATTGCATCATCTCAGTTGTACCACCCACCAGCAAACTTCAACCAAACTTAGCTCAGACAAACTCCTAGTACATGGCCCCATGGGAGTCAGACAACAGCCAATAAAATACATGTTCCCACACAAGAACAGGAAGTTCAAGTGCAAAGCCCAAGAGAAAGTATAAATACCCCCCACTCTCAACTCCACGTGGTCAGCTGCCCAGAACCCATGTGCTTGGTGGTTCTGCTTCACCATTCAACCATCTTTCCAATCAGCCTCAATGTTTCCAGTGTCTTTCTCCTGGCCTGGAACTGAACCAGATGGATATTTCTTCCAACAGATGAAAACTGGCAGGGTAACCTTGGTCAGTCGCTCTTTCAGCCCAATCTATCTCACAGAGTTGTTATTGTGGTGGGGAAAATAGAAGAAGAAGGTGTGTTGAATATGTTTGCCACCATGAGTTATTTGTAAAATTAATAAAGATGGGAAATCAATAAATAAATCAATAAATGCACATCTCAAGTGGTGACAAAGCCAGCCATGTCTGTCACCATTTCTGTAATGTGATTTCAATGCAAAATATATTATCCTGTGTTCCTAAAGCAGTGTTTCCAAACTCAGCAACAAAAGATGTGTAGACTTCAACCTCCCCCAATGTAGGGATATGTTACACAAACCATTTCTCAAAAGATGTTCATCCAAGTATACTGGAAAAAAAGAAATTAATTTTATTACAATAAAATGAAAATAGAAAAGGCAAACACGAGTTTTCTCGTATTTCAGTTTTCTAAAGGTCAACCGAGGATTAGGTCAAAAGTTAACAATTCTGTTTTCATCTGCCATAATTTTGTACTGGATTCAGTCAGTCTGTTAATAAGTAGAGCATAAAGGTAAAGGGAAAGATTCCCCTCGCACATATGTTGTTCCTGACTCCAGGGGGCGGTGCTCATCTCTGTTTCAAAGCCGAAGAGCCAGCGCTGTCCGAAGATGTCTCTGTGGTCATGTGGCCAGCATGACTAAATGCCAAAGGTGCACGGAACGCTGTTACCTTCCCACCAAAGGTGATCCCTATTTTTCTACTTCCATTTTTTACGTGCTTTTGAACTGCTAGGTTGGCAGAAGCTGGGACAAGTAACGAGAGCTCACTCCGTTACACAGCACTAGGGATTCGAACCGCTGAGCTGCCAACCTTTCAATTGACACTGAGCTACATATTGAGAACTTATTCATTTAATTTCACATCACCTAGATTTTGATTATAGGCATACTATTTTAGAGCTAAATTAATTTAATTTAATTTAATTTAATTTAATTTATTTAATTTGTATACCACCCTTCTCCAACAGGACTCAGGGCGGTGAACAGCCATGGTAAAACATAACATATAAAATTTAAAAGCAGTTTAATTAAGTAATTTTGGCTATCCATTTAAAACAACCCGGATTAAAACCAATTTCAAATTAAAACCGAAGGGATGGGATCAAGCCAGCCCGGCTAGGTGAAAAATATGTGTTTTCAGGGCCCGATTCATGATCAGAAATTAACTTTCTTAAAAAACAAGGAAACAAGCCTGTTAAATTTAAAAGATGTATTTCTATCGATTCAGGCTCTTTCCCTTATCTAAATCATAGTCACAGCAACACTCCATAGCTCATAGGAGATGTTCTCAAAAAGAGGAAATAACCCAAGTGATGCACTGTTAGATGAAGAAAATGGAATAAAACATATTAAAGTTTTCCCTTTTCACACACCACTAAATACACATATAATGACAACAATAATATTAATAGTTATTATATATTAAACTGCATACAAGTCAACTGTCAATAACTCTGGGTCACTCTCAACAATAAAAAAAATTACAATAAAAGCAATAAAAGATAAAAGATAAAAATAAAAGATAACAAATGTATACAAACTCCAGTGAATTTGTTTATCAAAATAGTTGAAAGTTCTACGTGATTTAATATAATGAAAAGTAGTGAAAATAAAAACTATTTTTTGACTAACTGGGACATGGTGGCTCAGTGGCTAAGATGCTGAGCTTGTTGATCGAAAGGTTGGCAGCTCAGCGGTTCGAATCCCTAGTGCTGT
The DNA here is from genome assembly GCF_029215685.1 of Pituophis catenifer annectens. Taxonomy (NCBI): domain Eukaryota; kingdom Metazoa; phylum Chordata; class Lepidosauria; order Squamata; family Colubridae; genus Pituophis; species Pituophis catenifer. Next base: position 109,975,855 of record NW_027256882.1, read on the forward strand.
GTAACGGGGTGAGCTCCCATTACTTGTCCCAGCTTCTGCCAACCTAGCAGTTCGAAAGCACGTAAAAAATGCAAGTAGAAAAATAGGGACCACCTTTCCTGGGAAGGTAACAGTGTTCCATGCACCTTTGGCTTTTAGTCATGCCAGCCACATGACCATAGAGACGTCTTGGGACAGTGCTGGCTCTTTGGCTTTGAAACGGAGATGAGCACCGCCCCTGGAGTCAGGAACAACATATGTGCGAGGGGAATCTTTCCCTTTACCTTTATGCTCTACTTATTAACAGACTGACTGAATCCAGTACAAAATTATGGCAGATGAAAACAGAATTGTTAACTTTTGACCTAATCCTAGGAATGACTAGCACATACGTGCGAGGGGAACCTTTACCTTTACCTTATGTTATTTGCAGTTTGAGTAATAAATACAATTCATTCATTATTCTAGGCTGAAGTTTTCACACAGAAATGCCAAACTTTTTTTTTCCTTTTTTTTTAAAAAAAAGATAAAATCTTTACTCTCTAGAATAGAATTCGCATGCCACATATTCACTTATTACTCATTTTACATACACTTCTCTCCTATCTTTTTGCAATGAAGCCCCTGAGGAGATTACCATTATATAAATTTACAAGCCAAGGCCAACCAATTACCAATCCAACCAAAGCCAATCAATAAAGCATAAAAATAGTAGTGCACAGAAAATCAGAAGAAAACAGCTAGCCAGCAGAAGCCTGCTAAAGCCATTTTGAAATTCATTCATTTCATTTCACCCCTTGGTGGGTTACAAATTATATATATATATCTATACTTCTCATTTTATGGGTAAGACACTCAATGAAGCATCATATCTTCCGGAGATGCTGGAAGGCTCCTTCTTCCCTGTTTTAGGGAATCCCCTTTTTCAATTTCTTCCAGCCTAATGTGTCCTCCTGGGCTACTGCTCAGGACATCAAGAACATACTGATCAAACATAATGATCAAAAGGTAATACTCACTTTGCATAGCTGTGGACCAGGGGTGGGTTCTACTTACCTTTACTACTGGTTCGCAACGGGGCCACGCGTGCTTCTGCGCGTGCACAGAAACTTCCTGATTGACGTCGGGGTCGGTGGGTGGAGCCTCCTGCCGGTTTTACTACCGGTTCTATAGAACTGGTCTGAACCGGGGGCAACCAACCACTGCTATGGACTACTTGCCTCTTTCCTCCACAAGAATGACTCAGGCTTTCTGTACTGTCTACAGTATGCCTATGCCATTCCTAAGAAGGAGGATGAACACACTCAAATTGTGTAAAAAGGGGTGTCAAGGATGAAAAAGACATGAAAGGAGAGGCAGGTATTATTCAAAGTAGGAAGATACCACATGACAAGGTCATGTAAATTATAGTGTTGCCTTTACAGTTGGAATATAGCATCTGATAAGAACATGGGGGACCTTATATGGGCTGATCCAACACTTCTACATAAGAGAATAATAGAGTTGAAAGGGACCTTGGAGTTCTTCTCATCCAGTCCCTTTTCAGGCTCTATACTAATTCAGATAAGTGGTTGTCCAATTGTTACTTTCCCCATGTTCTTTTGCAATTATATTTGTATTTTGGTCTGTGACTGCAAATAAAAGTTATTATTAAACTGTATGGTTGTCCAATCTCTTCTTAAGAGAATCTCTTAAGAATCTCTTCTCATTTCTAAGGATGCCTCCAGCCAGTCCTTCTCTACTGATTCTAGTATCCACTAATATAAACATTGTTCCTTATTGTGACCGTATATTGACTCCTTTTACATTACAAGGAAAAGACAAGAACCCGGTTTCTGTTACTTGACTCTTTCTCCTTCAGGGTCGTCAAGCAGGTTCAGTTTACCTGCTCCTTCTGCTGCCATAGATTTAATAATTGTTCCCTACATTACAATTCATATTATTAAATTCAAGTATAAAAACAGTACCAGAAGGCAGCTGCGCCATAAAGTTACTCAAAAGTAGTTGCCTTCAAAAGCATACATTGATGTATACTGGTCTTTAAATGATGAGACTTTCTTTCATTTGTTACCTACTACTGTGCATCACAAATGAGGATGGATGGGTTTATAAATATGTTTATTTCATTTTCATTCTAGTTAGCTTCAATGGACTGTCTAGCAGCTTGTTTAGAACTGCAGCCATAAAGACATTACAAAGGCATACATATTCTCAATGCTTCTGCAGCGCACATTCCTAAATTTCTGTGTGGTGTGTGTTTTTTTATCACTATAGAAAACCCTTTTTCTGTTACTTTAAAGATAGGAGCTTGATGCCAACCTATATAGCTAAGGGATGGATCACAAATCCAACAAGGACACAGCTCCTCTTTTTAGACCGTGATTTTGTTAAATCTTTCATTGGCTATTCTTAAAATTAAAATACAGGGTATAAAACAAATCATTTGGGAACATGCAACACAAAGAGGCAAGGGGAAGGCAGGAGAAATTAAGAAGTTGTCTGAAAAGTTAAAATGGTGACTGCAATCATATAACAAAGTCCTGACCTTTCTAAATGCAGATGAAGTCAATGCACTTAGAAGAGTCAGAGCTTTTATTGCAGGGTAACAGCCAGCTTCTTGATTTTTTTTAATGCTTCCCATTAGTTGCCTTTGCAGAATAACCAATAAAAAAAGTTAGTGATAGAGATAGTGGGGCATGAGGCTTCAACTTAGTTCCTTTGCTCTTTTTATTTTTTTCTCCAGCTCCCCCTATTTTTGGAGTGCAACCACAAGCTAAGTGATATCCATGACCCAAAGCAGATTGGACACTCCTGATTTGTACAAGTCCTATCTTGGAAATAGGCAGTGGTGGGATTCAGCCAGTTCGCACCACTTCGGGAGAACCAGTTGTTAACTTTCTGAGCAGTTTGGCAAACTGGTTGTTGGAAGAAATCATTAGGGCAGAGAACTGGTTGTTAAATTACTTGAATTCCACCACTGGAAATAAGGAAAAAGTATGTTGATAAGAACATGAAGGAGAATTCTTTTTTGGAAAGTATGCTTTCTGGAAGATACTGAGACTAGTTCTTCTAATATGCAATAAAGAAACTATAATGAGCAACTCAAAACTTTTCACTAAATCCAAGAAAGAGTATGCTTTTCTGGCAGATGAGCTGAGGAATCGACAGATATTATACAAAGTGATGAAAATTTAATTAAACAAATTAGAGATCAAAGCCCAATGCACATAAAAAGATTGTATAATATATTGATAGAGATGGACTCGGAAACAGAGTTAGTTAAAGACTGTATGATAAAATGGGCGCAGAATTTTGAACAGCCAATAATGATGGAAACGTGGGAGAAAATATGGGTGACAAATGTGAAATTTACCAAAGCGCAAAATTTAAGGGAGAACTTTTATAAAATGTTTTATAGATGGCATCTAGACCCAAAAAAATTATCTCGTATGTATCCGAATGTACAACCAAAATGTTGGAGATGTAATTGTGAGGATGCCACTTATTTTCACATTTGGTGGACATGTAAAAAGGTTAAAGCGTTTTGGATTAAAATCTGGTGGATTTTACAAAATATTCTTAAAAAGAGGTTGAAATTTACACCACAGCTGTTTCTTCTGGGTATAGTTACGGATTGTACAGTTATAGAGACTAAATTGATTTTGAACTTAATAACTGCAGCAAGACTGTTGGTGGCACAATATTGGAAGAAGCAAGATTTACCTACAATCCAAGAGTGGACAATGAAAGTTACAAATCTAGCGGAAATGGCAAAAATCTCGGCGTACTTGAAGGATCATTCAAATGAAAGATATTTAAGAGACTGGAGAAGATGGATAGATTATATTCAAAATAAATATCGGAATAAGAAATTGCAGATAGGTTATGAATGATTATATAGATATTTAGTGTGTCTTTAAGTAATAAAGCTAGGCGGGTAATTAGGGAATTGAAGGAACAAGAGATGTGGAATGTCATAATTGTTTAGACTAGGATTGATTATGATTGTTGAAGTTTATACCCTGTAATTTGTTCTGGGAAGGGGAGGGGGGAGGGGGGAGGTTGAGGTAGGGAAGGGGGGGAAATATGTAAACTTTTTGTAAAACTTCTCAATAAAAAAAACAAAACTTTTCACTAGCTAATATTTATCCGCAATTCAAAAATGAAAAATTTAGAGTTGAAGATGTTGTGCAGTACACTTTATTTATTTTCAGCCAGAGGGGGAAATGTTAAAGTCATCCTATTTTTATATTATAGTTTGCATGTGTATAAGAATGTTGGACTTATCCAAAGTATGAAACTTGGATTTTAAAAATATCAATCTCCTCCTTGTTTGTGAAATTAGGCAGAAATTGCTGAATTCCTAGGTGTTTGCCAACAAAACAAGATTTACTGGCTTCATTAGTACCTCTGGTCATGAACTAATCCAGTCAAGTGAGAATTTTCCCAGCTAATGGGTAGACTTTTGAATACTGTAATACTTTTTTTCTTTGTATTTCTTCTATCACTTTATTAGCTTTCTAGGTTGTCTACTTGTTTGGTAAGGCCAAAGCCAATGTAATATATTCACCTGTTCTACTATTTCTTTGGATATCCCGTAATTGAATCTGATAAAATGACCCAGATGAGGTCTTGCAATTAGATGACCTACAAGCTCCCTTCCAACTCTGCTAATCTATTAAATTTATCTGAACAGCTACACAGCCTTTCCAAAAATCATTCAAAACCATCCACCATTCTTTGCTCTATCCAAGCCTCAGTTATAAATTCTTTTTTGGTGTTCGCTTGCTGCACTTCCATTGCCAGCATTGTTTTGGTTTGTTGCTTTGTGTCTCTTCCTTTTTATGTTTTACTTTGCATTTGTAATGGAAGAACAATGACTAGAATATGTTGCTTTGTTTTTATTTTTTTTCATTTCCTAAGGAACTAACATTAATTCTTTGTTGTTATACAAGTATATCAATAAAAACTCTCCTACATGTAAAAGATGGCTATATGAGATTTGACAGGATTGAATTTATCAACACATACTTCAGCCTTGGGCAGATCTCAGTGCAAGAAGAGCAATTCACTTCCTTGGGGATCACAAGAGACCATGACAAGGAGTGAAGTGAATTTGAGGTGGGAAAGAGGCTTGTGTCTGGGAGAATTTAAAGAGCAAGAGTGGGAGCATAAGGCCACTTCCATTTCCACTCTTATCCTTTCCAGAATGTGAAAAACAGCCAAAATGTTGACATTTATTTTCAGTGTTAAATGACAATCTTGGGGGAAAATAATTGCTTGGAGAGGAGGGTAAGAGAGGAAATGGAAGCAGTTTGATTCCCATTTCCATTTGAACTTTAATTTTTGAAAAATAAATGAAAAGGAATCAAAAACGCATGTTGCTGAATACCAGCTCTCTTGCTATCATATTCTGGCTTTGCGATCTTGGAGTACTGGGGATTGCAGAATGGATTCTGGGGAGCCTCTTAGGGACAGTAGTATTATCATGGCCCATTTCTGACTTGGTTGTTAAGAATTTAGAAGAACCTTTGAGTCGGACTCATATTCATAAGCATTTTTTAAAAAGAAACTTGGATTCTTGCATGAGTCCCCTATTCTTTGCCACAGGGAAGGAGACAAAATAGAGGTTGCATGGATAAATAAAAATACATAATACATAATCACTTCACTCCCATTGCTTAGGCATGGTTTAGAACCCATTAAAAATTAGCTAACTTAGTACATGAGATGTAATTATGAACATGATGACTCAGTGGTTAAAATGCAGTATTGCAGGCTAATTCTGCCAACTGCCAGCAATTCGATCCTGACTGGCTCAAGGTTGACTCACACTTCCATCCCTTCAAGGTCAGTAAAATGAGGACCCAGATTGTTGGGGGCAATATGCTGACTCTGAAAACTGCTTAGAGAGAGCTATGAAGCACTATGAAGCAACATATAAATCTAAGTGCTAGTGTTATGTGCTGTGTGCTATCAGGTTGCTGCTGAATTTTAGCAAGCACATAGATTAAATTTCTCCAGAATAATCTGTCCCCAATCTGGCCCTTCATAAAAGTATAATCAAACATGCACTGAGTTTTAATCATATTCCTCATTTGTCTTGATCATGAGGTATAATATTTCACCTGTTTATTCAAAAACATCCTTTTGTGAGGAATCCAACTTGGAATGGATTCTCCAACGTGATTATTGTTTTAGAATGTTTTGCTTTAAACCACTGATGCTGTGGTTTAGTTTGCTGCTGCTATTTTAGTGAAGGCACACTTGTAAATTCTATTTCCAAATCTCTAATGTGACTATACCCAAAGAACCTGAACAAATCCCTGTTAATCCTCCATTATCATTATCGTGTTCAGATACAAAGCTAGCTGCAAAATGTAGGACTGCAGAATTCATGTCTTACTTTTTCAAAATATCTGGTGTTTATGCTAATGGAAAAACCTTTGAATTTTCAAAGGAGCTATCAACAAGAGATATGTGAAAAAGCTGAGGAAATCTCTGAAGTCTTCTGGCAATCTCACATCAAGAAACATTATACAATAGGGCATGCCAAAAATTATCCAGAAGTGCTCTGCTAGTGAATAAGTAGCTCAGCTTTTTTCAGGCTTTACTTGAGGAATCCACTCACTTAAGTTAATGTGAATCGTGAAGCAGTGGAGTTTGAAAATCCCTGGGATGCAGACCTGGCAGAAAAATTAAACCAAAATCTCCTGGGAAATGTCAGTAACCTATCCACTCCAAATTGTTGCTATGGAAGCTATATGGATCTGTCCACGAAGCCAGTAGAAGTCAAGCTTGTGATTTAGAAGGCTTTATCTTACTTTTCATGCTTGTTCACATAAAGTCATGTTGGGGAGAATGTTGTTTTACTATTTACTACAATAATTCAGGGACTGACAAGTCATTCTCAAACTAAATTTGCAATTGCAGTCTTAGGAGTGGGAGGCAAGACTGAGGATGGGGAGTGTAGACAACAATCAAATTTCTTTGCCACACGGGATCTCTCTCTCTCTCTCTCTCTCTCTCTCTCTCTCTCTCTCTCTCTCTCTCTCTCTCTCTCTCTCTGTGTGTGTGTGTGTGTGTGTGTGTGTGTGTTCTTATTTTCTAGCCATCTCATTTTGTACTATAGAGGTAGTATTATCAGAGAGATTGAGACTAGGAGCTTCAATCAATGTATCCTGGCAAAGAATTACTAGGAGAACTCCAGGTATGTTTCTGCTTTTAGTCATAGTAACCTGAAATCCTGTCTGTTGATTTTATGCAGCTTGGCATGCTTCACAATGCCCTAGCTTTCAGTTAAGCCCCAATCCATCCTGGAGCAAAGTAAAATATGATGGACATTTTAATAATCTAGGCTTGCAAAAAATATATATACAGAATGTAGAAAGCCTATATAAGATTTTTATAACATGTGACATGTTCATTCCGTTGTAGTAGTCTAACATTCTTTCAAAACTCATCACATTCCAAACAATGCTTTTCTGTGTTCATCTGACTCTGCTGCTAAATAATTGGAAGGCAGAACTCTGGTGTTCCCACAGAATAGTTAACCATCAGAGAAGCCTTGGAGTGTGTTAGTCCCAGACCAACACAATTTCCTTTCTGGACTGGGGAATCTGACTGCAGAGGGAGGTGGAAAATGCTTACTTGATCTTTATGATTATAATCATGTACACAGATTGCAAAAGTTTCAGATGCAGCTGACAAGAAGAGCAAATATAAGCAAATACGGATCATAAATGCATTCAGTTTTGTTATCAGGTACAGTTAGAAGCTATGTTGATATATATACTACTCAAAAAAACAAAGGGAACACAAGCAGAAAACATCTGAGATCTGAATGAATGAAATAGCCTTATAAAATACTTTGTTCTTTACATACAGTAGTTTATACACTGCTCAAACAACTAAAGGGAACACAAAACTACTGTATGTGATGAACAAAGTATTTAATAAGGCTATTTCATTCATTCAGATCTCGGATGTCTTCTGCTTGTGTCCCCTTTATTTTTTTGAGCAGTGAACATATAAAAAAACCCTAGAAACTAGTGGATTGTGACTTCACTGAACTAGGGCTGCATAAAAATCTTGGTTTGCATAGGAAGAACCTGGCTAAAGAAAAATACGTACATACGTACGTACGTATGTATGTATGTATGTATGTATGTATGTATGTATGTATAATAGTAACAGAAATGTGACCCTTTCTTTGGCAAAAAGCACAGGTGGAGAGATGAAAATTATAAAAACTCTTGAATTAAATGATAGAAGGAATTAGGATTAATTTTTTGAAACCATCTAATTGATATGCCATACTTACATACTGTAAAGGTGAATCAGTTTTGATTTCACTGAGTTTCTTTGTTTGACTGTGTTTCTAACTTCCACATCAATTTGAGATGTATTTATTCTTTAATCACCTGAAAAAAATCATTAAAATTGCATTCTCATCTCTGAATTTATACATATTTCTATAGTATTTTTATCTTAATTCTTTACCGAATGTATTTTAAACTATTTTCGCTATTAATTAATTCAGAAAAGTACACATTCTGAAATGCAACCTAGTTTCCCTTGACAATTTGCAAATGTAAGATTATGTAAACTGTTATTAAAATTGACATTGAATTAAGCTTTCCTCTATTTCTACTTACACATAGTAACATGTTTTTAGCACACAGAAATTGACCTATTCCAGAGTTGCTACAGCTTTGTTCTATATGAGGCAATTTAATTCCATATTTGGATGAATGTCAGTTATAAGCTCCCTCTAACATTTTCATCTCACATGTCAGGTCTATACACAAATAGTCTTTGAATTGCTAAAAAGAAGGAAAAAAAAGACATCCCCATTTCTATAAACCCATTTCTATAGTCCATCCAATTATAAATAAATCATGTACCATTGTAATGTCTGATTAATTTGACTGAGAAAGCCTGCAGGTAATTTCCAGGCTTCTGAAATCGTTTTCAATGCTTAATAGCAACTCTGCTCTAGATGGTGTGACCAGTTAAGAATAGGTGACAGCTTAGAAGGAGCAATCAACAGCATTTGCCCAACTGCCAAGGGACACACCGAATTATCTTTCTTGTTTTTTTTCTCTATATCTCCCAACCCTTGTCAGTCTTTCTTTCACAGACTTCTCTTGTCACATTCACCCCATACTGTTCTATTTTTGGAGAGTTATCACGCTGATGAATCAACCGATCCTCTCTAAATAAATTCTTTCAAACATGCTTTTCGGTTGAAAAAAATAATAAAAATCCTCAAACATGAAAAGGAACACTTTCAGGCACTTTTATGGACATGGATGCCTCGTCACTGCTTCCAACAGGGACACGCTTTTCCATCTTTACAGTTTTTATTAGTTTATAATATAAAATACAAAAGTAGGAAAGCCAAGAGTAGGAAAAATAAGGGAGGGAAAGGGGAAAGGAGAAAGGAGAGGTGTAGAAAAGAAGGGGAAAAAAAGGGGGGAGCATTCATTTCCAACTCCCTCTGGTGCAGTAGAATAAAACAATAACATCAAACCACAACTTTTTCCTTTTACGTAATAGTATAAACTAGCCATTTCTATAACTACAAATCTATCCAATCAGTAAAACCCAAAATCAAAGTTTCATTTTTTTCCCCACCTCAAGCACAAAGTCTGCAGCCACACTTTTCAACAAAAGTTCACTAAATGAATGATTGTAAGGCAAGGATTACCTATACATTAGATAGGCATAGGTCTGTTTCGGCCACGCTTTTCAACAAAACAGACCTATGCCTATCTAATGCACAGGTAGTCCTTGTCTTGCAATCATTCATTTAGTGAACTTTCAAAGTTACAACAACATTGAAATAAATGACCAACAATTGGTTGTCACATTTATGTCCATCGCTGCAAGCCCACAGTCACATGATCAAAATTCAGGTGCTTGGCAAGTGGCATGTATTTATCATGGTTTGAAGTGTTCCGGGATCGCACAATTGCCGTTGTCACTTTCCCAGCTAGCTTCCCACAAGCAAAGTCAATGGGGGAAGCCAGATTTGCTCACATTCATGTCAGAAGCAAGGTGTTTCTGGATTGAAAGGATTAGCCAGTGACATCATCATTGCCCAGGGGATGCCCGGTTGGGGGCTCATTCCCTGTTAATGTATCCTATTTGTCATTGCAAGCAGACAAATAGACACCTATCTATCTAACTTACGATGACACACTTTCGAATTGCTAGGTCAGCAGGAACTGGAGCAAATGATGGGAGCTCACCCCATTATGCAGTGTTATCAGGGTCTCGAACACAGACTTGCTGGTTGTCAACCCAGTGTCCTAACTACATGAGCCACTGTATACCCTAGCTGGAGTTGTGTAAGTTTACCTTTATTTATTTTATTTTATTTTTCATATTTGTATACCGCCCTACTCCCGAAGGACTCAGGGCAGTGAACAGCCATAATAAATACAAATACATATAGAAGTTAAAAACTATTAAGAAACAGATTAAGTAATTTAGGCTCAAAGATTAAAAAACATCCAAATTTATCTAAAGAGGTTTAAAACCCAATTTAAAAGACAGTTTAAAAGCCAATTAAAAAGGGAGAGTTAGGCCAGACCAGCTTGTTGGAATAGAAATGTTTTCAGGGCTCGGCGGAAAATGCGTAAGTCTTGGATGTTTCATAACTCCGGGGGAAGCCCGTTCCAGATGGTAGGTGCCCCCACAGAAAAGGCTCTCCCCCTGGGGGCCGTCAGTCGACATTGTCCGACGGCACCCTGAGGAGTCCCTCTCTATGGGAGCGAACTGGTCGGTGAGAGGCTATTGGTGGCAGGAGGCGGTCTCGTAAGTACCCTGGTCCTGAGCCATGGAGCGCTCTAAAGATAGTAACCAAAACCTTGAAGCGCACCCGGAAGACCACTGGGAGCCAGTGCAGCTCGCGCAGGAGGGGGGTTACATGAGAGCGCCACATTGCTCCCATTACCCATTATTGACGGATATTATGTCCCTTTCTCCTCCAGTTCTTTCCAAGTTTTGAAGACTTCCTTTAATGCAGACTTCACATGCATTAGTCTTACCTGCGTGACTTAGGAGAATGCTTGTTATGAAAAACTATACTAGGCTTTACTCCCAGTTTCTCCTTCTCAGCGAAAATAGTGCAAAGCATTTGTTTGGGTTTCTGAAAAAAGTCAGCAGGGAGCCATAGCTGAATGCAGGCTGTCATAGAAAAGAATTCAGCAAAAGACAGCTTAAGTTCAAAAATAAGCTGGATTTGACCAAGAGCCTCAGAGAAGGAAAACATCATCCCTGAATCCTTATGGTAGAAGCAGATGGGCACTGGCTTGGAATCCTGCTGACTGCTCTAGCCTTAAAACCTGTTTCTCCTCCCTTCTGTTCATAGGGCCTAAAATGGAGCTATTTTTAAGCTATGCATGCTTTCTCCCATCATATTAATTCCAAAAGTGTTTCTAAGCCCTAATGGTCCTCAGAAACTTTTTTTTTTAAAAAAGAAAAAAACCCCAAAAGCATAAAGCCAACGCTTTGCAATGCACACAACAGATGTGTTAGAGAAGGAAAGGCTGGGAGCATTTTGGTAAATCAGTTCTTCACAACCGTTCTCTCATTTTGCAACTGGGAAAGGTCCCCAAACAGACATTTTCTGAAAGCACTCACAACATTTTCTCAAAATGTGCCCAGCTGACCCAAAGTAAGTGAGCAGCGATTTAACATATGGATATGTTCGTATGACCATCATTTTCAGTGGGCAACATGGCATAGGGATTGCCCCAAAAAAAAAAAAAAAAAAATCTGCAGAACTGCAAGTCTAATTTTTCCAATAGGCCAACAGAATAGCATAATTGTTAAAAAATGATTTATTTCTCCATGTTCACTGGCAAGAAATAAAGTATCATGTCATGATGATTCAGAGACTGGATGCTAAAATATATGAAGAATAGTTGCAGCAATTGGGCATGGATAGTCTATTGAATAGAAGGACCAGGGGTGACATAATAGCAGTGTTCCAATATTTGAGGGGCTGCCACAGAGAGGAGAGGAGTCGATCTCTTTTCTAAAGCACCTGAAGGCCAGACAAAGAATAATGGATGGAAACTGATCAAGGAGAGATTCAACCTAGAAATAAGGAGAAATTTTCTGATAGTGAGAACAATCAACAAATGGAACAGCTTGCCTTCGGAAGTTGTTGAAGCTTCATCACTGGAAGCTTTCAATAAGAAAATGGACAGCTATCTGTCAGAAATGGTATAGGGCAGTTATGGTTAACCTTTTTGATGCCGAGTGCCCAAAATGTGTGCGTGCACGAATGTACGTGTGCACCCGAATGCACGTGCACGTGCCCGAACCCCCCAAAATGCAATGTGAGCCCCCCCTGCACATGCACCTTGTCCCCCTGCATGCACCTGCATCCCTGGCGCATGTGCCTCACCCCCCCCCGCCAGCACCCTGTTTTGGCTTCCAGGTTGGTGCAGGCCCAAAACATGGCATGGGGGGGCATGTGCATGTGCAACGCCCCAAAATGCAATGCAACCGCCCCCAGCACATGCAACCCACCACCCCACACCTGTGTGTGCATGTCCCCGCATGCGACCCTGCACATGCATGGCAGAGACCTGATAACCAGCTGGCCAGCATGAAGCATGCATGCATGCGCAGTGGAGCTGGGCTGAGGTGACAGCTGGTGTGCCCGCAGAGAGGGCTCTGTGTGCCACCTGTGGCATGCGTGCCATAGGTTCGCCATCATGGGTATAGGGTCTCCTGCTTGAACAGGGGATTGGGCTAAATGACCTACAAGTTCCCTTCCAACTCTGTTATTCGATGCTTCTATTTGTTCACATGAACACCATATAAAGAGACATGTCTTTTTCTGTTATCAACTTGAAAACTGTGCTATTAGTGAGTCATTGAAGGAATAGAAAGAAAAGTGAGATGCAAATCTCTCTGTCTCTCTCTGTCTCTCTCTCTCTGTCTGCGTGTGTTGTGTATGTGTAAAAAAAGAGTCATGTGCACACAACTATGACCCCAAACGTACCCAGCAAACAGTGTGGTTCACAAAAGGTTGCCTATTCACTATCGATTGCTTTTATTGAAAAAAAAAAACTTATCAGTGCCCAACCAAACTGTCACTGTTTTTCTACCTGCCATAAAACTCTGAATTAGCCATGCTATGCCACTGCAGGCCATTGATCCTAGTACAAAAATGATAACAGCATTTTCATTCTGTCCCTCAGTTCCATATAATAAGACATTGATTATTTATAACCAACAAACTTGTCTTAAAAATAAATCAGTTGTCTCCTACTTTATAACCCATGTTCTGTGAGAGAAACAGGAAAGAAATGGATATAAAACTTGTACATTTGGTTCAACTCCATAGCAAGATTCAGAATTCTTTTACGGAGTCTACAGCATCACCTAGACATTTATTCTTTTGAATCACATTTAAGAGGTTCTCAATGGGATTGAGTCGACAAAGTATTTAGGAGACTGGTTCACTCAAAAGCGAATATCTGAGTGAGCTATCAGAGAACAATCATAGCAGATAGAATTTTCACAGCACCAGCCATCATCTCGAATACAATATTTTTCAGTTCATGCTCAAAATGAAGAAGAAGTCTGTTATGGATTTCTGTGGAAGCAGATTTGCAAATAAAATAGTCTCCAAAGACAGCATGTCAGTTTCATTGAGCAGAGTCTGCAAGCATCAACTGCTTTCCTTTGTCAATTTTCCACAATTCATTAAGAATACGTGCTAAAGAGGATGATTGCGTTCAGGAAATACATTTTAAAGACTGAAAATGTATGTAACAAAGGATTACATTGTTTAGTAGTACCTAGACAAGATGCCCTTTGCCCCACTGTAACTGCCCCATTTGATTGATTTACCTATTTCTTCCTTTCTTATTGCATTTCTATTCTATTTATACAAGGGGAGCCTCCCCTTCTTTTAGCCTAAGAAGAAATAACTCCATAATGTTGATTGGAACAGACAATAGTGGCTTATCCCAAGCTACCTAATGAACATCTGTGGCTCAAGATCCTATTGAACCTCTTCAAAGCATTAATTGCTGTACCACATGGCACACTCAGATGCAGTTATGAGGGCTTTGCATGCTTTGAAAAAAATGATTCAAAAGAGGTGCTTTGGTGAATATTAGAGCAAACAAGCATGTCCCAAAGATGCTTTTTTTCCAAGAGGCAACTTTCTTGGACTTTCTTGTTTTTTTCTTTGAAGATATTTCATTTCTCATCCAGTTTGAGATGCAAACAAAACAGACTGAAGAAAGCAAAGCTGCAACTTCCCAATGACTCAGGTGACCCTGAGGACACAGATAACGCCCCCCCCAAGTAGCTTCAACAACTCTCTAAAAGAATGCAAGTGACCAGCTATCTGCAAGAAGTACAAATCCTTCCATTTGTTGTGGCCCGTCAGTGGCCTGTGCAGCTAGTAGCTGATTCCAACAGCGAGGAAGCTGGTGTAGTGCTGGGATTCCTGCCAACCACAGTAAGATTACGATTATTTATTCTTTGGATTCTTGTTGGCTGTTAAGAAAGTTAATTAACAGCCTTTGTTTGAAAAAGACTGGTTTAATTTAGTAAACTAAGGTTTGTACAGACTTTGTGTGTGCTGCGTTCTTTGGGGTCCGTAGCTGGGGCAGAACACCATTTCCCATCATCCAGTCAGAGCTGAAGAAGCTTCTTGGATGAGAAGTGAAATGACTTCAAAGAAAAAACAAGAAAGTCCAGTTGCCTCTTGAAAAAAAGCACCTTTGGGACAACCGTGACTTGGATGACTGAGAATCTCCATAGATATTTAGCAAAGAAGCATATTTCAAAACAGTCATGCTTAGACAAGTTCAGTGCCAAATAATCACTCAGGGTGCTCTGCATGTCAAAAGGCACTAGTTTGGTTATTGAGAAAAAGATTGGAATTTCTGTGAGAAGATTGGAGGAAATGATGTAGCTGACCAAAGCTGTGGAGATGTTTTGTCACTGGTAATTCCAATTTTGAAAGTTAAATTCTTCACTTTACATAGGAAAGCACAATTGGCTCATGGAAAGTGAGAAGCACACACTAAGGAGATTGTGCACTTATCAAAGTGGAAATGAAGTAAGTCCATATAAAGGAACAGAATGCCACTGAGACTCAGTAAGGATATTGCTAGGTATATTCTTGTCTGTAACTGAAGAAACAACATCAAATCAGTTAGAATTCATGGATATCTAATAAACATCAATATTATACAATTGCCTCCACAGAGGACAGCCAAGAAAAGGGTGTTAAAAAGAAAAATAAAGATGACACTACACTTTAAAAAAAGAATGGTATTTCAATTGCATAACTGATGGTTACATGGTTAAATGGTTAGTGTTTATAAGTTTGTAGTTGCATTTGTTGTATACTCTATGGCTTTTTTTTATGAATATAACAATTTCTTGCTTCCTGTGACAGTTAAGCAGTAAAGCCCATGTGGACTGTGCACTTTTCTTCTGTAGGGTTGTATATAGAATTTCTAACACTTCTATCAATAAAAGAATATATTAAGCAACAGGTTTGAAATGCAAAATCAAGAAAAGATGGAACAAGCAATGGAATATAGAAGCTGGCAAAATGGAGGAACCTAGATTCACAGGAAAATGTGAATTGGAATACAGTAATGCAGTAAACTAGACACAAAAAAGAGTTTTTCCCTCATGCCATCAATCTGATAAACACCTAATTCCTACAGCACTGTCTTATGCCTAAGGACATTTACCTATGTAGTAGGGCTGTATTACTATTATTTATTTGTTTGTTTATTTTTATTTATTTGTTAGTTTGTAAAACATGTACAAGAAAACAAGTATAGGTATTATCCTTCTCATCTTTTCTATTACCTTCTCCTATTGGTATCTTATGATTTCTCACTTTGTTGTTTGTATGTACACTGAGAGTTTATGTACCAGAGGCAAATTCCTTGTAGGTCCAATATACTTGGCCAATAAAAAACCTATTCTATTCTATTCTATTCTATTCTATTCTATTCTATTCTATTCTATTCTATTCTATTCTATTCTATACTATACTATACTATACTATACTATACTATTCTATACTATACTATACTATACTATACTATACTATACTATACTATACTATACTATTCTATTCTATTCTATTCTATTCTATTCTATTCTAAAAGAACTATTCTAAAAGAGTTTTTATTGTTGTTATTTGTTGTTATTACTCTTCCTTCACGTAATGTGAGCAGACCTAGATATCACCAATGGGCAACATTGGAAACTAATAGCCTATACATATTCTAGGAAATAGAAATGTAAATGTGCAACTCAGGTGGGACACTTGATGCAGACAGTACAACAGACCATAAATTATGGCAAAATTTAGAAAATTAAAGAGATGCCAGGAAGATATCACCTTGAAAACATACAATCAGAATATAAGATCAATGAACGTATTCTTTACTTATATGAAAGAGAACATGAGAAGATATTGGGGGAAAAAAATAGGAGGTGTCATGAAAATCAAAGTGGGAGAAAATTTCCAACCTTTCAAAGAGGAAAAGATCTAAGTGGTTCTCTGAACGAGCTGTCATGATAGCCAAAAAAAGACAGGGCATGAAAAGGTCTAATGACTGTTAACATAGAATTGCTTTTCAATATCAAGTAAAAAAGGACAAAGAAAATATGTCAGTCAAAAGTATCAATATATGGAGGTATATAACAAAAAAAGGAAAAATTAAAAAGCTTTTAAAGAAGATCACAAAAAATATTTGAATTTTAACACCTGAAGTAAGAATATGCAAAAACAACTTCAAAATAGATCTGAAGCAGACAAATAAATTTAAAGGAAGATGGAAATTCTTTAATAATAACATTATGCAATGATATAAACATAGGCAGAAAGGGAATGTCTTCAGGAACAAAGCCCATTTGAAAGTGAGATATGACGGTGAAGTAAATCATCTGTCAAATTGATGCAGATGGAATATTTATATTCAACTGTTTAAGACTGCAGGAGAACAGACAGTTAAAATGCTAACAATATTATGTCAGTAAATATAAAACAAGTTTAAGTGGCCTATTTTGGAAAAGATCAGTGTATAGAGCTATTCTGAAAAATAAAAATATAAAAGAATGCAAACATTCCTGAACCATTGCACTCAATTTTCATAAATGCAAATTTTTATTTATGAATTTACAAAGAAGAATTGAATTATACATGGAGAGAAAATGAACAAACAGATATCAGAAAAGGCCAAATTAGTTGGCAGGATTAATAAAAGACAGAAGGACACAAGATTAGACAATTTAAAAAGATGTAGCTGCTGTTATGGAATTTAAAATGGAAAGTGAAATATCCAGGTTAATATTACAATAATAAGCAGACAAAGGAAAATCAGGGGGGAAATGATGGCAAAGAAAGGTGAAGGTGGCAGCTGCCTTGTTTTGCAGGATACAAGTACAGATAGATTAACAGTGTGCAATAGAAGTGAAAATGAAATTAATTCTAAGGCAATCAGAGACAAGTTCATGAAAAAGAGTTAAAACAGTAATAGTATACATTGGACACTAGGAAAGCTTGCTTCTTTCACACACCCAGCCTTGAAAAAGCAAGGCTGTGTGTCCAACACAAAAGGCCAAGTCCACACATGAAGATTCAAATAAGTTAGTTTATTACTAAAAGCCTATGCACAGGAACCTACTCAACTAGTGGTCAGCATCTGGTTAGTGTTGGATAAGATTCAATGGCAGGGGTCCTCAAACTTTTTAAACATTGGGCCAATTCACAGTCCCTCAGACTGTTGGGGGACCGGATCGGCTGGGTGGGTGTGGCTAAGTGGTCATGTGACTAGGTGGTCATGTGACTAGGTGGGCATGGCCAATTTAACAGTCCATTAAACAATGCACACAAATTAAACTTTAATTTGTTTTGCTCCTGGGGCTGTTTTATTTGCTTTTGTTTGCATGTTGCTCTTTTGGTTGCATTTTCTTTTTACTAGATCATTTTTTCAGTGGTTTAGGAGTCTAGTGGTCCACTTCAGGAAACTCAGTTTTGCAGCAATTCTTCTCAGCCACAAGAAGCTTGAGAAATCTCTCTTTTTCTCTCTCTATCTCTTTCTCTCTCTTTCTCTCTCTCTCTTTCCTTCTCTCTCTCCCTCTTTTTCTCTTTTTTCTCTCTCTCTCTTTCTCTCTGTCTGTCTCTCTCTCTTTCTTTGTCTCTCTCTCCCTCTCTCTCTCCCTCTTTCTTTCTCTCTCACTTTCTCTCTCTCTCTCCTTCTCTCTCCCTCTCCCTTTCTCTCTCTCTCCTCCTCTCTTTTTCTCTCTTTCTCTCTTTCTCTCTCCTCTCTTTCTCTTTTTCTTTCTTTCTTTCTTTCTTTCTCTTTTTCTTTCTCTCTCTCCCTCTCTTTCTTTCTCTTTCCCTCTCTCTCTTTCCTTCTCTCTCTCCCTCCCTCCCTCTTTCTGTCTCTCTCTCCCTCTCTGTTTCTCTCTCTCTCTCTCTTTCTGTCTATCCCTGTTGTTGAGTTCCAGGCTGCAGG
Organism: Pituophis catenifer annectens; assembly: GCF_029215685.1. NCBI lineage: Eukaryota > Metazoa > Chordata > Lepidosauria > Squamata > Colubridae > Pituophis > Pituophis catenifer. Next base: position 109,994,370 of record NW_027256882.1, read on the forward strand.
GCTCCCGAAGGCAAGTCCTGCACTCTGCTGAAGGGGGCGGGGCAATGTGGGCTGGGCAACCTCGTGGTGCTCCGCGGGCCGGATTAATTGCTTCAGCAGGCTGCATGCAGCCCACGGGCCATAGTTTGAGGACCCATGGTCAATGGCATTCAAAAGTGTTGGGCTTAGTTTGTTTGTGGCTACATAAGGATTCTAGGCTGATACATATTTTCACTCTGCCCCCACATTCTGCCATTCCTTCTCCTACACTGTGGGATTCAGCCAGTCTCACTAAATGTTGTGTCAGTTCCAGCTGAAGTTGGCCTTATTGGCCCTTTTGGTTTTCTGTCTAGGAATGAAGAAAATACTATAATACACACACTGCAAAACCTTAAGAAAGCCTTGTTGATTACAATGGCTTAAGTGGAGCCACTTATTGACCGTATATTTCCAAACATTGACACTAATTGCGCTCCCTTGGTGGACTATGGAATGGCTGGATATTGCCCTCTAAATAATATTTGTTCCAACCATAATGGAACAAATTAGGAACCTGTTGGAGAATGCCAGCACATGCTAACTATTAAGGAGGAAATATTCTCCACATTAAGGATTTGTCCATAGCAACAAATTATGGGCAAGAGAAAGAGCTCCTGCAGAATCTTCTGTGCAAGGTCACCTTGAATCCAGATGCTTTTAATAATGAAGAAGAAAACCATACATGTATCCTAAAAGCATTTTTATATATACCGCATGATCCCATGCAGAATTATCAAGATCCATTAATCCCACACCCAATGATACTGCCACAATGCAAGTACCATTGAATGATGCCAACTTTATCCTTAGAATGTTGGATTCCCCATGAACAGCCAAAGCTAAACCAGCTCTTGGCAGAGATTCTGCTGCCCTTCTTGGTTGACCATTCCAACATCATGCTCTTACAACATTGACTTGCCAAATCCAGTTCATCTGATTCTTCCTGGATGCTCTCTATTAAACTGGAATATTGCAGGTTGATCAAGATCAGCAAAATACCATTTTTTTTAATTAGTTATGGCAAATTGACATTCTTTTTTTTTTTTACAGGAAAGCTAGGCCACATGAAAGGTGGAGTTAGATGGTTACTAGTTCAATTCAATCTTAGTTGCCCCAAGTTACACTGGCATAGAGTGCATTGTTGGATGCACTCCTGGATGATTAGTTATGGATAAATCATCATGGAGAAGATCTACCTATGCAGACTTTATAGGACTGCATAGATAGATCTAGTCCGTTATAGGACTTAGAAACCATTTGATGGTACATAATCAATCAAGTAATCAATAATATTTAAATATTTTTTATGTCTCCCACTTTGTTCTGAAATTCTGAGAATTATTCGGAAAAATATTGATAGAGAATATATAGATAGATGGATAAAGATGGATATTGAATAGGAAACAAAGTATATTTTTAAGATCTGCCAAATTACATACTTTTTATAGTACTTGTGTACTTTTAAAGTTTTTGAGTTTGGAAAATGATTTTTTTTATTATGACTGGTGGTGATGTTTTAGTTTCTTTTAATAACTAACATTTTTGTATTGTTATCTTCCTATTGTTTCATGCAAAGGCCAGAGATGGACAGTTATTTTCCAAAATAATAAGAACAACTTGGGAAAGACTCAGTGAATTGATAAAAGTGCCAAATCCACTCTAAACATATGGTTGACTATGTGACCAACCATAATAATAAGTTCAGTTTCTCATTAAATTGATTCCATTTCTATAATATAATAATATAAATGTCTATATTTTGTTTTGTTATGATTTGTTAAATTGCATCAAACTTTTGAAATAATTTTAACTAGCTACATATGTTTATCTTTTAAAAGTTCTTTGGTTTCCTCAGCCTTTTTATTGTATTTCTCATCATCCAGCTCCCTCTCCTTCCACTTCACTTTTTTTTTTATTTTTAAGTCCTTTGCATAATTTCCCTTTATTTCTTATTCTGCAGAAGGCCATGTAGCAAGGGATGCTATGCTTGAATATCAGAGTAAAGCATCTTTAGAAATCCCTGTATCATTCAGCTGAATTACTTAAGCATCTTGTTGAACAGCAGAAAAATAATCACATGACATCCTGCCTTTAGTCATATCTTCCTGCTGACTGTTCACATATCTGCCCAGAAAACCACTGCCCAGAACAGCAACTTGCTATTTTAATCTTTGTACACCTCCAAAGTCACTGTTGCAAAATGGGTAGCCATTATTAATGTCAAGGTTGAACCACTTTGCTTCTTTTAAACCTTAACTCTATTCAACTTGCCAATGAACTGGGGGGGAGGGAAGGTTGGGAAAACCAGAGCTGGTTTTGATTTTTCAGTACCAAAATGGTGTATCCAAGAAAGTTTTATTTTTGTGAATTTAAAGCTCCTGAGAGTGTTTCTTATTTTGGGTTCACTAGTCAGACAGTTGACAATTTAACTAGATGAACAAACTTCAAACATATAATTCACTGATAAGGAGAAGATAGAAGTAAAATACAGATTAGTTTTTCAAAGAAAAAGTTCCCATAAGAGGAGGAAGTACTATCATGCAGATATTAGAGTCTCAAATTAGCTAAACCAACTCTAGGAAAAAGAATGGGAGGTAATGTTTAGCACCTATGATAGACCTATGAAGATCTAGCTGTTGAAAAGAATTTATGAGCTGATAAACTTGGCTTGAACTAGGCAGCATTTACACTGCTAATTGCTGGCTAATTCAAAAAAAAACAAGAAAAGATTTCTGAAGAGATTTGTTGGTAACCTAGAAAGGTATGCAACAGAAGAAAAGGAAGATGCACCATGGGACCTATTTCCCAAATACAGATTGCCCTAGTAAGCAGAGGGGGGTTTCAGCAGGTTCTGACCAGTTCTGGAGAACTCGTAGCGGAAATTTTGAGTAGTTTGGGGAACTGGTAGTAAAAATTCTGACTGGCCCTGCCCCCATCTATTCTCTGCCTCCCAAGTCCCAGCTGATCGGAAATGGGGATTTTGCAGTACCCTTCTCCCGAAGTGGGGAGGGAATGGAGATTTTACAGTATCCTTCCCCTGCCACGCCCACCAAGCCATGCCACACCCACCAAGCCACACCCACAGAAATGGTAGTAAAAAATTTTGAAACCCACCACTGCTAGTAGGAATGAAAGATGATGAAAGATTAAAAATTTTGAGTCAGAGAAAAGCCAGAGGCTAACCAGAAAAAAAATACCATTGATATCTGTAAACCTTCCTTAACTCTAGATTAGAAATGTAAATTGAGTATAGAAATGAGCAATGCACATATATCACAGTATTTATGTCAACATTGCAAAGGTCACACATATCCAGATTGAAAGTATTTATGCTACATAAGATTAAGGACTACAGGAGAAAAAAAGTATTTAGTCATTCCAGTGAAGAAGCTTCTTGGGTGAAAAATGTCTTCAATGAAATACAAGGTCCAGCTGCCTTTTGAAAAAGCATCTTTGGGACAACCATGACCTGCATGACTGAGAATCTCCACAGATTTCCAGAGTTTGGAATCACAAGCTGTTATGGTTTTCTCGCAAAGGAGGAGAACAAGGTGGGAGAAGTTGGCATCTGTAACCAATTTCCCAGCTACCAAATTTGGCTGGGAAATTAAAAGTAAGGCAATGAATAAAAATAACTGCTTGCAGGCTTCTATGTCTGATTCTTTAAAATAAAAGAGGAAGAGGTCTGAAATATTTGCACGGAGCTTCTTTAAAATCCTGAGAATTCACATAAAGCTCCGGTCTCGAGCCAGATGCCAAAAAGGAAAGGATACAACTATTTTAAGGAGAGAAAAGAAAGAATTTTGGTAGATACAGATGTGGTACCCCACCAATAAAGATGAACTGCTTAAGTATCCTACAAGATTCACAGCAAGCTGAATTCACCCTGAGTAGCAACAGGAGGAGGAATCAGACAAGGACTAGTGGCCCAGTAAACCAGATTAATTCTATTCACTGATTCTATCTAAAAGATAGTATGGCTAGCCTGCCAACCTAGAAGGAAGCAATAGACCAGATGGGTTTATCAGCCACATTCCAATGTCATGCTGTAATTTCCACTGGGTCCATCTTTTCCTTTTGTCTTGTCTTTGAAATGCAGCAGATTAAAAGTATATAAACTGTGGTTCTGCTTTTGCTCAGGGCCGCTCAGCAAGCTGCCAATACTTTGCTGGGAACTCAGCATATTCTGTATCTGTATGCATGTTAATAAATTAATATTGTATCTTCAAAGGGATTTGGTTGCTTTACGTGAGTCAGGTTTTGGCCGCGACATCATGCAGAGATAAGAAAAGTCATACTTTTGTGAAACTGTTAGCATCTGTTCTCTCTTGCATACTTTTCTCCATGAATGTCTACAAGATGTATATATCAGATCTGGGTATTCTTTGATATAAATGGAAGGAGAGATGGAGCCAAGACAATTTGCCAGATGCCAACTCTAACCACATTGTCACTATGATCCATAGTAGGTTAGAAATGAATTGAAAGTCATAAGGCTATATACTCTAAAAATGGTTAAGAATCCTTTGTCTTTTGGAATTGCTAAAAAAAAAAAAAATTCTGCTCCCTGAAAACCGCACTGTAGCCCAAAGATTAACCCTAGCCTTGATCAATCTGGTATAAAATTGCTTTGCAGATTCCTTACAACATGACTTTTATGACCTATGCAAAAGGACTGAACCATGACAGTGGTTTAAAATGTAAAAGTCCAAGTCTGTGACTTTTCCTTTGTGCTAGGATTAACTAGGATTTGGAGAATTACATTCACATCCCATAGAACTGTCTCTTTTGGAGTTCTCTTTTGTTTCTTTTCTCTTGGCAAGATTGAACCCTTGGAAGGATTTACTTTCTCTTGGTGTTCAAAAGGGGCAATAATATGTTTGCTCGGCAGCAAACGATTAGTGTTTTTGCTATATTTTCACCCAACAGCCTTGGAGATTAGACTCTTCTCTGAGGTAGCAAGCGTTTAAAAACAACAAGAAGAAGAGAAATATTTCTGTACAATCAAGGAACAAAAGCAAGAGGAAGAACTTTGCTTAGGAAAGAAAATTTGCCTACTGGTTGAAAGGGGGACTTGTAACCAGATAATAGGGGAATGGATTTCAGGAAGATGAAAAAGTGATTTGTAATGGATGCATCACTAAGAAACATGGGGTAGGTGCTCCCCAAAAAAAGGAGGGTGATATATTTCCAAGACTAGGATAAAGGTGAAGTATATACTGATTATGTAAGAGCAAAACAACATCCTAATAAATTAACAATTCTCTAAGCCTAAACTGCAGTTCTGAAACCCTCGGAAGAAGATGAAAACGTTGGAGGAGAAGGGAATAATTTCAATACAAGAATAAGATTATATATGTGCATTCCAGTGGTGGGTTTCAAATATTTTTACTACCGGTTCTGTGGGTGCGGCTTGATGGGCGTGCATTGCTTGGTGGGCATGGCTTGGTGGGCATGGCAAGGGAAGGATACTTTAAAATCTCCATTCCCACCCCACTCCAGGGAAGGTTACTGCAAAATCCCCATTTCCTCCTGATCAGCTGAGACTTGGGAGGCAGAGAATAGATGGGGGCGGGGCCAGTCAGAATTTTTACTACAGCTTCTCCAAACTACTCAAAATTTCTGCTACCAGTTCTCCAGAACTGGTCAGAACCTGCTGAAACCCACCTCTGGTGCATTCCATTTCTGAATGGTGAGATTATTTTTAAAGATGCCAGTGCTTAACCAGAGGTATAATCCATGGGAGCAAAATCATTGGAAAATGTTTTATTAGTAACTGCAATAAGAAAGAGGTGAATAAAGTAAGAAAATCACAGCTCTGGCAGTCCAACATTGTCCTTTTTTCTTTTAGACTCTGAAGCCGGTCCATAGCACTACTATGGTTTCTGCAGAGAGAAAAGACAGTCCCCTATTGTCTCTTCAGTGCCAGTTTTAGCACAGCTTGAGTTCTTGATCAAAACAGATGAATCATCATTGTCCATCACGGATGTTGGGTCACCCTAGCTGTTGCTGAAAAGCACAGTCTGCCCTTTTCACAGGTGCTAAGAGGCATTATTTCTGAGGAGTCTTGGTACTTCAGAGTTACATGCTATAAATCAATTGTAAAAACCTATCTCATTACCAAGTGTTGGTGATTTGCAACCATATTAAATGGTTAAGGAAACATCAACACACTTTGAAAAATGAAAAATTACAACCCTGATATATTGTGTGTCTGAAATCAGATAGGAATGGATATGGGGGCCATCAGCTCTTGAATATGGGCAAGCAAGTCCTGAGGACTTTTCCTGCTATATTATTTTAATGTAGCACTCTCAATAATAATGGCCAAATTTTATTATAATCACCCATACACAACATACTTCATTCATAAGTCAAATTTTCAGTCCATTCAGGAATTGGGAACATAAATTTATCTTCTCAATCTTGAAGAACAAGTTTTTAGCAATAAGAATAGCATGGAAAATCTATTTCCATTGTCCATCCAACAATTTCAATGTAGTAGAAGTGGATATCGCAAATATCAAAATCTGCCACAAAGTCAGATTGTGAAAGGACTTCTTTCCAGAATATAACACCTAAAGCATATATTTGAGTGCAACAATTATAGTTGCATATCAAACAGGATGGTTTACTTTTTTCTTGTTATACAAGCACATAGGTAGCACTTAAGCTGAATATGTTGTATTTTAAAATCCATTGAAATTTTTTGATGCAGACATGAAGACATTAATAAAATAGAGATCTCCAATTCTTAATTTTATTTGGTCTTTCCCGTGATGGCGAACCTATGGCATGCGTGCCAGAGGTAGCACACAGAGCCCTCTCTGATAGCATGTGAGCTGTCGCCCCAGTTCTGCTCTGCTGTGCATACGCCTCCCACCGGCCAGCTGGTGTTCACGTCTCTGCTGCGCATGCGCGGGGGGCAGGGCGTGTGCAGGGTGCCATGCACCTTGCACGGGGGCAGGGTTCATGTGCGGGGCATGTGCGTTTTAGTGGGGGCGCACACGCATTGCAATTTGGGGGTTTGGGCATGCACATTTGGGCACTCGGTCTGGAAAAGGTTAGCCATCACAATACTAGGCTTTTTATCAGTGCTAAGCCCTGGGTTAATCAAAATGAAATGTTCCAGAAATAGAATATGACAACCATCAATCAATGTAAAAGTGACAATTTTGCCTACACTATTATATTTTCACCCCACTACTCAAATTAACTCAAGGCGCTGCAGATACACTATTCCTGTAGTGGAATACAGGAATACAGTAGACAGCTTGCTTAAAAGTATTAATAACCAAACACCTAAAAGTCAGAATCAAAATAAGAGATTCAGAAATAAACAATAAAATATCATTAACATTACAATATGTTGTAAACTACCTGGAATCACCTGTGTGTGAGTTGGGTGCCCATATAAATTTGTTTAATATATTTATGAATGAATTAATGAATTAATAATAATTACTTAATTTTCCAATTAATTATTAGAAAAGACACAAATATTGTCTAACATCACCGGTTAATGGCTCTAAACATACAGTACATCAAAAAGAAAGAAAATCAAAAGAGAAAGCATAGAACTTTGTCTATACCAGTGATGGCTAACCTTTTCTTTGTCATGTGCCGAAAGCACGTGCACGTGCCAGCACCCATAATGCAATGTGCCCCCCTGTGCATGTGCGCATAAACCCCCACACTCCCCCCCACCCCCCATACATACGCTTGCGACCCCCCCTGCTCACCCTGGCCTCCCCTGTGCGTGCACACGTTTCACACACACACCCCTTTTGGACCTAGCAGGCCTCCCTGCAGCCTCCTGGGTTCAAAACTGGGTCGTGGGGTGGGCGCTGCACCCCCTACCTGTTTTGGGCCTAGCAGGCCTCCATGTAGGCCATGGGGTTGCATACTGCACCCCCCATGCTTCCCCTGCCCCTACACATGCATGCATGACCCTCCTGTGCATGCACACGCATTTCCCTCATGCGCCCCTGAGCATCCAGAAAATCAGCTGGTCAGTGAGAGGTGCATGCACATGAGCGGTGGTCCTAAGCTGGCTGACGGCTTGTGTGCCTACAGAGAGGGCTCTGCATGCCAGTTATGGCACATGTGCCATAGGTTCGCCATCGCCGGTCTATACCATCCCTGTATAGAAGGAAAATTACATGGGAAAACACATTTACATTTACACTTTTGATTTAGTAACTGGACACATTTTCTAATTCCTTTGGGAAGTTCAAATATAACCAAATATAATGGTGTACTCTGCCTATATATTTTTGAAAAAGTGTTGTGTGTTCTGATCATATACAGTTTGTTTAGGTGCTGAAACAAATATTCATTTATGTATTCATTTATGCTGCTCTGAGTCACCTTCTGTGAAGGTAAATGAATCCTGGCAAAAATCCAAAAGAATATAAAATGGAACTGTGTTCTGCTAGATCCAACCAACAGCCCATGAAGTTAGTACATCTGACATTCACTGGACCTCACTTACAAAAATGTGTAAAAAGTGAGTTGAAAACTTAGTTTCCTATGCAAGAATAGAATATCTTCTTTGTTGGCCAAGTGTGATTGGACACTATACAAACAACAAAGAAACATGTGTCATCATAAGATTCATATATTATTATTAAATAATACATCAATCAAGGCACTTCCTTTTTATTATTAAAATATTATAATACATTAAAGATAATTCATGTGTTCTTTTGGAAAAACTAATTTGGCTAGTCCTTTGGAAACTCTCCAGATATGACACCTTATTTGAGATGTTTCTTTTCACCACACCTTCTGCATTTTGTATTCATTTATCCAATGACATCCTTGTCATCTACCGATTTTGAAAACCAAGAATTACAAGAAAGGATGTTATTTATTTGATGGTTTGCAGCAGGGATGGTAACTGTAAAAATTGTACTAATGATTAGGGATGGAAACATGCTGTAGTCAAGCCGGATTTTATAAACAAAGTGCTTTTTAATCTTAGTTCTTTAATAACCCAAAGATTGTAACAAAAGTAGAGTGGAAGTTACAACGCTTTTCTTAAGTTATACAGGTAGTCTTGTACTTTTGACTGTGATTGAGCTCAGAATTACTTAATTAATTAGTCATGACCATCATTAAACAGGTCACCATGTGACCACACCCAATTTTATGACCTTTTTTGTTATGCTTGTTAAGCAATTCCATTATATCCAATAGGACTCATTTTTTCTGGAAGCAACTGGGCATAAATTGCAAATAATGGCAAAACCCACTAAAAATTATTGTCCGATGATTGCGGGATGTTGCAAATGGCAGTAAAGCTAGTTCCCAAGCACCCAAAATGTGATCATGTGACTGTGGGAGAGGGGTGCAGCCATCAGAACTCCAGAACTGCATTGTACGTACCTTTTGGAGGGTCTGTAATAACTTCAAAAGATCTAAGTGATTGGTCATTTAGCAAGCACCACGTGCATGAGATTTTTCTTTCTTAGCTTCCTGATTTCTTGTAATCTATACTACTTACTGAAACTTCCTGATTTTTCAGCCCCAAGTCATCTCACAGACAAAGGTTAGGGATAACAATAGAGGACTTTGCCATCTATTGAGTATTAGAGATTGACAAATTCTTTAAAAATAGAACCATCTGGCTTGAAGCATCTGTAACAGCAGCTCATCATTTCTGATTCTGTCAAGCATTATTGGCCCATTTTAAAGGGATCTCAGCAGGAAATAAAAGCAGAAGATCAGAGATCAGAGATCAGCAATCTCTAGACTTAGACAAAAACAAGTAAAGTCATAGACATTAATCGGGGACCTCAGTTAATCCTTCACTCTAAATGACACCCTCCTGCCACCTTATGGTCAATAGGTCATGAGGTCCAGAAGAGTTGGCTCTGCATTTCCAACAAGAAGAACTAAGAATACACAGAAGAGAACCTGGAAAACTCTCAGAACAAGTCATTAGAGATATCTGAGAAAGGATCAGTTACTGTCCACCAGTGGTTTGAAATCGCTGCTGCAACATAGCTTCATTGAAATTGGTAAGATTACTTTGGAATAAGTAGACCGACCCAGTCTCATTTTCATTGAGTTTTACTTGTTCTAATAAATGCTTGCTGCACAAGAAATAAGATGACAAATAATGTGCAAATGGTTTGAGAGCAGGCATATGATGCCTTTATCAGCCACAGCAGCTTCAGTATATCTGTGTTCAATTTGTTGCCTAATCAGTAAAATATCTTTTAAATTCTATCAGCATATGAAAAAAAAAATTGGAATGTTGGACTTCAAAAAAAAAAAAGACATCGTACATAAGCAACCATCTTGAGTTCATCACCAAACATCACAGTTGATCACCATCTAATCAACAGCAAGGAAAGAGTTGATCACTGAAGAATATAGCTGTCTCCCTCAATAAATTAACTATTATTCAGCCAATGTGAAAGTTAGCCTCTCTTTGTTTCTTCTGATGCATGGTCAGAATTCCCCACAAGAGGAATTCTATATGCAGAAGTAGGAGAAGCTCAGCAGAAGAGAATCAGAGAGAAATAATCTGAATGTGAAAAAAACAAACAAATCCATAAGCAGCATTTGCTCAAGGAAACTATGCAGCTGGACTACTTGTTACATGACAAATACACTGCTCTGTCAGTATTGCATCACTGAAGTGCCAATGTTACACAACTCCAACAAGTGGCAGACAATAAGATACTTAACTGAGCTCAGAGCAGGCTCATGGCTGTTTTTTCCTATGTCTCAAGTTATTATACTGGTTCTGAAAGATTTTGAACCATGTTTTTGTAATATTTACGTAATGTTATTATTACTACTGATAATGTGCATGCATGCATCCCTACATCCCTACATATATATATAGGGATGGGGTTCAAGATTCTGTGTTTGCTTTCAGGTCATTTTTGACTCCTGGTTGATTTAAGAGGAATCTTCTGACTGCACAAGTCAAAAAGAGGGCTGTGAAAATATTTACAGACACCTCGCATCCTGGACATAAACTGTTTCAACTCCTACCCTCAAAACGACACTATAGAGCACTGCACATCAGAACAACTAGACACAAGAAAAGTTTTTTCCCAAACTCCATCACTCTGCTAAACAAATGATTCCCTCAACACTGTCAAACTATTTACTAAGTCTGCATTACTATTAATCTTCTCATCTTCTCATCGTTCCCATCACCCATCTCCTCCCACTTATGACTGTATGACTGTAGCCTTGTTGCTGGTATCCTTACGATTTATATTGACTCTTTCCTAATATGATTTGATTGCTTATTTGTTCCCTATGACTATCATTAAGTGTTGTACCTTATGATACTTGACGAATGTATCTTTTCTTTTATGTACACTGTTAGCGTATTTTTTTTAATTTTTTTTTATTTATTTTATTTATTTTTATATGCCGCCCTTCTCCGGAGACTCAGGGCGGCTTACAATGCGTTAAGCAATAGCCTTCATACTTTTGTATATTTTATACAAAGTCAGCTTATTGCCCCAACAAACCGGGTCCTCATTTTACCCACCTTAGAAAGGATGGAAGGCTGAGTCGACCTTGAGCCTGGTGAGAATTGAACTCGCAGTAATTGCAGGCAGCTGGATGTTAAATGCTGCCTTAGTAGGAGGCATTAGCCTCCTACGCCACTCAGGCTCTTGGTATGCACCAAGACAAATTCCTTGTGTGTCCAATCACACTTGGCCAATAAAGAATTCTATTCTATTCTATTCTATTCTATTCTATTCTATTCTATTCTATTCTATTCTATTCTATTCTATTCTATTCTATTCTATATTCCTTGGCAATGTTTTTGGCTTTTCTCTAGGGCTAAGAGAGAATGACTGGCCCCACATCCTCCAGCTATCTTCATACCTAAAACAGCAGAAGAATTCATGTCTCCCCAGTTCTAGTCTGGTGCCTCAACTATTATACCAAACGGGCTCTCTTTTTCCAGATGCACCTTTAAATATCTATATAAACTCTCAGGAGATATCATCAAAGGATATGGACTGCAGTGTCATCACTACGCTTAGGTTCCCCAATTATCTTTATCAAAGACAGGTGATAAAAACAGTGTGCAGACTGGATGAGGGATAAGAATACAAACAAGGCAGAGATAATGCTCAGGAATAGATCCTCTGTAGTTTTATCCTGCTGTGAGGGGTTGAAATCTTCGCAAAAGGAGGAGGGTGGGCACAGCTCAGCCACTTGAGCTTCTGGTGCCATTGCTGGAAGGAGGCTGGTAATTATTTATTTTCTTCTGGAGAAATGAGAACAGGAAGCCTGTGGGAATATTCACATTTCTACCTCTAAAATTCCCCAAATATAGTTGAACCACTATATACATAGCTGCTGGCAAGCTTTCTTTACTATAGTGAAATATAACAAAGATGAAAACAAGGTAACAGTGGTAATGCAGTCGCAGAACAAAAATTTACATAGCGGTGATTAAAGTTATCTAAAGCTGAAAAAAAGAGGAAAACATCCCTGTTATTACTATAGAATTAGTCCAGTCATTTGACATATTATTAAGTCAAAAGATCTATATATAAGCCTATGTTTTTGCAATATAAGATATTTCAAAAATCAATAGACAACTTATCCTTTCAAGCCACTCTTTAACATCTGAAACACTGTTTTGTTTCAAGCTATACAAGATAATTGCCTTTGCTAAGCCAAAGCTTGACAGAACCAGAATTCATCTTAAAATGTTGACATTTATTTATTTATTTATTTATTTATTTATTTATTTATTTATTTATCAGACTTATATGCCGCAACAACAAGTCCAAATTAAAATTCAAACAATAAAAGAATCTAAAATTCCCATTAAAACCTGGCCCTTCAGTCCAGGCCAGCCTGGCGAAACAACCATGTTTTAAGGTCACGGTGGAAAGAGCGAAGGTTGGGGGCCACCCGGAGCTCCAAGGGGAGCTGATTCCAGAGGGTAGGTGCGCCTACAGAGAAGGCTCGCTCTCTAGGGGCCGTCAGCCGACATTGCTTGGCCGACGGAACCCCAAGTAGGCCCACTCTGTGTGAGCGCACCGGGCAATGGGGAGCTGTTGCTGGCTGGGCCAGATACCCTGGGCCTAAGCCATGTAGGGCTTTATAGGTAATCACCAACACCTTGAACCTCACCCGGAGGGCAACCGGTAGCCAATGCAGGTCACGCAGGAGGGGTGTGACATGGGAGCGTCGGGACACTCCCATTAATACCTGCGCCACTGCATTCTGCACCAACTGAAGCCTCCGAATGGTTTTCAAGGGTAGCCCCATGTGTATGTGTGTGTGTGTGTGTGTGTGTGTGTGTGTGTATGTTTGTTTTCATAGATTTTCATGGGTACAGGTATGCAAGTCTTGGCATATTCGCGTATTTTCCCGTGTAAGATTGAGAGTATCTTGGCGACGTTTCGACGAGGTCCCACTCGTCATCTTCAGGCTGGTGTCTTCGGCTTCGTGCTTGTGCAAGGAAAGCTTGTGTGCTTTCCTTGCACAAGCATGAAGCCGAATATGCATATGTACTGAAACCAAAAAGCAGCCTAAAGGAGCATGAACAAACCAGGAAACTCAAATAACTCTCATATTTCATACAACACAAACACACGTCTTTTGTAAACATTATTTAACAAATTCAATAAACATAAAACCAGATTTTCCAATGAACTGGCTTTGTCCTAGGTCACGGGAGTCAAACTTGCTGCGGCACATTATGATCACGTGACGTTTCGCAACTTTGTTCCATTTCCAGAGCTGGCATGGCCTGGATGTGATGCAGGTGAACATTCCGCAGGCCACCAGTTTGACACCCTTGTCCTAGGTCATAGATTTATTTTACATTTCTTAAAATGTGAATCCATTAATTTTAAACATTTAATTAAACAAAAACATTTAGAAACAATTTTTGCAAAGTTTCGGCTATTTAGAAGACCATCCCACTTTCACTTTCTTTATACATATTGCAGAAACTTCCAGATATTGTTTTCTGTGTTGGTCAACATTTCTATATTTTATTGCATCACAATAAGTACAGGGTTATGGAATTACAAGCTTATGAATAATGATCAAACATGATTATAAATTGGGTCAAGTTGCTAACCAATAAGGAAAAGAGTTTATGGAGATATTAGCAGATTTCTTTACAGGAGCATTTTCATAGGGAAATAAATGAGGACACTCAGGATATAAAGTACAACAACAAATGTATTTGGGACTTTGGAACATGTCAAATATTCACATGTACCCATTGTAATTGGCTAAACATATATTATTGTACTGTACTTGGCTAAACACATATCATTGTCACCCATTTAAAATGTCCATGCTATTAATCAATAACAGATATAAGTGCATGTGTAGATATTCCATTTTAGAGAATTTAGATTTCAAAGGTACTGTATCTGTGCTAAATTATCTTTCCCCATGACCCCATTCCTACCAGAGAGCAAGAGTGTTTAGTAATGGGCATCTTGAGAAGGATGTTTTTTTAGCTCCTGTTGCTTACATACATTTAATCTGGCGAGATAATCCTTCCTAAATTAAGTGGCTTGAAAGTTCCACCCTAAATTTGCTATCTGTTGGCCCCAGATATTTATCCTGTAAATATCACAAAGGTTTTTTTTTTCAAAGATACTGTATCTCCATTGTTATTGTGGTTATACCTGTAAAGGGGGGTGGCAAGTTAAGAACTGATTTGTAATCATTTTTCCACTGACTTGAACATTCTGGAAATGAGATTATACAAAGCTGCTTTTACTAAGCAATATAACAGTAGCAATAGCACTTATATACCGCTTCATAGTGCTTTTACAGCCCTCTCTAAGCGGTTTACAGAGTCAGAATATTGCCCCCAACACTCTGGGTCCTCATTTTACCGATCTCAGAAGGATGGAAGGCTGAGTCAACCTTGAGCAGGTGAGATTTGAACTGCCAAACTGCATCTAGCAGTCAGCTGAAGTAGCCTGCAGTGCTGTACTGTAACCCAGGAGTGAAAACTAGTTACCTTCCCTACCAATTCAGAAGTGTGTGCGCGCGTGTCACATGCACGCTTGGACCTTCTGTGCATGTGCAAACCATTCTGTGCATGTGTAGAGGGTAAAAAACAGGTTACTTCCTGGTTAAAAAGCAGGAAGTAACAACGTCTGTGCAGTGGGCGGAGCCTCGTGCTGCTGCCGCTACCATTTCTCCGAACCATCTGCCGCTGCCACTACCGGTTCACCTGAACCGGTGCGAACCAGTAACATTTCACCCCTGCTCTAACCAGTATGCCACCTCAGCTCTTAAACTCACTCCCTATAGTCTACACTGTATTATCTCCTAAAATCAACCTGAAAATGATGTTGGGAGATGCAGCTGATTGTTCCCCACTTTCAAGAGGTCAGGGGAGCCAATGTTTGAAGCATTGTTTCTTTGGTTCTTTAGCATTTGAAATGGCCTTCTGTTTGAGGTCAGACCATCTCTTATCTTGAACATCTTTGGAAGATACTGAAGACCAAGCTCTTCTAGAAGTTCTTTGCATCGCAAGGCCTTTTTCTTTGGCATTGTATGCTTCATAGATTTTAGTCCTTTTCTGAATGTTTCTATGTTCTATTTTTGGGTTTGGAATTTCACATATTTGTAAACCACTGAAATTCTGTTAGATTATGGAATCTAAAAATCTAAGAATAACTCTAATAGTAAATATGACCGTAGGCAATGAGCTGCTCTCCAGAATATCAGAAAGAAGCCATCTCAACCTCCTAGAAGGTCTTCTATGAAACCATGTGCTCTACCATGAATCTTACATCTTTGAAATGCTCCTCTCCTCTATGAAAACACTCTATGTACCATTGGCATGATTAAAATAACCAAAGATTCCATACTTCTATAGTCATCTAATTCAAGAATAATCCGTTTCTGCCACCTTATTCACAGGAGGTAGAAACAGATAAGCACTGAATTCTAGGACAAATAATAGCTCTCAGAATCTCCTGATTAAAGTAATATGAAGATGTTTAAACATTCACCAATTAAATATTAAAAGGATTTAGATCCAAAGCCTCATTGAACACTTGGTTAAGCATTGCTTAACATGTTGCTGCCTCAATGATTCCTCTGTAAAGTGGCATGTGTTGTTTGCCCTAAAGGAGCAGCAATCATTACAGTTCATGATTGTTTGGCTATATCAATTTCCAAGAAGACAGCTAGAAAAAATAAGCCCCACTTAATTAACTATTCAAGTAAGGGAGGAGAGAGAGAGGTTGCATGTTTCCCAACCGAAGAAAAACACATGGATCTTTCAATTCCTCTATTCCGTTAAAGAGTATTAAAGCCAAGATCTAAAGCGACCAAAAAATCACTATTGATTAAATATCTAAATCTTCAGACACAAATGAGTACAGAGATTGTAGCAATAAAAGTGGTTAGAATGCAGCAGTATTACAGGTGACTCTGCCCACAGCCTGGAGTTTAATCCTGATGGGTTCAAGGTTGGCTCAGCCTTCTATCCAGTGGTGGGTGTGGCTTGGTGGGCATGGCATGGCTTGGTGGGCGTGGCAGGGGAAGGATACTGTAAAATCTCCATTCCTTCCTGATCAGCTGGGACTTGGGAAGCAGAGAATAGATGGGGGTGGGGCCAGTCAAAAGTTTTACTACCGGTTCTCCAAACTACTCAAAATTTCTGCTAACGGTGCTCCAGAACTGGTCAGAACCTGCTGAAACCTACCTCTACTTCTATCCTTCTGAGGTTGGTAAAATGAGGAGCCAGATTATTGGGGGCAATACAATCTCAATTTATTGAGATTGTAAACTGCTCAGAGAGTGCGGTAAAGCACTATGGAGCAGTATATAAGTCTAAGTGCTACTGCTATTGTTAATACAGCAAGCATTCTATCCTTTTATCTTGCCGCTTATGCAGACTGTACCCAGGACTTCCATACACGGATCCTTTCTACTCTTGACTTCCAATCACATTGTCACATTGAGATACATTTCAGAAGGAATTTTGCATGACTCATACACAAAAGCAGTGCTGGAAAAGGCTTGCTTTGACTTCTGACTGAGGCAATAATGTACCTTACTACCTCTTTTGCTCTTTCCTTGATCCAAAGAAGGAACCTAGTCTAGAATATCACGTGTCCCTTCTTGCTAAAACATTTGGTTTCCATCGAATCAGCCAGACATGCTAGGCATGAAACAGGTACCTAGTTCCCATTTACTGTAATTGAGGAAGACAGCCCAGGAAAGAACACTTGGAGAGCTTATAAAGAACCAAATGCATTAATAATAACTAATATCCTATGCATCCTTTTTTGATTAACAAAGGGAAGAAAATAAGATTTGTATGACACACCTTATGGGATATTCATTAGAACTTTTTTTTTTAGCTTTGCCTTTTGCTCATTTATCCCTTTGTCCTCAGAACCTCCAAGTGAAGATGGTAAATGTCATTCGATTGGAAAACACAATCAATCTTCTCTCGTTCTGAGAATTTGGCTATTGCTCTCCTCTTCATTTCAAATGGCAACAGAGATCTCTAGCTCTCTCTAACTTTCCTCTGCCAGGTTCTCTTGGGTTATTGGCTGTAAGGATGGATGAATTCAAATTTCTTCCATATTCAGATGTATTGCATCTGAAATTATGTTGGTAAGGTTTATGAAGAAATATTTTACAAAGTTCTTTTAAAAAAAATAATCTAGGATGCATTGGTAGATTCAATAATTATATCTAGTCTCACAGTGAGGAGGATATGACATAGCTGCTTGTTACATTGCTGTAAAAGATGATGACATAAGATAATTAAGATAATTTTAATTCATGTCACTGATTGAAAAAGAAGGAAGGAGAAAATCCAACAAAAATCTCACCCACTTTAGAATGTTTTCCACTAGTCTAATCTACCGGTAGCTTCATCTCTATTTGGGTGGCAGAATTGTTCTGCCTCCATTTAAATACGTTTAAATAATTTTTAATCATTTCTATGTGCAACTCCAACCGTACTTTGGACTATTTAATTTATTTATTAAACCAATTTATGTAGCCGTCCATCTCACAAATAAGCAATCTAGGTGGCATACAACACAGCTGAAAGCAGTTAATAAATACATTAAAAGGTGTGAAAACCAAGATAAACCAAAGAATAATAGACAAAGGGATGTTTAAAATAGCAGAGCCACTTCAATAATTCACCTGTCCTTTGGAGTCCCCTGGAGTCCCCAGTCCTGTTGATATAGCCAGGTAGCTATAATGGAAGCTCAACAATGTCGAGTCTAACCTTGCCTCAGGTGGGAGAAGATTCCATAGTGCAGGCACCACAGTAGGAAAGACCCACCACCTATGGCCCACTAAATGTAACTCTCGAGGCAGTGGAACCCATAACATGCCCCCTCTGCTGGATGTGATATGGGCAGTTGAAATTGGGAAGAGGAAATCCCTCAAATAACCCTAATAGTTTGTAACTTGCAAATTATGCTGGTTGCAAGAACTTTAATAACAGACAACATGGTTCCATGTAACAGTTATGTACCACTGAGGCTGACATAGACAAATGGACAAACTTTCTTAATCTCAGCCAAGTGACAATCAGGAGCTCTTCCAGGCCTATTGTGGTGATCTCCATCCATTTATCCACCCATCTATCCCAGTAGTGGGTTTCAATTTCAGCCGCTACCATTTCACTTGTGGGCGTGTGGGTGCGCGCACAGTTGTGTGCACGTGCAACGCTTCTGTGCATGCACAGAAGCTGCTGCGCATGTACAGAGACGTCTGGGCAGGTGGGCGGAGCCTCCCACAGCCGTCACTACCGGTTCGCCCAATCTGGGGCGAACCAGTAGCAATCCACCACTGATCCATCCATCCATCCATCCATCCATCCATCCATCCATCCATCCATCCATCCTATCTATTGTCTTCTCATTCCTACTACTTCCCTAAACTTTGGCCACTATAGTTTTTAATCCATCACCTGCTCACACCAAAAATTTGTAGTTTTGCTTGGCAATCTTTGCTTCAAGGGAGCAGTCAGGTTTTTTTTTTCCTTCCAGGATCGATTAATTCGCCTATGGTGCTCTTGGAAATAACTTAAGTTTCTGCCACCACCTCATTAGAAGTACAGTAGCTCTTCTGTTGATTTATGTTTTTCCCTCCCACCCCATGTCTTTCCATTTCCATGATGTTTCTTGTCCCATTATGTCTTATTAACCTTTGAAATGTTTGTGCAACATCAAGAGACCTTTTCAAAGTTGTTGAGCTGAAAGATTGCTCAGCAATCAATAAGAAAATGGCTCATTAATTTCAATAGGAAAGTCCAACGTGTGTGTTCAGTATAGTTTTCCCCTGAAACAAACACTTGAATTTTGGTCTATTGCCTGCATTGGTTGTTCTGCCTGTTTTTATATTAGAGTGGAACCTACATTTAACTCCAAATGTTTGCAAAATGACAAAGTGGATTTCCTTCCACTTCTTAACTCTTTAACTGCACATACTTTAGTACTCCAGTTTGTTATGTAGTGCTTATGTTCTTAATTTATAAAAGAAAACAATGATTGCATAATTCTGTTTTAGACAACTTGCATAAAACCATTCACCCATTTTATTCAGTTTTCTAAATTTTATTAAAAAAAACAATTTCTTGTAAAAAAAAATATTTGTTTGATTTGTTCATCGAGTTTATTTAAGCATTTGAAAGAAACAAGAGTTACTAAGCTTAACAAATGTCTGATTCTAGCAATTAAATTTTCTGATGCTAACACAGTCACTGTGTACTTGATAAATTTTAAGGCTTTTGATAGTTAGGAAGCAATCAATGATTCTTAATTGTTGTCTATTAATTTATATATTCATTTAAATATTTTCTATAATTTCTTTTTTTCTAATCATACTAAGCTCTTGGTGATTTCATGGCAGCAGCCAGCCAAATTTGGTTGCTGCCCAATAGCTAGGCAGCACCAATTCTGATTAATACACAGGTGGGAACCGTCTCTAGGCTAGACTAGGGGGTAAAATAATTCCAGAGGTCAATAGTAAGTCACTCCCATAATGCCAAGAAAATCATAATTATACCACCAAGTTTCCAACCCAACCCAAAGTACCCTATAACAATATAGATTATAATTTAACTCCCTCTTCATCCAAAATGCACTGAAGTGGATAAACTAGGAAACACATTAACCCAAAGAGGGCTAGCATGCTGAAAACCTGATTATTAATGTATTGAATATATATCTAAACAACTTTTCAGGGCTCATTGCCCTGTCCAAAAGTAAGTAAGTAAGCTTTTATTGCGGTCAAAGACCAAATTAAAATACACATAGAAGGGGAGTATAATTTTACAAATATAGATAGATCATGTGACAGTACACCATCTACTGCCTTAGGTACACTCTGTACTAACAATACTAGTGATCCTCTGCCATAGGGGTTACCTGTCTCTTCCCCCGTTTTTTTTCAGCCACGACTGCAGCAAAAAAATTTGCCACCTTTGGAGTTATATTGGGGTCTGTTTCCTGGAGTAGGAAATAAAGGCTGAACAGATCAGGTGAACCAGGGAATCTCTGGGAAATAGGAGAAATGAATCTTGATCTTATGTCTCGGTAGTGGGGACATACAAATATAATGTGGAACAGAGATTCCGGGGATCGGCCATCACATGTACAATAGATGGATTTTACTCCCCCCGAGAGCCTACTGTCGAGGACACTCGAGGGGATCACGTTAAATCATGCCTTCATAAATGTGAGCCTATGTTTGATAGAGTGTAACGTGGAGAGATAAGGTGGAGGGTGAGGCAAGGGAACAATACCAAGGGAAAACAGTGAGCATGTTCCCGATCCGTTTGCCAGATTTAATTGTCTATCAATGTCATCCAGCCGTTGAAAAATCAATGATTTGGCAGTATCAGGTCCTAAAGTAAAAGCTTCAATGGGGGAAATCCTGATCTTCAAAAGTTTTGTATGAATATTATGGGCCCAGGGACTATGAAAAGGGTCCTGCCATAGGCATTGGCCTAGGTAATAGCCTGGGAGTCTATTCCACAGGGACAACCAATAGCTAATTGCACGTTTCCACAAGATTATTGCAAGTGAGGATATGCCCAGTTCCAAACGAATTGCAGCATTACTTACGCAGGGAGGGATTCCCATCAAATGGCATAGGAACTGGCTGTGGACAGACTCAAGAAAGGAGATGTTGGATTGGACCCATAGGGGGGTGCCATAGGTGATAGTAGCTATCATCTTTGCCCTGTAAACTTTTATTGCTGAGGGGATGTGATGAGCTCCCTCAGTATGAAAAAAGTGCAAGAGGACATGGGTGGAAATCTTAGCCTTATTACAGAGAGACTTAACCTGCGCAGGCCACTTGGTATTGGATTGAAAAAGGATACCTAGATATTGAAATCTGTGGACCTGTTCCACTGGGATGCCATCAAGGTTCCAATGATAAATTTTCCTGCTTCTTGCAAAAACCATGATTTTAGACTTAGAGTGGTTTATATGCAGTTGGTTAGCAGAGCAATAAGCAGAAAGGATTTTTAAGGCTCTACATAGGCCCACCCGGGAAAATGAAAGTATTGCGGCATCGTCAGCAGGAGCGGACATCTATAATCAGCTAATCTAGGGGCATGGATGTAGACCATGTGATCCGAAAATGCCTTTCTCCAGTCATTGATATATAAATTAAAGAGAAAGGGTGCCAGTATACACCCCTGCCTAACACCCTTGTTAACTGGGATAGCATTAGAAAGATCCCCCTGCGGGGTAAGGTGCACTTTTGCTTCTGTTCCATTGTGCAATTGGGAGATAAACCAGAGTAATCTGCCCTGTCCAAAAGAATTTAGAGGAAAAAGCTAAGACATGCAATCCGGAATGAACACATTAATCAAAAACATATTTCAAAGCTACTACCTTGAAAGTCAAATGTCATGTAAAAGGGGTTGTGATCTTAAAATCTCCCTTATGTGGCTTATGTACCCTAAGCCTATGGATTGTTAGTAGGATGTAGAAAGCATTTCAGTCTGCCTGCAATTTGGCAGTTTAAATCTCACCAGGCTCAAGGTTGACTCGGCCTTCCATCCTTCCGAGGTGGGGAAAATGAGGACCCAGATTGTTGGGGGCAATAGGCTGATTCTGTAAACCGCTTAGAGAGGGCTGTAAAGCACTGTAAAGCAGTATACAAGTCTAAGTGCTATTGCTATTGTTATTGCTATTTTTCTTTTATCAGCAATGACCAATTCAAAGTGCCACCCCTTTTTTCCTCATTTATTTATTTATTTATTTATTTTATTAAATTTGTATACCGCCCTACTCCCGAAGGACTCAGGGCGGTGAACAGCCATAAAATAAAACATATAAATACAAAATTTAAAATAGAGATAAAACAAATTAAATAAATTTGGCTGAACCATATTTAAAACCCCAATAATTTAAAACCAAATTTAAAATTCCCATTTAAAAGAGGAGAAATTTAGGTCAGGCCGGCTTGCTGGAATAGGAACGTCTTAAGCGTGCGACGGAAATTACGCAGATCCGGAATCCTCCGTATCTCGGGGGGGAGCTCGTTCCAGATAGTAGGTGCCCCCACAGAGAAGGTTCTCCCCCTGGGGGCCGCCAGTCGACATTGTTTGGCCGACGGCACCTGGAGGAGCCCCTCTCTATGGGAGCGTACTGGTCGGTGGGAGGCTATTGGTGGCAGCAGGCGGTCCCGTAAATAGCCAGGTCCTAAGCCATGGAGCGCTCTGAAGGTGATAACCAAGACCTTGAAGCGCACTCGGAAGACCACCGGGAGCCAGTGCAGCTCGCACAGGAGAGGCGTTACATGGGAGCGCCACATCGCTCCCATCACCACCCGCGCGGCCGCACTCTGCGCCAGTTGGAGCCTCCGAGTGCTCCTCAAGGGGAGCCCCATGTAGACAGCGTTACAATAGTCCAGACGGGAGGTGACGAGGGCATGAGTGACCGTGCGTAACGAGTCCCAATCCAGAAAGGGACGCAACTGGTGGATCAGGCGAACCTGATGAAAAATCCTCCATGTCACGGCCGTCAAGTGCTCTTCTAAAGACAGCCGTGAATCCAGGAGGACACCCAAGTTGCGAGCCCTCTCCGTGGGGGCCAATGATTCTCCCCCAATAGTCAGCGATGGCACCAGCTGACTATATCGGGACGTCGGAAACCACAGCTACTCGGTCTTGGATGGGTTGAGTCTGAGCCTGTTTCTCCCCATCCAGATCCGTACGGCCTCCAGGCACCAGGACATCACTTCAAGGGCATCGTTGGGGTGGTCTGGGGTGGAGATGTACAGCTGGGTGTCATCAGCGTACTGATGGTACTCCACCCCGAAACCACGGATGATCTCGCCCAACGGCTTCACATAAATGTTGAACAAAAGGGGCGAGAGGACCGATCCTTGTGGCACCCCACATATAAGGGGCCTCGGGGTCGACCTCTGCCCCCCTGTCAACACAGACTGCGACCGGTCGGAGAGAAAGGAGGAGAACCACCGTAATACAGTGCCTCCCACCCCCAACGCTTCCAACCGGTGCAGCATGATACCATGGTCGATGGTATCAAAAGCCGCTGAGAGATCTAATAGGACCAGGATAGAGGAACAACCTCTATCCCGAGCCCTCCAGAGATCATCCACCAACGCGACCAATGCCGTTTCCATGCTGTACCCAGGCCTGAAGCCCGACTGGAACGGATCTAGATACGTCGTTTCATCCAGGTACCGGGGAAACTGTCATGCCACCACACTCTCAACAACCTTCGCAACAAAGCGAAGGTTGGAGACTGGACGATAATTAGCCAATATTGCCGGGTCCAGGGAAGGCTTCTTGAGGAGAGGTCTCACCACCGCCTCTTTCAAGGCGGCGGGAAAGACACCCTCACTCAATGAAGCATTTATAATCCCCTGGAGCCAGCCTCGCGTCACCTCCCGGGAAGCCAGCACTAACCAGGAGGGGCACGGGTCCAACAAACATGTGGTCGCATTCAGTCTACCCAGAATCCTGTCCACGTCCTCAGGGGTCACAGAGTCAAACTCATCCCAGATAACATTCTCAGGACCTGCCTCCGTCATCCCCACTGGAT
Source organism: Pituophis catenifer annectens (assembly GCF_029215685.1). Classification (NCBI taxonomy): domain Eukaryota; kingdom Metazoa; phylum Chordata; class Lepidosauria; order Squamata; family Colubridae; genus Pituophis; species Pituophis catenifer. The sequence goes on from NW_027256882.1 coordinate 110,018,441, forward strand.
CTACCCCGTCGGAGTCCAGATCTTCCCGAATCTGAGTGATTTTGTCATACAGATACTGAACAAAGTCCTCGGCTCTTCCCTCCAAGGGGTCCTCCCTCGCTTCCTGGTGGAGCAGGGAGCGGGTCACCCTAAACAGGGCGGCCGGGCGGTTATCTGAAGATGCAATAAGAGCAGCAAGATGAGTACATTTCGCTGCTTTTATCGCCACTAGGTAATTCTTAATATGAGATCTTACCAGTGTCCGGTCAGCTTCAGTGCGACTGGCCCTCCAACTACTCTCTAGGCATCTTTTCCGGCGCTTCATCTCCCTCAGCTCCTCAGTGAACCAAGGAGCCAGGTGAGATCGGCGCCAGGTCAGAGGCCGCAAAGGCACGACTCGATCCAGAGCTCCAGCGGCCGCCCTATCCCAGGCGGCCACCAAGTCTCCAGTCGAGGCGTGAGCCAGGACCTCAGGCATTGGCCCAAGCTCCGTCTGGAACCTATCAGGTTCCATCAGGCGCCTGGGGCGGTACCATCTTATCAGTTCCGCCTCCCTGCGGCAGGGAGCAGCGGTTCAAAGATCAAGGCGAAGGAGAGAGTGATCCGACCATGACAAGGGCTCGATGACTATGTCCCCTATCTCGAGATCACTCAGCCACTATCCAGAGACAAAAATCAAGTCCAGTGTGTTTCCCCCCATGTGCGTAGGGCCATGAATTAGCTGGGTCAGATCCATAGCCGTCATGGAAGCCATGAACTCCCGAGCCACCTCAGACGTCTCACCCACGGAAGGCAGGTTGAAATCCCCCATGACCATAAGTCTGGGGGTATCAACCGCCACCGCGGCGATAACATTGAGTAGCTCGGGCAGGGCTGCTGCCACGTGGCAGGGAGCCAGGTACGTGATCAGCAAACCCATCTGAACCCCATGACCCCACTTCACAAGGAGGGTCTCACAACCGGCCATCTGAGGAACAGTGGCCTCCCTCGGCCTAAAACCTTCTCTCATAATCAGAGATCATTCAGTACAGCTATAGAACACCTCTGCCATTTGTAACAAGAAATATACAAAAAAGTGTGCGAATTTCCAAAAGGACTCTACAGGTAATCCTCGATTTACAACAGTTCATTTAATGACCATTCAAAGTTACAATGGCACTGAAAAAAGTAACTTATGACCATTTTTCACATTTACAGCCTTCGCAACTTCCCCATGGTCAGGCAACAGATTCATATTTAAGAGGCTTTCCCTGTCCCGGGATCAAGTGATCACCTCTTGCAACCTTTTTACAAAAAACGGGGAAGCCAGATTCAGTTAACAACCGTGTGACTAACTTAACAACTGCAGTGAGTCACTTAACAACTGTGGCAAGAAAGGTTGTAAAATGGGGCAAAACTCACTTAACAAATATTTCACTTAGCAACAAAAATGTTGGGCTCAATTGTGGCCGTAAGTCGAGGACTAGCCATAGTGCAATAATCACACTTTAACCAAGAACATGAGAACTAAGAACAACCAGTGGATGAGGTACCTGTATAGGAGAAAGTCTTTTCGTCTAGAAGAGAATTAGTAACACGGGGATTTCAAGAGCTTTCCTTGGCAACAAGGCCCAAGGATTTGAAAAGTGCCATGGAAGTGCAAGGAAGGTTGGCTACAGTCTTTGCTTACTGACCTCATTTATCTTCTTGTCATATGGCTAATGGTGATAAATATCTGCTTTCTTTATAGAAGAGCGTCAGCATTTAGCTGACTGAGAAGTGACAGTGGATGGAGCAAAAAGCACAATATTAAGACATCAAATAATATTATAGGCTTTAACTAACAGATGTCTGAAACAAAAAGGAAAACCAGGTCAAACATCACCAGTAGGAACCTCTCAAGTGAACAAGATCTATTCATCCAACGTGAGGCCATTCATATGAAAAACCAAAATAAGTGACATGAGAGTTTTACAAAATGTAATTCCTGTACATCTGTATTGGATTTTCAGTCAACTGAAAATATTGGACATGGAAGTAAAGTACAGTATTTTTTATTCTACGTCTGCTAAGTAGTCCATCCACCCCTCACTTCTCTAAACAGGGTAAACATTGATTGCAGTCAAGAATATTGAAAATTTACATTAACAGGGCAGAAACTGATAATGAAAAACCTAATAGAGGAAGATCAAGTCCTGCAAGAGAAAATACTTACGCAAATAAGCACAATATGGAAATTTTACACAGAGTGCAATTTTAAAAATGATACCCCCCCCAAAAAAATGGAAGGGTAGAAGAATGAGCCCACTTGAATCCGGAATATCAATAGAATGTTAATAATCTGTTTGAAATAATATGCATAATGTAATCCCATTAGGCGACTGAACAGAGTCTAGCGAAATAATGCTGGAGACAAATTATCAACTCTTTTCTAACACAACCGATGGCATTTGCAAAGTAATTCAGCAACAAATCAGCTGGCTTAAATATAATGGTTTGGATTCCAAACAATGCTTCTATTCAAGTAAGGAAGTTATAAGGAGATGATTGTTCTTTATTATTCCATCTGCAATCCTCCATATCCTATCTTGTATCATGCCCAAAGATCCATCAACTCACAATTTATTAGAGAAAGAAGATACTGCAGAAGAGAAGGCCACATTGGATAACTTATTTAAATATCAGCTTGGTGAATTGATGCAATTGTCCTGACTCTCTGGAATCTTTTAGTAGCTTTCAATACTGTGTTTCTCCGAAAATAAGACAGGGTCTTATTTTCTTTTGACCCCTGAAATATGGCCTTGGCCTTATTATCGGGGGTCTTATCCCTAAACCTCGGCCCTGAAGCGCTGACCAGCTGCTTCCCCGGTGCCACTCAGGCCGCTGCCTCCAGCAATTGTGGCAGCTTTTTTGTTACTTCCCATGCAAATAGCACAAGATGAGGCGGCAAGGCGGGGGAGCAAAGGGGGGGACGTGCCCCACATGCCCTTGCCATCCACGCAGAATGGCCTCACAGAGGCCGCTTCCGCAAACCGTAGCTCGCGCGCCCCTTCTCTTAGTGGCAGCTGCAAAAAGAGCAGCCGCAAAAAAAACTCTTCCCAGTCCTAGCCCTTTCAATCTGGGACTGGAGGGAGGGGGACTGGAGCTCCAAGAAGTGGCCGGTGCGGGCTGTCTGCACAGCCATGAAGCAGGATAGACATGGCCGGTTCTTGCCCACAGCATTGCTGCTGAGGATCAGGTCAGAGCCATTGCCGCTTCTGCCCGAGATGAGCAGGCCAGATTTGGTGAGCCAGATGCACCACTGCTACTCGGGAGAAGAAGAGAGAGATAGAGGAGGTGCTGTGAGAGAGCCCATTTCTGACATTCTTGTCCTCCTGGGCAGCAGCAGCGCGTTCAGCTCCTTGAATCTGGCTTGCCAATCTTGGCCGGCAAGGGGGATGGCAGGTGCAGAGGGGTGGGGCAGCAGAGAAGCAAGAAGCATGGAGCAAGATGGGGCTCCCCTTGCCATCTCTCCCCCCCCTCGCTGGGCATGGCAGGAGCTGGAAGTCAGGTATGACATGGCAGAGAAGCGAGATGCGTGTCTTACCAGATTTCCAGCTCCTACCATGCCAAGCAAGGGGAGGAGAAGAAGATCGGCCAAGATCAGCAAGCCAGATTTGAGGAGCTGAACAAGCTGCTGCTTCCCAGGAGAAGAAGAACATCAGAAATGGGATCGCTCGCGGTGCCTCCTCTCTCTCTTCTTCTTCTTCCGAGTGGCAGTGGTGGATCGGGCTCACCGAATCTGGCCTGCTGATTTTGGGCGGCAGTGGCAGCGGTTCTGATCCTATTGTTTGCGCAGCAGCTGTGCATGTGTCTAAGTATTTTGGGTGGGGCTTATTTTCAGGGGGAGCTTATTTTAACTCATGCGCTTGAAAGTCCAATTGGGCTTATTATCCAGACATGTCCTAGTTTTGGGGAAACACAGTATAATTGTCTACAGAATTTTTTGGGACTAGCATTAGGGATTGGGAGGACGGACCAAAGTTTTACAGTGATCGTACTTCTTTCTCTGGGGCCAGTTGTAGTCAGTGTTGATTGGTGGTGGTGATAGTGATAAGTTCCAGGTCTAGGCCTTTTAAGCTTTTGGATCCCCACAGGGATCCTGTACACAGTTGTATTAGATACATCAAAGGAGGACAGTTGAGGCACCATGTTTTTACGTTATGGTTTTTGTTGTTTCTTGGTCACATGTTTGTTATGACCAACTTAGAGTTATGTTCTAAGATAGGCAATCAGACAAATCTTTTAAATAACTAAACAAACTTTGTTTTATTCATGGCGTTAAAGATGATGGATGATAAGATCCAAGCCACTATTTCTTAATTTTGGTGTGTTACTTATATTATTTATTTGTTTAGTATAGTACAGGTAGTCCTCAACTTACAACAGTTCATTTAGTGACTGTTTGAAGTTACAACGGCACTGAAAAAAGTGACTTGTGACCATTTTTCACATATTGCAGCATCCCCAGGGTCACATGATCAAAACTGAGATGCTTGGCAACTGACTCATATTTGTGATGGTTGCAGTGTCACGGTGTCATGTGATCCCCTTTCTAACCTTCTGACAAGCAGTCAATGGGGAAGCCTGATTCACTTAACAACTGTGTGACTAATTTAACAACAACAATGATTCACTTAACAACTGTTGCAACAATGCTCATAAAATGGGGCAAAACTCAATAAATGTTTCACTTAGCAACAGAAATTTTGGGTTCAATTGTGGTTGTAAGTCAAGGACTACCAGTATAGTGTAGTGTAGTGTAGTGTAGTGTAGTGTAGTGTAGTGTAGTGTAGTGTAGAGGAGAGGAGAGGAGAGGAGAGGAGAGGAGAGGAGAGGAGAGGAGAGGAGACTAACCATTTGAGATAACCTTCAGGTGTAAGGTATTTTTCTCTTTAAGGACATTATAGCTGTATACACTAGTTGTATATATGCTGACAGTAAGTCTTGAAACAGGTATTTTAATATCACTTTTAGGGCTCTGCCTATTAATAGATAAATTCTTGCAGCCCAGTTGAATTAGAAATATCCTGATGGGTCAAATATAGGTGAATCTGGAAAATCCTGAAGTGGAATTGATAGATTTACAAGAAGAATTATGTCATCTCAATGTTCATCTGGAATTGGTTGGAGATATAAGGAGCTCTGCTGGATCCAATCAAGGACCATCCATTCTATCCTTCCATGCCATTCTGAGGCCAACCAAATGTATCCCAGAAGTGCAAAAGCTGAGACAAGAAGTCCTTTTTTATTGTTGTTCTAAAACCCTGATATTTATGCTGTTTGTGATTCTGAAGGTAGCCATCAACCAGCCAGATTGTAATCATTAGTAGTCTGTTCTTCCATTTCTTTGTGGAATGTAAGTTATCAAACAAACAAACAAAACCCCCCACAAACCACTCTGGGTACAACTAGGAAATCATTTTGTGGCTCCTCCAATATCACGGCATAGACTTGTCTTCATGTTTAAACTCAGTTCTATTGTATTTTCAGCATTAAGGACAGCAGGATATATTTGGAAGCTTCCTGCATTCAAGAATAAGTTTGACCCATATTATATGATAGACTTTGGGATAATTCCAGTTTTATTTCTGCAAGAGGTCTTATCCTGCCTTACACACACACACACACACACAGAGAGAGAGAGAGAGAGAGAGAGAGAGAGAGAGAGAGAGAGAGAGAGAGAGAGAGAGAGAGAGAGAGAGAGAGGAAAGCCAGCTTCACCCAAGGACTGATCACCAACAACTTCAGTTGAATGATAACCTATAGCCTATTGGGTAGTATCTTCCAAAAGATGAATCCTGAAGAGCAGGGGTGAAATCCAGCAGGTTCTGACAGGTTCTGGAGAAACAGTAGCAGAAATTTTGAGTAGTTTGGAGAACTGGCAAATACCACCTCTGGCTGGCCCCAGGAGTGGGGAGGGAATGGGGATTTTGCAGTATCCTTCCCCTGCCACGCCCACCAAGCCACGCCCACAGAACCAGTAGTAAAAAAAATTGGATTTCACCACTGCTGAAGAGTTATTGCTTATCCATTGCTATTAAAAATACAAGTACACACTCACATACCTCAACCAAGCTGTCTCAGATCAAGAGATCTGATTTTTTTTTTTCAATATAGAAGATATGTGATGGTAATATTATAGAGTTCTCTCCTTGTGCTGGCTGACTGAATATTAAGTCATTTTGCTGTTCTTCAATCCCTGAATCAAGCTACAGTATATATTTTAAGAAGTTTCTTCCACTTGCAAGAAGGGGCTTTAATTCAAAATATGGCACTGCAAACCAATTCCCCAAGCCGGCTTTGAAAAATGTTTTTCTGCAAGCTAAAAATCTAAGTCAAACTCATCAAACGCTGTTAGCTAACAGGGGACCAAACATGACTAATGACAGCCTCTTCAGGCCTAAAGGATACTAACAGAGTTTCATTTTCCTGTCCCCTAATGTTATTTCAAACATCAGTATGCCACATTGGGAGAATGGGCTCATTAACAGAATATTCAACTATTGGTAATGGGGATGTAAGTATATATTTTCTTGTCTCATATCTTTATTTTCAATTGGCTTCCTACTTTGTAATCATTTTCTACACCTTACATAAAGTTGCAGGTCCTAAAAAGGATTGACATGATAAATATATATGCACGATAATGGATTGATACCAGTTTTAGTCCTTTTTGAAGTAGGGTAACTGAAATCTATAAAATATGTTAGACATTAATGATCTACATTCATGGATTTCAATAATTCTACTCCATATGTATCTGAAACTCAGTGCAATCTAATAAATGAACCAATCTCTGGCCAGTGTCATATGCCACATTTTACAAAAGTTTGGCCTGCCTATTTTTCTTTAAAGGATTTGGAACATTTCAGTTCAAATTATGATATCAGCTGAAGAATCCCACCATGTGATCAATGTTAGTTTTTGTTTAATGATGCTCACAGAACGCTAAAGTCCTATACGGTACACTATAAACTACATTATCGATTTGACTTCAAAATTATAATGAAATCAGCATTCTTGAGACACTGATAGCCAGCAAATAAACTGTGATTGCTCTAAATACTTCTGTGACATCATAGCCAGTGGTGGGATTCAGCCAGTTCGAACCGGTTGGGAGAACCGGTTGTTAACTTCTGAGCAGTTTGGCAAACTGATTGTTGGAAGAAATCATTAGGGCAGAGAACCGGTTGTTAAATTACTTGAATCCCATCACTGATCATAGCAGACTAACCAGTGATATTTCAAGAAGCAGATCAAGCCAGAAATAACAGAGCTCAGAAGGACATAAAGCAGTGCAAAGGAGAAATGTTTTTATGGGAGAACAGTAGCATAGTTGCCTCACTAGCAGACTTAAATCTGTAGAAATACTCTACATCATTATTTAAATGCTTTAATTTAAAGATTTAAACTTAATGAGGTGAAGAAAGCAAAATCAAATATAAAGAAATTCTGTCAATCCAATACCAATAAAAAATATTTCAGTAGGATTTTTAAGTATCTAGCATTTGAATGTGAGCACGTAATTTGATTTCATTAAAGCAACATTGAGAAACTAGGATCACCACAGGAATCATTGTAAATGTTCACAATGCAGTATTACCAGTAGTGGTTTTCACTTACCTTTGTTACCGGTTCAGAACTGTGAGCGTGCACATGCGCGCACTCGCTTCACTCACGTGCAGCACTTCTGGGCATGCACAGAGCATCCGTGATGACATCTGGGCGGGTGGGCAGAGTCTCCCACCGCCAGCACTACTGTCTTGCCCGAACCGGAGCAAACCGGTAGAAACCCACCACTGAGTACTACCCAGTGATAAGAATGAGAACTTGATTTTAATTCCTTTCAGGAATAATATATTGATGTTTGCAAAAAAAATAAAAGAGCATTAATTCAAAGACTATTCATGTAGTAAACCTCAGTATCTGCTCTGGAGGGTGTCAAGCTAAAAAAAAGTTTACAGCAGACTCTATTGACTGGGCTAGCCTCATGTTAACTTTAAATATTTTTATGAGATAATGTAAACCATCAATTCTGATTCCCAGGAAATGCTGTGTGGGTGTATGTGAGCAAAATGACTATTTGATATGATAGAGACAAATTGTGCATACAAATTAGGCATCAGCATTTTAGGGAGACTTGTTTTCGGGTTACAGTACATAGAAGGAATACAAATATCAAAAATTGAACAATTTGAATGACTACAAAAGATTCTCCTCAGCTTGGTTGCCATTTCAACAAAGAAACCTGGTTACTAGTTCACAACTAATGTACCTATCCACCATTCTTGGTTTGGGGGATTTGTTTCTGCTGTGCCATCTAGGCTGCAGATTCTGCTTTACTACTATGGAGAATGAAGCAACTGACTTAAGTGGAGATGCCAGGAGATGCACACAAGAAGCTAAATGTTTGTGTTGCATTGCCTGAAATAGCCTGTTGCCCACAGGTGAAACTATTGGACAGTAGTAATCAATCATGTCCTAAATGATGAATGACAATTTCCATCACAGGTCTCCATCATGAGATAACTTAATGACATCACTGTGAAGCATCAGGAAATGTCATTCCTGCCCTTGCACTTGCAGGGTGAAAACTTAACTTCCACTAGGAAACAGGAGTTCGACCAGTTACTGTAAATTCACTCCACAGCTTTCAGCTTAACCATAATTCTTCCTCTACATTGCCCAAGGATCACATCTTATGAAAAGGGTAAAGAAGAAGAGAGAGAGATTTATGTGCAGAATCATGACTGTGTTGTGTCAGATGCTTATAAGGTTGTTCACAGTTTCTATTTGTTTCATATAGCCATTACGAAAGAACGCCCAGTTGTCCAGACCTACATGGAACAAGGTGAGGGATACTGTGGTACTATAGACCACAAATTCCTGGCCATAATTCAAAGATTAGTTGAAGTAATGGCTCTCTTTTGACTTTTGTTGCTTTTTTGTTTGTTGGAGTTCCTGGAATAATTAAACAGCATGATTCAATTCCCAAAAAATATGTTGGAATTCATCTCACACTGTGTACTTATTTTTCCCAGCTGATCCAGCAAATTTATTTATTTATTTATTTATTTATTTATTTATTTATTTATTTATTTATTTATTTTTCATATTTGTATACCGCCCTACTCCCGAAGGACTCAGGGCGGTGAACAGCCATAATAAATACAAATACATATAGAAGTTAAAAACTATTAAGAAACAGATTAAGTAATTTAGGCTCAAAGATTAAAAACATCCAAATTTATCTAAAGAGGTTTAAAACCCAATTTAAAAGCCAGTTTAAAAGCCAATTAAAAAGGGAGAGTTAGGCCAGACCAGCTTGTTGGAATAGAAATGTTTTCAGGGCACGGCGGAAAATGCGTAAGTCTTGGATGTTTCGTAACTCCGGGGGAAGCCCGTTCCAGATGGTAGGTGCCCCACAGAAAAGGCTCTCCCCCTGGGGGCCGTCAGTCGACATTGTTTGGCCGACGGCACCCTGAGGAGTCCCTCTCTATGCGAGCGAACTGGTCGGTGAGAGGCTATTGGTGGCAGGAGGCAGTCTCGTAAGTACCCTGGTCCTGAGCCATGGAGCGCTCTAACGATAGTAACCAAAACCTTGAAGCGCACCCGGAAGACCACTGGGAGCCAGTGCAGCTCGCGCAGGAGGGGGGTTACATGAGAGCGCCACATTGCTCTCATTACCACCCGCGCGGCCGCATTCTGGACCAGTTGGAGCCTTCGGGTGCTTCTCAAGGGGAGCCCCATGTAGAGAGCATTACAATAATCCAGGCGTGAGGTGACAAGGACGTGAGTGACCGTGCGTAACGAGTCCCGATCCAGAAAGGGATGCAACTGGCGAATCAGGCGAACCTGATAAAAAGTCCTCCTGGATACGGCCGTCATATGCTCTTCAAAAGACAGCCGTGAGTCCAGGAGGATGCCCAAGTTGCGAACCCCATCTGTGGGGGCCAACGACTCGCCCCCAATAGTCAGAGATGGCGCCAACTGACTATATCGGGACAACGGAAACCACAGCCACTCGGTCTTGGATGGGTTGAGTCTGAGTTTGTTCCTCCCCATCCAGATCCGTACGGCCTCCAGGCACCGGGACATCACCTCGAGGGCATCATTGGGGTGGTCTGGGGTGGAGATGTACAGTTGGGTGTCATCAGCGTACTGATGGTACTTCACCCCAAAACCATGGATGATCTCACCCAGCGGCTTCACATAAATGTTGAATAGAAGGGGCGAGAGGACCGATCTGAATGACTGAACTGACAACAATTTCTTAGGTTAGCAGATTCTAACAGCTGCAGTTGACATTTCTCTTCTGATTTTGTTCATAAGGCAGAACTAAGGACCTTCAGGCTTAATCCTCCCCACCCCACCCCAAATGACCCCCTGAGTTTGATATCTGAGGCTGCTGGTTGGGTGTTCCCAAGGAATCTTCTCTTGGAAGTAGAGCACCGTCTATACAAATTCCATTGCACTGGCAAGTGATCACATACATCAAGCCAATACCCTGCGACTGAGAACTAATTAATGTTCTCTGTGGTTATTCTATTATTGATTTAGTTTCATGAATCCAGGCAAATGTTTACAGCTAATTATCTTCCCTATATTCTGACAGAGTTGGGCCGTGTAAAGTGAGAGGAAAAGAATAAAGCACTATTATTTGGTTTCTTCCTCTTGGTTGTAGTTTACTCAGTCATGACAAGTTCTAATGCTAGGGTGCATTTCAGGGATTATGATATATATAATAGCAAGCTTTGCTTGGCCACTTCCCTTTCCTCTGAATTTCTTTTCTATACCTGAATGGTTAACACTGACAAGCAGAAATTAAATTAATTCAGAAGAATAGATTTTAAAAAACAAGCTGCTATTTGCATATGCATTTAACACAAAAATATAGTGAAATCTTTAAATAACAACAATGATGTTCCAGGAAATAAAAACCAAATCTGAGCCAAGTATTTTTAACTAGATGAAATCTCTTTATGTGATAAACACAGACATCAATTCTTGGGAACATAATGATATGTGGAAATTCAATTTGTGTCACTGCCACATCTGTGCACTTATTGTTCTGTTCCATTTGTTTCCTGGAAAATCCATTTTTGTAAGAAATATCTGGAAAATCAATGAGTTGCTCTCATGCAGATATTTTATTATCCCAATCTGTGCATTTTTCCAGTATAAATTATGTAATTATGCATATGGACCATGGCAAGAGTTGTGGTAGCGCAGTGGTTAGAATACAGTACTGCAGGCTACTTCTGCTGACTGCTGGCTGCCAGCAATTCAGAAGTTCAATTCTCACTGGCTCAAGGTTGACTCAGCCTTCCATCCTTGCAAGGTTGGTAAAATGAGGATTCAGATTGTTGGGGGCAATATGCTGACTCTGTAAACCGCTTAGAGAGGGCTGTAAAAGCACTGTGAAGCAGTATGTAAGTCTAAGTGCTATTGCTAAATACAACTCAGTCCAAGAATGCATGTTTTGAATGCATTGTTCAGAAACATATATTGATTTTACATATTTGTCAACTTACTTTTCGAGCCAAGAACAATGCCTGGCTGCAAACTCCACTCACTGCTGCCATCCATGTGGTTAAAGAGTCCATTGTGTTGGATCATGGACTTTGAAAGATAAAAAGTCAATATGGTATGATGATTGGATGTGTATCGCTTTGATGATATATGAAATATTTCAATGAGTGTTTAACAATAAATTCTTAATATTATCCACATGAACCATTATTGTCATTATTCATTATAAAACTGTTATAGCCTCCCATTCCTAAAAACTCTGGGCAGCTTACAAATATAAATATAAACCAAGAAAAACCAAGAAACGACTTTTTGGAACTCCTGGGCATATGTGTCTGTCCTAATGCCTGGAGAGAGGCTATGACAGAGAAGACTCATTTCCTTAGCCCCTTAAAATGAAAACATGTAATATTTCTCTCCCTCCCCACTCCCCGTCTCTCCCCCTCCCTCACCCCCCTCTCTCTCCCTCTTTCACTCCCTCCCTCTTCCTCCTCTCTCCCTCTCTCTCTCTCCCCCTCCTCTCTCCCTCTCCCTCCCCCTCCTCCCTCCCTCTCTCTCCCCTCCTCTCTCTTTCCTCTGCTATCATTTTGAAAGGCTAAACCAAGCCATCACAAAATGCATTTCTTTTAGGTGCAAATGTTTATCCAAGGCCAATTGATTCATAATTCTGGCAATGTTCTACTGCCAGATATTTTGATGCAGAAAAACTCGGCCACCTTTGCTTGGACTCAAGGATGACAATTATTTTACATTTTAATTGGACTAAACCTATCAGGGAAACTCCTGACAGTGGCATCAGTTATTGCAAGATCCTGAATGTCTCTGCTGTCCCAATTTCAGGCTCTTTTTTTCTTCAAAATATTATTAATATTCACTACCAACATCACACTTACAAAATCCCAAGGGTGGCTGAAAATAGAAAAATGTTCCCTCTTAACAGTATCAGAGAGAATCACATCTGAGCCAAAGAGATTTGCCGGTAGAGATGAGGGATTGGAAATAGAGTCCATAAGAAAATGCAAGAGAAAATACTGACAAACAACCCACAACAGGTTTTTTTCTTTCTATAGAGGTAATTTAAATGGCTCAGCATAAGACTTATGCTCTCTTTTACTTTTATATCTATAATTCTGTGCCTATGATGTGAGGAATGGAGGTTCCTTGTAATTCAGACTCAACAGCTCACTGAAGTTAAGTACATTGGCTGCCGTTCTGAGTATCTTTCTTTTGACATTTGTGTCCAACTCATTGGATATTTTGCAAAAAAAGATAAGGGATTTGAAAATTTCAACCACATTTAATAGTTCCACCAAACTCAGTGAGACTTACAACTGAATACACCTCGAAATGCATGCTTATTTAGCTTCTAATGAAGTGAATGGTTACTTTACAGTAAATCCAAGTCAGGTACATGTAAAAAATTGGACTGTTAAGTCTCCTCTTGAACATACACATTTAATTTGGGCATTCACACAGTAATGTCATAAATATTTGTATTTTTGTCTTGGTCATTTTTTGACTGCTGCTAGTGATGTCCCCAAAGTTTTTGCCCAATGGGAGAAAAATTTGCTTAGGCAGCTTGTGCAAACATTAATTAATCAACAACTCTGTTACATGAATATGACACAGAATAATTTCAAAGGTATCTTTGTTGTGTTTACAGAATTCATTGGTGGGCAAAATTATTTTTAATCTATAACCTCAATTTATCTGCATTCCCAATTGATTCTTCATTGGGAAAATTTATAAAAGAAACTAATGTGGGATCAGACTGAAATGTTTCCCCTATTTTCCAAGCTGAAATTTCATAATGAAGAATAGACCTATACCTACATTGGAATATCAACTATCTGTATTTCTTAAGACTAATTTTGCACTGATTATAGTACAACAGTGAATTCTGCTATTAACTCACTTAAAAACAATGTTACTAATATTTTTAAAACAAGCATAATGTTGGGCATTGGAAAAAGGAGATAGTGTTAAGTAAAGTCAGAATGAATCCTGCCACTAGTAAAGCTTTCCCTCTTTATATGAAGACCTGAGAAAATGACTGTGCCTTGTTTCCATCTTGTCTGCATTTTTTTCCCATTGGTTAAATACATACTTGGGAAAAACCCAAGAGCTGGTCTCAACATTGATACTTCCCAATCATGTTTACTGCAACAATTAGCATTGAAAGGATGCAATAGCCACTGTGATTAACTTTGCCTGATAGCCTTAGTTTCCATGAACTGGTTTTATTTCATGTTTAAACCAGGAGTGAAATGCTACCGATTCGGACCGGTTCAGCTGAACCAGTAGTAGCAGTGATGCATGATTCAGAGAACCGGTAGCGGCAGCAGCACAAGGCTCCACCCACCCACCCAGACGTCATTACGTCTTTGTTTTTGACCTTCTGCTCATGCGTAGAAGTCTTTACGCATGTGCAGAGGGTCCAAGTGTGCATGTGACGCATTCGGGAAGCACGCACTTCCGAACCGGTAGGGAAGGTAAATAGATTTTATCCCTGGTTTAAACCATCCCTTGTCCTGTCAAAGGATGGCTTGCATGAAGTAGATTCCACATATGGAGAGTAGCATCTTCCCTTCTCGGAGTCACACTGTCATGTCTGCACTTACAATGTAATTTTCTGTAGCGGACAGATTGCAGAAATACAAAAGCTTTCATATAAATTAGAACTTTAATTACACATCTTTAAGTGTGTAATTTTTATGGTTTGGTACATTCATGCAGTGTCAAAGTTCTTATAAGTAAAGCTCATCCTACAAGAGGCAGTGAATAAAGATAATGTGTAGGTGTATATGTGTTCTTATGCATAATTAATGTTGCATATGCATACTCATTCACTCCTAATTGGCAGTAAAATGTATTGGCACATATATTTTCTCATTTAATCATTATCTTTGTCCTCCCTAATTTCTGGAGCCATGTGATGCATTCTTATACACAAGTCTCTTTTTATCTGATTCATTTTTTAAATTAAAAGTAAGTGTTTTTAGATAGACAAAAATGTTATTGAGTAGCATGGAAAAGGCTTCACTTTATATATTTCACTTACCTTGGCTGATATTGAGAAGACTTTGATTATAACCTCTGTTTCTAGTACGATGTTGATTAAATCATAGTTTTGTTGACTTTTCTCAGGGTTTGAGTAGTTTTCAGGAACAATTTTTCAGCACTTCCCTCCTCCCAGAAAGGTATGAGTTTCTGCAGAATAACTTCAGCTTGGATCTTAAAATAAGTGATGGCTGCAAAATGTTCACAAAAGAAAAGTGTATATACCAAGAATGTTGTGTGGTTGCACGTACATGGGTCGCTGATGTCTAAGCAAGGTTGTCAGAAGCAGCAGGTTTGAACTGTGAAGGACCCACCCATTTTGAAGTGTAACTCATTGCAATTATGCAATGTTTAATATACCTGACTGGCAGATGCCAGTTGAGTCCTGAAACTGACAGTTGGGATCTCTATGAGCCAGAACAACTTATGAATTGAGTTGATCTGAAGTAAAGTTGGTGTTAAAAATGTAAGAATAGTCTATTATATTTTGTGAGGGGTGAAATTAACATGCACAATCCATGTTTTATCATTCCTAACATGTTCATCATATTCATGTAAATTCTTAGTGAGAAAATGGAAGGAAACAATGGTACCACAATAGTTGAGACTCTCAGACACATCTAATTTTATTTGTCCTGTCAGAAAAAGTCAAGAACTACACCAAAAATACTTCAGTCTCTTCTATCTACTGACATACAACAACCACAAAATTATAAATTATCCAGTAGCTGTTCTGGAAATTGTTTACTTTTTTTCCAATGATTTTTTTTTTTACATTTTTAGATGAGAAATGGATTTACAGATGTAGTATGAAGAAAGAGATAAAGACAGGGATAAAAAGACAATGAGATTTGGCACTACAGTTTTGGCTACATTATACAACCATTTATCATTACTTCTTTTGTTTTCCATCTCCAGTAGAGTAGGCTTTCTTTTTTTCTTGCAGGTAAAATATAAATCAGGAATCTGATTTGGGGGCCCATCTTTAGGACTCTTAGTGACAATTTGATTAATTTTAAAACGGCTGTTGTTTGCTTAGCTTTTTTTTTTTTCTACATTCAGCTTGGTTTAATTTGCATAATTTGGGCAATTCCCCCACTGACCAGTCCCAAGCAACTCCTATTAAAACAAATTAAGATTTTGGTGGATCACACCTTGGTTTCTTTTTTCTTCATGAAACTGAAGGTTAATTTGACACAAACCAGCTTGCAAAACCAAGAATATTTAAATACACAATTCATTCAATCCTTTGTATAATATATATATATATATATATATATATATATATATATATATATATATATATATATATATATATATATATTATAAAGCATAAATTTATATGAGATTACAGAGTTTCCTAATATGATGTCTTAGATCAAACACACTCTTGAACTGCTTCCTCCTGTGCATTTATTCAGTAATTCTTATCATTCTAAATGGCTCTACTGATTTTGTGGAAGCCAATTTGTGGGGTTCTGAGAACTTCTGTTAAGAATTCAGCATGTTTCATTTACTGAAGATGAACTCAATGTAGCTGTAATATAAATCTATGTATCACATACGTCTATGATTGGACTCATGTGACTTGAGTCTTCCATCTAAGCACAGATCAGACCTTGAAGTGGTTGAATCATGTGGCCTTAATCAGTACTATTTTAGGAGACTATGAAGTGCCATTGCCTGTCAAGGTCACTAGTACTAATCCTGCTGCACTAGTAGCCTATATATAACACAATTTGTATAACACAGTTTCTTAGATGATGCCAAGGACTTGGTGCAAATGAACACAGGCATTATATTCCATTAAGAGTAATGTATATGCTTGGTTTTTGAAACATATGTGGATTTTTTTCCTGGGAGGAAAATATGGCTTCCCAATGATTAGCTCCATATCTCTTTACCACCTACATATTGACAGTGATATTAGATGTTGGCTTCATTAATAAAAATGAACCCAAAGTCAGTTAGGAGAATCTTCTTAAAGAGTGAAGCTATGATCTGCAGTAGGTGCAAGGCATGATTACATGAGAGTGTATAGAAATACGCATGGGTTTTTTGGCGGTGGTAGTGGTTTATTCCACAGCTGCTCTGACATTATGTCATGGGTGACTTTTAAAATTATTTTGCATTTCTTTAAAAAAATGTTTAGTCATTGTATAGGGTGAAGGACAATTGAAGAGGGAAGAATTTAAAAATGCCAGCATGCAAATGTGGCATAAAACAGCAAGGTTATACTCCTAAAATCCTTTTAGTAACTTACTCATCATCTACACAATGTGCTAATTTAATTTGATACGTTTCATCAAATACTATCCAATAGACAGGAGAACCAGTACCTCCTTCTTGATCCCTATTGCAGAAAATGTGTAGCTGAATAGCCAATATCACTGTTTCAGCTTGTGCTACTTCTAATATAATTTCCACTTTAAAAAATTATTTGCTGCTTACAAGTTTGTTTGTTTGTTTGTTTGTTTGTTTGCTTGTTTTGGTTGGTTGGTTGGTTGGGTTTTGTTTTTTCTGTCTTTTACATTTTGAGGAGAGGACAGTATTATCCAACTCTTTCAGATTCTCAGGAAAGAAAACGAGCCTTGCCAATGAGGATGATAAATTTCTGAAGCTATCTGATACCCACTGGCATAAGGAGGGCAAGTGTTTACATATTGTCATAATATCACCAGGCAAAACATATAACTTCGGTACTTGTATCTAATCTTGGGATATGAAAGGGCAGTCATATGCCTCATGATGTCATAATGCATTATTTCATCATTTTGGGGTCATGGTGGCTAGTAGCAGATACCATTGTTATTCCTCTTATTCTGTATCTCTAGCAACATTTTATTTGTGTGGTAATTCACCTGATTGGCTAGCCATTTTTTATTTTTAATGTATTTTGGCAAACATACAGTAAACAGGCTATCTCCTGTGTTACTTTGAATCTCTCTATTGTAAGTGTGGCTGGCCATGTGATGGGCATTTGCAGTGGCATCTGTCTGTTGCTCTATTGAGCAAGATTCCCAGGAACCAAGGGGATATAAGTCTCTCTTACTCCTTGAGGAATCAAAATAAAATTTGTTTCACTTCTATAATTTTTTGTCTTTCTCTCAAATTAACCAAAAAAAGAAAGAAAGAAAGAAACCAACCCTGGGCCCTTCTGAGATAGCAGTTCACCCTCTTTCTCTAAGTCGGATTTTGCTTTGTTGTTTTTGAACTTTGGCGGTCAGTTTTGGATTGTTGGAGGGCAGAATTGTTGTATTCAAAATTGGGTTGACAGTCAGGAGACACATAGGAACCTGCTTGCATTCACTCTCACGGCTAATATTTCCCTCTTGAGAAACAACCAAAGATTAGTAGCCACAATCCAATAGTTTAATGCATGTGTGGGGCTTTTGGTAAAGAGACAGGAATTTCCTTGTATGTAAGGGCTTTCCCATTCATTTTAATGTTAAGGACAGAATAATGCACATTGGAGCACCAGTGGTGCTAAATTGCTTTAAAAGCATCCATATAACATCACCATCCCTTGAAAACTCTTTGAGATGGATTTTTGCCCAAACAATTATGTATTTTATTTGTATATGATGGTTGTGCACTATAAAGTTCCTCCATCGATCTGAACTTTCCTTTCATGTCACATTGTGATAAACAAATTCCCCACCTTTGTTTGCCAAGTTTCAAGGCTGTTTTCTCAGCCAAGAAAGGCCTAATAAATTATGTTTACTGTTTCTTTTACCTTCTTGTCAATGTTTTCTGGGTTTGCTTTTTTTGTTTCATTTTTATTTTCTTAACAAATACTTAGCAATGGTTTTAAAAATATTTGTACATTGTGAGATATAGTCAACACCTAACATGCCTTTGTACAAGATCCTGACTTAGTTACAAATTAACGAGAACAATGCACTAAAGGGGAAGGGGAGAATGAATGAAAGAGAGAAAACTATCCATTAAGATGACACCTGCACTTGGAGTTAGTGTATTCTCATCACACCGATTAGCAAGGCGCCCTCTGTGAACTAGAGCAATGATTTAGAGACATGATGTGGTTTTCCCACTCCCTCCATCCCCAGGCCATCGCAAGGCTTTAATGGCCTTCTGTTTTAGCGGCCTTATTTTCATGATTTACCGATCCTGACGAAAGCCAGGGAGATACAGACCGCGAGCTGGTTTGCTTAGCCATGCTGTAGTGGCTGATGACGGTGTAGAATCTGCCCCGGGAGTTGGAATCCTGAGCTGAATAGTAAGCATCGAGAGAAGCGGGAATGCACCTCTTATGCTGGAGATTAAGGGAAAAAAACAGGTACCATGAATACCAATTAAACAAAAACACCTTTTTATTTAATGATCTACTTGCCATCAATTTAACTCACCCTGAACCCCTTGCAAAAGTTTAAATATTTTGAGTGCAATTCTAGCTACCAAACCCAGCTCCATGGCAGTTGACTATTGGTTGATCTCAAAAAGCTAAATGTAGAATTGGGTCTGGCTATTACTTGAATGGGTAAAATCCCAGGACTGTAGTTCAGACTATAGAAAATAAGAAATAGAAAAAGAACAAAAGAACAAAAGAGCAATGGGATACCATTCTGCATTGTTGCCAAAATAACTGCATGGATCTGTCCATGGAGCAAAAATCACCAGCAGTTGACTTTGACTCAAAAGAAACATTTATTTCCTGGATGCAATTTGTTCTTAGGATAGTCCTGCAAATCTCAGCAGAACTACAAGTACATATGTTCTCTTTGTAGGGTATAGGCCAGCATTGGCAAACCTTTTTGGCATGCAAGCCAGAAGTGGCACACAGAGCCATCTGTCTGGACATGTGAGCCATTGCCCTTTGCTCTTCTGGGTTCCGGCAGGCTGACCAGCTGGTCTTCAAGTGTGCGGAAGTGCCAGAAACTGGAAGAGCAACCGCCCAGTGCACATGTGCATGCCGGACGGCTGCTCTTCTGGTTTCCGGTGCATGCATGTGCACCAGCCACCTAGTCTTCCATTTTCTGGCGTGCATGTGCATGTGAAGACCAGCTGGCCAGTGCACATGTGTGGGACAGAAACAGGAACATCATCTTTCCGGCGCTCACATGCGCATTGGGCAGCTGCTGTTCTGGTTTCTGGTGCTCTCGCGCACATGAAGACCAGCTGGCCAGCACGCTGGAACCCGGAAGAGCAACGGGCAACAGCTTGCGTGCCCGGAGAGATGGCTCTGCATGCCACTTCCAGCATGCATGCCATAGGTTCGCTGTCACTGGTATAAGCTAATGAAAAGAATATTGTCCTTAGATGTAAAGACATAGACTTGAAATTCAACAAGACAGTGAATCATGCTTGCCAGTAGGTAATTTTTCCTCGGTTTTATTACTCCTACTCCTATTTCTCCCTTTATTCTGTGACAATAAACTGAGGATCAATAAAGATGTCCCAAAACTTTAAAAATGCATAGTGCGTAACTGTATGCCTCTTACATTTTTAATCTGGTGCTGAGACTAAGCTGAGTCAAAAACCTAGTTTTTGTCAGCCTGTTCAAAAATAAATGGGGGTAGCTGGCTGAGGTCTGCTTGAAGATTTATACCTGTCAGATTCAGAATAATTGAGGCTGTTGGAGGGTATTGCAGACCTTTATTTCCTAAAGCACTAACCACTTTTCAGCATGTTGTTGACAAATTATATCTTCAGTCCTGACAGAGAATGGTAGGATTAAATTGTAGTCATGCAGCGAACTAGATTCTATCACTAGCTGAGACAGTTCATTCATCCCAGGCTTCTTACCTTATAAACAAATCCATCTGGGCAACTGTGGTCGTAGGTAAATGCTTTGTATACCACAAGAAAGACTATGCAGGCAAGGAATGCAAGAGCCAGGCTTATGAGAATAGTGACCTGCAAAACAATTAACAATTAAATTAATCTCTTGTCATGAATGTTAGCTCCCTAGGAAATCATGTGTATTTATAGTCAGTTTAACAGATTTGTGGCTGCGGTTGTTTTTTAGCACAACATGCAGCACTTAACTCCCATCATCACAGATATTAAAATGAATACTGGTATATTTTCTAAAAGGGTATATTAACACTAGGAAAGCAAATTAATAACTTTGGAGGAGCTATATCAAAGACAGCAAGCTAAACTAGAACAAACTGCAGCAAGCGTTCATGAAATGATATTAGAGATATTAGTTTGATATAGTGGTTAAGGTGCTGGCCTTGAAATCAGGAGGCCTGATTTCTAGGCCTGCTTTAGGCATAAAAGCCACTGGGTGACTTTAAGCCAGCAATTCTCTCAACCTCACCCAACCCATCTAACAGGGATGCTGTTGCAAAGAAAATAGAAAGCAAGAATATTTGGTGTCTCTGCTGCCTTGAGTTACATACCTACATATATACATGTAAGATAGATAATAGATAGATTATAGATGAAATAGAGATAAGAGATCACAGAGACAGAGAGATAATTGTGATAAAACTAAATCATCAACATCAACATCTAAAGCAGGGGTGTCCAACTGGTAGCCCACGGGCCGGGTGTGTCACACACAGGCCATGCCCACCCCAGCTCCGCGAAGGGGAAAATATTGCAAAATGTCATGTGGCGGCAACCTGACGCAGCAAGTTTGACGCCCACGGTCTAAAGCTTTATAGAAAATCAGAAATTGAAGTCCAATCATTGACAAAGTCTATACAAATTTTTAGCACAGATTTAGAAATGGAATTTGGCCTAGGGAAATTTATTGCCTCTGTAGCAATAAATCAGGATAAAATCACAAACAGTAATGTTATTGAAATGCCAAATGGCCAAACTATCAAGAACCATTAGGATGAAGCCTACAAGTATACAGTTGAATAACATCAAGCATAGATAAGTTAAAAGTGTGATTAATAAACAAGACATCCAAGGAGTGAGAATATTACCAAGCACAAAAGTTAGTAATGCTATCAATACCTGGGTCATACTTATGATATGATACACTGCTAGAATTATTAACTGGACTGAACTAGACAGTTTAGACCAAAACAAGAAAACTGATCACCATTCACTATGCATTACATCTCTGTAGTGATATCGATGGATTATACCTGCCCCAAAGAAATGGAGGAAGAAGTTTCCTTCAAGTCAGACAAATTGTTGAAGAAGAAAAGTGTGCATTGATTTGTTATGTAAAAGACAGTCAAGAACAAGCATTGATGCAAGTTAAAAATGAGAAATATTAAAGCAACAAGTGAATATTGAAAAAATGTAATAAAAACATAAACAAAAAGTTGGCAAGGAAAAGGATTGCATGGTCAATTTTTACAAATGATCATGTGGAAGGTGGATAAAGGTAAAACCTGGCAGTGGTTTACAACTGGAACATTAAAAAAAGAAAGTGAAGATTTCATTTTTGTTGCACAAGAGCAAGGTATTTGAACTAATACAATGAAGACGAGAATTGAAAAATCATCAAATAATTCAAAGTGCACTTTGTGCAAAGAAGCAGATGAAATATAATATCATATATTTATCTTGTGAGAGATGGTCATGCAAACTGATTATAAACAATGACATAACACAGTCACCAAAATGATTCACTGCAAAATCTGTAAACATTATTATGTACCAGTAATGAATTAGTAGGAACATGTAGTTGAAAAAGTAGTTGAAAATGAGCAGATTAAATTTTGTGGAATTCTGAATATAGACTGATTAACATCTTGACTCATAACACACCAGATATAACTGTGGTTGAAAGGAAAAAAAATGTGGATAAATACATAGTAGATAGAAGAGTAGATAGTGGAATAGAAGATAAAGAATTGGAGATAATAGAATAGAAGACAAAGAATCTGAGAGCATCACAAAGTATCAAGATCCAAAAAACTGAAATTAAAAGATTATGGCACAAACCAGCTATGGCAGTCCCAGGGATTATCAGCACACTGGGTGCCAGACCAAAAAATATTGTACAGCACTTAGAAAATCTGTGTATTGACATTTCCATCTGTCAGCTGGAAAAAACCAAACAACAGTATATACTATACTGATACATTACAGCATTCTGAGTTCTTGGGGAAGAAGAACAGTGGTGGAATTCAAATTTTTTTACTACCAGTTCCATGGGTGTGGCTTGATGGGCATGGTGTGGCTTGGTGGGTGTGGCAGGGGAAGGATACTGCAAAATCTCCATTCTCACCCTACCCCAGGGGAAGGATACTGCAAAATCCCCATTCTCTCCCCACTCCTGGGGGAAGGATATTGCAAAATCTCCATTCCCACCCCACTTTGGGGCCAATCAGAGGTGGTATTTGCCGGTTCTCCAAACTACTCAAAATTTCCGCTATTCCGCTGTCAGAACCTGTTGAATAGCACCCCTGAAGAAGAATGAATATGAAGACCGACACCAGCTAAAGAACTTGCAGCTGTGAATTCACATTGTTGTGAAGAGATAATAATCGAATAGCAAAAAAAAAATAGCCTACAAGAAAGATCAAATAGAAAACAGAAAAGAGATATGGCAAAATCAAGTATTACATGGACAGCACATCATACAAAACTAGCAGGTAAGGCGAAAAAACAAGAAGACCTGGGCATGGAAAGTTGAAAAAAGAGATAGAGGGGCTAATTTTCAACAAAATCAATTCTTGAAGAAATGCATATAAGCCAAAATTGAGAAGACAGCACAGACAACAAAAGAAGCTGAAGAAACAGTGGATCAGGGGTGAAATCCAGCAGGTTCTGACAGGTTCTGGAGAACTGGTAGCAGAAAGTTTGAGTAGTTTGGAGAACCAGTAGCAGAAATTTTGAATAGTTTGGAGACCTGGCAAATACCACCTCTGGCTGGCCCCAGAGTAGGGTGGGAATAGAGATTTTGCAATATCCTTCCCCCAGGAGTGGGGACGGAATGGGGATTTTGCAGTATCCTTCCCTTGGAGTGGGGTGGGAATGGAGATTTTGCAGTATCCTTCCCCTGCCACACCTACCAAGCCACACCATGCCCACCAAGCCACGCCCACAGAACAGGTAGTAAAAAAATTTGGATTTCACCACTGCAGTGGATCACCTAATTAGCTGCTGCAAAAAATGACACAGGCTCATCAGAAACAACTGCATAGCAAAGTAGCAACAATAGTGTATTGGAATATCTGCAAGAAACATCACTTGCCTGCAAGCAAGAACTGGTAGAATCACAAAATAGACAAAGTAATAGAAAATGAAGAAGCTAAAGCATTCTGGGACTTTAGAATTCAAACAGACAAGCACCTACCACAACACCCCAGACTTAACAATTGTTGATAAGAAAGAAAAACATGTCTGGGTAGTGCAGTACTTGAAGTCAGCAGAATAGAAGAGAAAGAACTGGAGAAAATCACAAAATACAAAGATCTGCAAATAAAAATTGAATGACTATGGCAAAAGAAAACAAAGATTCAGTCTGAACATCTGGCTGACTATGTGACCAACCACAATAATAACAATAAATATTAACATCTGAAACTATGAATTTCTAGCATATACAACGTAAACAAGCTAATTTGGACTGGAATCTAATATCTCTAGGCAGAAAAACATAAAATATGCAATGCTAAATATCACCAAGTGTGTTTCCATCTGGCAATAAGAACACAATAACACCTATGAAGCCAAGGGTCAAAATAACATAGTTTCCCACTGAGATTGATCTGGGAACAGCTCAAGGTGAAAACATGACTTTCTGGATGAAAATGACAAAGATGTTATTGGCTGCGATGCACTCTAAGTATAAATGCTGGCTGATTTTGAGTATATTGATGCTGCCTTAGCCCGCTTGTTCAATTAACACCCAGAGAATAGGAGACGAAGGCAGGAGGGAGGAAGCAGAAAATAGATCCAGCCTCAGTACCTGATTTGAAGAAGCCATAAACAGTGATGCTCGTTGCATCCTGCTCCCTCTTTTTTCATTTTTAAAAATGCATTATAATTGGGGCAACTGGTGGGGCATGCATATCTTCAACGCAGAGTGTGTTATTATTTTCATTTCTAAAATATATTGTTTATCTTCAAGAAAATGTAGCGGCAAAAGATAAATGTAAATATAATGGTATGCACTCCAATATACAAGTATACTGAATTCATTACTAAACTTATGAAATACCCCTCCCCAATACATATCAACTCCTTATAGTGTCCTTGTCAAGGTAAATCAGTCAGGAACCTGTGGTCCAGTAAACCAAATTGTTTCTTCTTTTTTTTGTAAAGTTTTTTTTTATTTTTTACACAAACACACACACAAACATACAATGTATTTTTGCTGAACAGAGTATTTGGCCGGTTAACAAATTTAAACAATTTTTAGTCCTTTCAACTAAAATTACAATTTCTATACCTCCTTTTTGCCATAATATTTATTTTCATCTATTTTTTACCAATATTACCCTTCATTTTCACCTCTTATTTTAACCAAATTCCATTTTCCCTTCTATTCTATATTAAACCCCTTCCCATTATCATCTATTTTTATATCCATCCTCAAATTAATTAATTATGTGGTGTTACAGTTATTTAATTCTTGTAGTAATAATAAAATTGTTTCTATTCACTGACTATATTTCTAAGATAGTAGGGCTAGCATGCTGAGGTAGGAAGGGATAAATAATAAGGTCACAAAGATTTGTTTATCTAAAATATTCCAACATCATGCTGTGTTTGCCTTTTTCTTTTTCTTGCTCTTGTAATGTAGTGGACCAAAGGTAGCTAAACTCTTATTTTGCCTTGGCTCATGGATCTTCAGAAAAGTGTCAATGCTTTGCTGGGAGTCCACAATATACTACTTATTGATTTGCATGGAAATAAAATTATGTCATATCTTCAAAGTGATTTGATTGCTTTAAATGAGCCAGATTTTGGGCACAACAAAAAGAAAGCCAATTTGCAAATATCTGTTGAGACAAAACCGATAACCATTTTTATTAGGAACAACAAAAAGTTTGTTTGCTATAATATATCAAGTACTCAGTAAAACCTCAGTAAAACATGTGTTCCAATATCTGAGGGGTTGCCACAAAGAAGAGGGGGTCAACCTATTCTCCAAAGTACCTGAAGACAGGATAAGAAGCAATGGATGGAAACTAATCAAGGAGAGAAGCAACCTAGAACTAAGGAGAAATTTCCTGACAGTTAGAAGAATTAATCAGTGGAACAACTTGCCTCTAGAAGTTGTAAATGTTCCAACACTGGACGTTTTAAAGAAGACATTGGATATCCATTTGTCTGAAATGGTATGGAGTTTCCTATCTAAGCAGGGGATTGGACTAGATCTCCAAGGTCCCTTCTGTTATTCTACTCTAGCGTGGAACCTAGAAAGACAGTATGACTGGAAACAGAACATTACTTGAGTTTCACAGCTGAAGATATGATAGTATGTCCTTCTTCTTCCATAAAATCTTTAAAAAACTGGAAAGCTGCCTAGATACACCTCTGTCCAAGGGCAGCCAATCTATTTTAAGGCCAAAGCATCACTGTTCTTTTTTAAAGAGCCTCCAATATTTTTGCTTTGTAAACTAAGGCAGACTTACTGCAATCTCCCTCAAGTAATCCTAGGATTGAGCTCCCCTGTCTCAATGATGGAAAAATCATCAAGAGAGCTGAGAAAGATATCTATGGAAATTCTCAATCATCCAGGTCATCGTCGTCTCAAAGGTGCTTTTTCAAAAGGCAACTGGACTTTCTGATTTTTCTTTGAAGACATTTCGCTTCTCATCCAAGAGCTCTTCGGTCGTTTTGAAAAAGCACCTTTGAGTTGAGAAAGATATTTATGCCTTGACAAACAGTTCTGTCCTAACGAAGTGCTGAAACAGTGCTGATCTGCCTCAATCAGATGCTTCTCATTTGTAAAAGTTGTTAAGCAATGCTGCTGTGTCACACAATGGAAAAAAAATATAGGGGACCATTGCTTTGTTTTTATCAGGGATTCAAAGGGGTATCTCATGCAAATTCTGTAGAAGCAAAGTATCCTTTCAGATCACTAGTAGCTAGATTGGTTCTGTATCTTGTGATATTCAGGAGGTTTGTCATACTAATCATTCTATCACCCAACCCTACTGCTATCTCCTTTTAGATACTTCCACCACAACCTACAAAATTGAAACCACTTCCGTTTGTTTTGTGTAAACATTTAGATGCCTCTTCTTGTTTAAAAAAAAATCCAAAGTGGTTGACAGTACAATTCAAGCAACCATAATGGTAAGCTAAAGCATATACTAAAATATTCTAAAAAATATAAACAATAAATCAATCAGATGAAAAGAAGAACCAGCAGTACAGAAGTTAAAACTATCCTAAGAACGTGTGTATTTAGTGGCATTCTCGATTCAAGCTCTTCCTTCCCCTGATGTACTATGTATTAACTTCCAGCCTGTTTTTTAGTTCACTTTGCTTTGGTCTTCCATCACCAGGTTGCAATCTCTTTGACTCTCTCAGCCAATACAAAATTCAAAGCCAGCAAAATAAATACTTATTCATGTCTATACCCAGTTACCTGCAATTAACATTTGAACTAGCTTGAAATTTCTCATTATGAGAAACAGATTATGGTCATCAAAGCCTCCAATTTTAAAGCTATGTTTCAAGTTTGCAACTATTATTATAAATCAAGTAATTTAATGGATTCTTTTAAAGAATAGTAAAGTTGACAAAAACCCAGTATAGTAAAGAAATCAAGCCCTTTAGAGACTGAAGGGAAAAATGAGAATAATAAGCATAAGTTACCATTTTCCAAATTCTCTTGAAAATGCAAAACTTGATTATTATTGAAATAATACATAATCAGAAAAATGAACTATCTAAATAGTTGTCCAGAAGGAACCTTCCATAAAAGTTCCTTAATCCACAGTGGGAGGAGAATTTGTTTTTTATAATAATTTATGTTTCAGCACTTTCATTTTTCCTAATGCCCCTCTTATTTTTATCATATCTCATATGCTACTTGAATTCTAATGCCTTCATGTGGAAACATTATTTCTCATTCTTCTTAAAACCAGATATCTCGTGTTTACATGGAATTTCATGTTCTAATTTTTTTCCTCTTAGACTCAACTGCATGATAAAATAAATGTGTAATTGAAAGTGGAAGCCACATATTTAATTCCTTTTAACTTACTGTTATCATAACTCCATGACTTGATCTACTCATTGAATGATCCTGACTAATGAACAAAGACATATAGCTTACCTGGGCTTGATCTGGGCAGTTCAAATAACCTTATTTTAGTTCAGAACTGATTCAGAATCAACCCATATAGTCAGTATTATTTGTTATGTGCATGCAAGTGCAACCTGTAGAGACGGAAGGAAGTAGGAAAGGGGAATGGCATCAAGGTGCTTTGGAAACGTGGTTCTCCAAGAGGGATTACATCTTCCAGGCCCATTTCTCCTCTTTTCCATTGATGACCTTACAGAGGTTTGTCCACAGCAACTTTCATTAAAATAAGAAGCATTAGAAATATACTTCACAGTGTTTCTTAATATCGCCACTGGTTTTAGAAAACTCAGGAAGCATTTTTAATGCTTGTAAGAATAATTGAATATCCATGCTTTATAGAGATGAATCATCTATTGAGAGTGCCTCTCACAAAGATAAAGTTTAAAAATAGAAGACGGAGGCATGTAGGAAAGCTTGACAATATTAGACAAACACTTTGGCTCTATTTGAAGCCAAGTAATGAATGCATAAATTTAATGAATTTCCCATTTGGACAAATTGGAGGATTCAGTATTAGGCTGAAATTTCATATACAGCTGCCGAGAAGGTTTGGCAGAAGAGACAAGCAAGATATATCCTGTAGGTCTCTATAATATGAAGGATGAATCTTTATGTTGCATCTAGATGGGGATGGGCTGCATGTAAACCAGAGGTGGGTTTCAGCAGGTTCTTACCAGTTCTGGAGAACCGTTAGTGGAAATTTTGAGTAGTTTGGAGAACTGGTAAATACCTCCTCTGACTGGCCCTGCCCCCATCTATTCTCTGCCTCCCGAGTCCCAGCTGAGGAGGAAATGGGGATTTTGTATTAACCTTCCCCTGGAGTGAAGAGGGAATGGAGATTTTACAGTATTCTTTCCCTGCCACCCCCACCAAGCTATGCCCATCAATCCATGCCACGCCCACCAAGAAAAACCCCCAGAACCGGTAGTAAAAAAATTTGAAACCCACCACTGATGTAAACCTAATAAATAAATAAATAAAAACATTTTTTTACAGTTTCTTGTAATTTTACAGTTCTTCCCCTTTCACTATCACCCATCCCATCATAATCTTACTTTGGAAGAATGATGGCCCCATTCTACTATAAGTAATATTTTCCCTACATCAGGATAAGCCAGTTTTCCTATGCTTAAAAACAAGTATGGATGGCTGAGGAATTCTGGGAGTTGAAGTCCACAAGTCTTAAAGTTGCCAAGTTTGGCACTCCCTGCTCTAACAGCCACAATACATGGAGCATAGAATTAGAGTTCGGTGCAACTGGAGAGAACAGCTCTACACATTCCAGGGAGAGATCCAGCCACTATTTGGAAAGTTTTATCATCCTTAGACTAGAAAATATTAAAATACCCTGTTTCCCCCAAAATAAGACATCCCCTGATAATAAGCCCAATCGGGCTTTTGGGCGCATGGCAATAAGCCAAGCGCTTATTTCAGGGTTCAAAAAAATATAAGACAGGGTCTTATTTTCGGGAAAACACAGTATTATTTCAAAATAGGTTGTGCATAACATTTAGGACAGTGGGAACAAATGGTTGACGTTTCTTTAATAAAAGCACAACATGACTAGAATTAAATTAAGACTCTTATTCTTCAGAAAATGTTTTTCATGTCTCTTCCAACATTTTTTTTTTCTTTTGGGAACCTCTGATGTCACCATTGCCCGGTTTGCTTTACACATCGTCACCACAAAGCCTGCCTTTTCAGATGATATCTCTGCCATTAATTCTGCCTGCCCTGCTACTCTGGGAGAGCAATGAGATGACAGAACAAACAAGTACATCATGTTTCCAAGTAATTTGTCAAATAATTAAATTAAGCAGCTGGCTCAGTTAGACTGGCCATGATATCGTTTCTGGAGCTTGTTTGGATCCTAATGGATTTGATGCTTTAAGTGTTTGTGGAGCCAGGTTGTAGTTAGGAGACATATTTCATTGCCAACTCCTAAATTTCCAGTGAGGGAATAACAATTACTGTATGCTTAATAAGCACTGGGTGAGTTATAAAATGCTTTCTTTCTAAGCAGATGCACTGAAGTGATAAATGTTTTACACTTGGGTGGGAGGTTTACATAGAAGAAGGTTAATGGGACCAAAATGGTAGCAGCTTTTTTTTTTTTAAATGTTCTACGGAAAACTTGCTTGGCTCATGCACAACTTAGATGTGACAGGTTTCATGTTAAAATATTCCATTATTCCGTTATTCAGTTTCTTCTCCCTCCTGGAGGACATGGAGTGAGCATAATAGGATCCATAGGGAAATGTTTTAATTAATCTATAGCCTGTTCAGTCAATTGACTCTAAATACTGTGCAAGAACATCCAAATCCGTTTGCATATATACAATACTATATAATGGAAACAAACATAATAATCACAGTTAAACATCACAATTAGTCTTAGAAATAGGTACAACAGTTACTCAAATCCCAAAGGCGTGCAGAACAACCATAATTTTGCAAACTTCCATAAAACCATGGGAGCAAATGCTGCCCTTGGGTCAGAAACAAGCTGTTCCAAAATTGGGCAGTGCCCACAGAGAATAGCTCTTCTCATGCCTTTATAGTTAGAGATCTTCAGTAGGCATTCTCTGACCCCATGGGAGAGACAAACTCAAAAATACCCATGCCATGAACTACTAAATTTTTATAGGTGATAACTAGCACTTTGAATTGTCCTTGGAAACATATCCAGTGCAAGTCTCATTGCAATGGTGCTGTATGGCAGAATCAAGACTGTCTACTTAGCCTATTGACTGCTATGCTTTGCTGCAACTAAGGTTTTTGGTGAAGAGAGGCTGTGACAGAGAAGGCTCATTTCTTTAGTCCCAAGTAAGACAGCCCCATGTAAAGTAATCAATACTGGAGATGACAAAGGGTTGATATTTATTGCTTCCTGTCCTAGGTAAGACTACTCCTGCCTTGGCTTCCATTCTCAGGACCTATACGTTGAGGAATACCTCCAAATTGTGGACCTGCTCTCCTTGGGATAGGGTTAGTGATTCTCAGTACAACTGGATATAATCAGTATATTGATAATATCTCACCTTAAACTAATGAAACTTCTCCCAGAAGCTTCAAATTGATGTTAAATCAGAGAGGGGAGAAGATCAAGGACTGCCATCCCTTGAGGGAAGACCAACAACCTGATCATTCTCACCATACCTTTTGACAGCCAGCTGAACTCCAGCACCCAAGAAGGAATGGAATCATTATAATATCAGGCCTCCAAATCCCAACCACATAAACAATCAAGCAGGACTATACAAATAGCAAAAGTTCTAATAAAACAAGGATGGATGGCCATGCTTTCTTCATCCAAGTTCAGCCACAAGTCACAAATGAAAGTCACCAATTAGGTTTAGTCCTATGCTCAGGTCTGAATCCCAGTTTCAATGGATCTGGACAATCTGTTTTGTCCAAGAGTTCTGCAACTCTTAACCCACCACTGTCTCCACATAGTAGAAATTGGATGTAGGATGATGGTTTCCCAAAATAAATTAATCCAAGGCAGTTTATTTATTTATTTATTTATTTGATTTGATTTGATTTTTATACCGCTCTTCTCCAACAGGACTCAGGGCGGTGAACAGCCGAGATAAAACATAAAATATAAAATTTTAAAAACAGTTTAAAAGACATTAAAAAATTTCGGCCCTCAATTTAAAACAACCCAGTTAAAACCAATTTCAAATTAAAACCGAAAGGATGGGATCAAGCCAGCCCGGCTAGATGAAATAGATGTGTTTTCAGGGCCAGACGAAAAGTCCGGAGGTCTGGTATCATGAGTATCTCTGGGGGTAGGTCGTTCCAGAGGGCAGGTGCCGCCACAGAGAAGGCTCTCCCCCTGGGGGTCACCAGCCGACATTGTCTGGCCGACGGCACCCTGAGGAGGCCCTCTCTGTGCGAGCGAACTGGCCGGTGGGAGGCTATTGGCGGCAGAAGGCGGTCTCGTAGATACCCCGGCCCTGAGCCATGGAGCACTTTAAAGGTGGTCACCAACATCTTGAAGTGCACCCGGAAGACCACTGGAAGCCAGTGCAGCTTGCGCAGGAGAGGTGTCACATGAGAGCGCCCCGTCGCTCCCATAATCCGCTGCACGGCTGCATTCTGGGCCAACTGGAGCCT
Organism: Pituophis catenifer annectens; assembly: GCF_029215685.1. NCBI lineage: Eukaryota > Metazoa > Chordata > Lepidosauria > Squamata > Colubridae > Pituophis > Pituophis catenifer. The sequence goes on from NW_027256882.1 coordinate 110,050,362, forward strand.
CCGGGTGCACCCCAAGGGGAGCCCCATGTAGAGAGCATTGCAGTAGTTCAGGCAGGAAGTGACGAGTGCCTGAGTGACCGTGCGTAGGGAGTCCCGATCCAGAAAGGGATGCAACTGGCATATCAGGCGGACCTGATAAAAAGCCCCTCTGGCCACGGCCGTCATATGCTCTTCTAAAGACAGCCGTGCATCCAGGAGGATGCCCAAGTTGCGAGCCCTCTCCGTGGGGGCCAGTGATTTGCCCCCAATAACCAGCAATGGCACCAGCTGGCTATATCGGGATGCCGGAAGCCATAGCCACTCGGTCTTGGAAGGGTTGAGTCGGAGCCTGTTTCTCCCCATCCAGGCCCGCACGGCCTCCAGGCACCGGGACATCACTTCAAAGGCATTGTTGGGGTGGCCTGGGGTGGAGATGTACAGCTGAGTGTCATCAGCATACTGATGGAACTCCACCCCAACGCCACGGATGATCTCACCCAGCGGCTTTACATAAATGTTGAACAGAAGGGGTGAGAGGACCGACCCTCGCAGCCATATTGAATAGGGGCAGATCATTGCTTCTCTCAAAATTACCAGCATCAACATACCAGGGGGGGAGGGAGGGAGGGAGAGGGAGAGAGATTAACTAAATATACATTTGTCTCCAGACATTTAACTAGCCAGGAAAGGGTTAAGTCCACAAGTTCTGGAGATAATGCTACAAAGAACCCTTTTGCCCACTTGCTCAGAAACATCCTAGTAACCATGAAAAAAGCTATCTCCACTATTTTATCATATCCATATCATACCCAGCTTCCTATTCAGAGCAGATATGAGCAATTTTATTTACAATATAGTCAGTCAGATTATGGTAACCTCAGATTGTATAGCCATGTATAATTATATAGTTATAAGACACATTATCAATAACAGATAAATGATTGATTATTGAACGTCTGTATTAGGACTTAGCTTCCTAGCAAACTGCAAAAAGAAAAAAAAACTTGCTTCATTCAAATCTACAAAATTGAGCTAACTCCACCCAGTCTGCTAAACCATTTGTGAAGGAAGACCCAGCATTTTCACTGCATGCTTCACAATGAATCCCCAGAGTTGAGCCAGAATGCAAATCCACAAGGTTACAGTGTGTATGTGTGTGTGTATTAAGTTTGGGGGGGAAAATAAATAGCAAGTATCTTATTATTTCCTGAAGGAATTTCTATTTCAGATTAATCTGTTTTTCTAATCTTAATTTTTCATAATTGTTTATCCCACACATACTGATACCATTCATTCAGTTTTCTTCTATCGATGAATAAATCACCACCAACATCATAATACTCTGGAATGGGGCATTCACAGAACCAAAAGTCCAACAATACAGTTAGAACAATTAATCACTGGAAAGACTTGCCTCCAGGCGTTGTAGATGCTCCAACACAGGAGATTTTTAAGAAGAGATTGGACAACAATTTGTCTGAAATGGTATAATATAGGGTTTCCTGCTTGAGCCTGGTGTTGGATTAGAAGACCTCCAAGGTTCCTCCCAACTGTTATTCTGTTATTCTGTCCTAAAATCCCAGTGAAATATCTGACAACTACATTGTTTTTCTGAGAGGTCCTTGGTGCTCTCTGAGCTTGGTTGTTTTTGTGCTGATGTTTTATTTCCCAAACTAGATAACATCATCAGTACTAGTCTGTCATCTAGCGTTGATGACGTTAATTCGTTTGGATAATGAAATATCGACAAGAAAACAACCAAGCTCCGAGAGCACCAAGGATCCCTCATGTCAACCCTGAGTTACAAATATTCTCCTGTATTGATACGTTGTTTTATTCTGTTAGCTCAAAGAATCACTGTAGTACATCAAACATTGCAATACTGATTAGTAAAGAATTTACTATAAAAGGTTATAAAAGCCAATATTTGTAAAACAATTGATTTTGTCATGCACTTCATATTAAATATCAAATTTTGGTACTGGGAGATATGATTTGACAGTGTCCTTGTCCTTGTTTATTTGTAAATGTGTTGTTATGGGTATTTATAGCCAAGTCTTCCATTGTCAAAATAACATTTAGTGTAGCTTACAAATATCCTTTTCTACAAACAGAACTTTGTAATATGAAGTGCATGACACTGTCTAGTGTACTGAATTGATTGAAAGTTTCAGTAATAAATATGACTAGGAAGTAGTTACACAGCTTTTTCTTCCCTAATTTGGTTTCCGTCCTGTGTGTTAGATTTCAGTTCTTGTAATTCTCAGACAGCTAGTCCATTTCAACTGGTGAAAACAATTTTAAAAATTCAGGTTTTGTATGATTGTGAGAATCTATAATCACTGTTTTCGTCCTCCGTGTATTCCAATTATTTTCACTCCTGTCATGGTTGGTACTGTCCTGCAGGTCTAACAATGGCATAACTGTAGAAGATCTTTACATTGGAAAGACATGAGCAGTTGAATGCTAAACAGTGTAATATGTAAGGGAAAATAAAAATTAATGATAAACTATGAATAGTGGATTAGATAGGATGCTTAATTTTCTGGTGTTGAGATTCAGAAACATGATTGTTGCTTTTCCAGAAAAAAGGAAATTTCAAGAACATGATCCTTTAATTTCTAATGGGTGTTCTCAGTTGATGAGTACTTTTCAGAGCAGCCTTTCTAAAATGACCTTATAAAAAGGAAAGTTTGTGATGAGAAAAATTGGGACTGACTTGTCTTTCAAATCTGTAAATTGAGCAACTGATTAAATAATAAAGCTCCTATATAACAGCATGTCCCCTAGCTGCCAGCTTTTATAGGTGATATCACATTGCATTATGTTTCATCTAGGGCACTTCACCAAGCGATTAACATGGGATTTTGCATTAATGGAAAGTCCCAGAGCTTGAAGGACATTTTTAAATGCAACACCAAATACAATTCAGCGCTGAAATTATCAAAGAAGTTAGAACATTTGTGGATACTGGAAAGGGAAGACCACATTTGTCAATGATTTGCCTATACTCAGTTAACAGAAAGATTTAAACTGGATAAGAAGAATTTTGTTCTTACCAATGAGAAAACTGGTTTTGAGTTGGATTTATGACTAATGACATTAATGACAAAAATGCAGTTGCTAAGATGTATAAATTACTGTTGAAAATGAATATGGAAAACGAATGTGTGAAAGGGTTTTTTTTAATCAAATAGTCAAGAAATTGGTTATAACACTTGATCAATGTGCAAATATATAAATAATTGAAATTTACATTGAATTATAACTTTGAAGGGAATTCTTACAAAATGATGTACCACTGGCCTTTAACACCTGATACATTGTTGAATATGTACAGTATAAGGTGTGTCAAAAGTATGTTGGAAATGTAAACAATTTGAAGGCACTTTTTATCACCACTGCTAGCCTGAAAGTACAACTAAAGCCAGAGATTTTTCTTGTAGATTTGATGGACAGATTGAAAAAAAGCATGGAATTTTGTTTTTATATATGATAACAGCAACAAGGCTTCTATATGCATGGAGATGGAAGGATTCACATATTTTTAAAAAATGGAATAGTAGATGGTGAAATTAGTGGAGTTGATGGAGATGGTGAAATTGATTGTTTTGATTAAAGCAATCTTTATCTAGCTTCCTTTCTACTTGGAACACCTTTGGATTTTTTATTTTTTATTTTTTGTCTGAAGCTGAAAGAAATGAAATTTTAACCTTGGATTTTGATGATTAGATTGTTTATGATAATAGAAGAACTGTCTGTAATAGTTTATGGTTTACTCTAGTTCAAAGGATAATTGGGTTATTTTCTTTTTGTATTTTATACTTTTTTGACATTTAATAAAGTTTTTTTGAGGGAAAGAACATTTATGGATACAACTAAAGCAGATGGGAAAACCCCTCCAGTTTCAAGTGAAATGATGGCATTCCATCAAAAGCTTCCATTTCTAATGACCTATTTTGCATGGTCAATTTTTCGAGGAAATCAATTTATGACAAAGACATCCAGAAATATTTTTGTTCCCAGAAATCCTTCTGAGATGCACATTGGAACTTTCAAAATGACAGCCTCTTTACTATTCCTAGCAATAAGGGGTTGTGGTGGTACCAGCTTTAGAGTGGGGTAGCAGGTAATGTCTATTGAAAAATATAGTGATTTTTTTACTGTATTGTATGGACAGAGAACTTTTCCAGTGCCTCATTTTTGTAGTAACATCTTGTAAACAAAAATTATCTGGACAATTTAACAAATTTAACAAATAAAATAAAATACAAGTTCAAAAAACAAAATACAAATGAAATATAAATTCAAAGTAACTAAAAGCAGCACATAGATTTCACCTAAGATCCAGAAAAGTTTAGAAAAGAAATTGCATTTCAATGAAACAATTTAACTATAACAAAGGAGTAAATGTTAAATGTAATGTATCCCTAAGTCACCATCTATGGAGATTCTCAGTAATCCAGGTCATGGTTGTCCCAAAGATACTTTTTCAAAAGGCAACTGGACTTTCTGGTTTTTCTTTGAAGACGTTTCACTTCTCATCCAAGAAGCTTCTTCAGCTCTGACTGAAGAAGCTCCCCACCATCCAGTCAGAGTTGAAGAAGCTTCTTGGATGAGAAGCAAAATGTCTTCAAAGAAAAACTAGAAAGTCCAGTTGCTTCTTGAAAAAGCACCTTTGGGACATCCTGAGTCACCATGGCCCAACTTACTTCCTCTATTATTGATAGCCTACCTTCATTTAGTTATGACAGGTAATTTTAAACAAGGCAAATTTATAAAAGCATCTAAATAGGCATTGCTGCTTCACTGTCACAAAAGTAGATTGAACAGCTGAGGGCAAACGAAGGTTCATTTTCTGGAGTTCGAGTTTTGTATTCTGTTCTGTATCCTCAGATCATTTTTTCACATTTCACTGTTCTACTGGCTCTGACATTTAATATAATATCCCTCAAAATTGAGCTTCACTTGCAAGAGCCCTGCAAAGAAGTGAGTTTACATATAAATACAGAGAAATAATTTCTCTACCTCAAATGCAGTGACCTTTTCATGTGAGATGAGATGAAAAGCAGTAATAGCATATTTATTGCTATGTTCAAGCATTTTAGTTCTGTTTGAGAATGCTGATGGAGCACTGTAGGTCAAGAAACAAAATCATTGTTAGCATTCATGCATCGTACATTACTGTCTCTTGTTCAGAAACTATTATTAATGTTATTATTTTTATTGATTTGGAAGACCCCGATGGTCATCCATTCCAACCCTTTGTATTGTCATTGCAACTGCTGTTGTCTTCATCGCACATCCAGCAAGAATGGTTTTCATATTTAAACCATTAAATGTCCCAATTGCAGATATACCATGAAGAGTTAGAATGTGATCTAATTTACAGCATTTTCTTATACTGGTTCTATAAGAGAATCTAATGCCTTTAAATATAAGTCTATATCCAATGATGGCATTCAACTTGATGACATCGAATCCAACAGTGGAATATATATGCAACTCTCTTTTTTCACATACACCCCTACCAAATCCATTCCTAACAGTCACAAATAAAAATCTAGGGCAAGAGGATCCTGATGAGTCAAATAATTTTTGCTCCATTTTTCTGGTCAGTGTTATCAGAATGTCTTTTCCCGCTCCATATGTGTATCCTTGATCATTTAGTACCCTTTCAATACCACTCTAATCATATTTATATTGACTTCAGTTTGTTTCCAGTTTTCCTGGAATACATAAACATTTGAACATCACTCTAAATCCTGTCCTTAAGAAACTCAACTGCCTTGACCAAGGCTTTCCAGATCCAAAAAGTCCATATTCATTGTAGTATTTGGTATCCTCTTTCTGAGTCAATCCTGATTCTTCAAATATTTTCCTCTATGATACCTAGCATCACACAGTGATTACATACAGTGTTTTATAATATATTTTATAACCAATAGCTGGTTGTCACTAACCTGTTGACAATTTGTTTAAATGAATTGAGCTGAACAGATAAACTGAAAATACATTTTGGAACAAGACTACTTTCTCCTTCACATGCCTTCTTCTGTTAGTTCTTAAACAGAAGCAATGCACCAAATTGTACATAAAGACAGATGAGGAAATCATATAAAATTCTCTCTGTGTGTACACACACACACACACACACATATAAGAAAGAAAAATGTGTTGAAGCTTTTTTAGATACTGAATGAATATGTTGCCATTTTCTTTAATAAAATTTTATATTATTTATAGATATTTATTTAATTTTTAGATTCTGAGTGGTGTGGTGGCCTAGAGGTACAGGCGCTCACCTCACACTCAGGAGTTTGAGAGTTCAATTCTAGGCAGTAATAGATGTTTCTTTATTAGGGCGCAAAGAGAAAATATCTTGCGAACTTCGCCTAGGCATCAGGAAGGGCATCTGCCAGTAAAAACTCAGCTCCATTCAGTCACCCCACCTCTATCCCAATAAAAGGGATTACAGGGAAGTTTTAAAAACTCTATTTCTTACATTCTGTTTCTACTATACTTAATCATTTAGGCTTATAAATGTTCCTCTCCTACCACATACTTGAAAAAAATTGCATTTAAGTATAAGTTTGTTTGGGAATTTTGACCTTCATGAAAACAGAAAAGCTTATATAAGGAACAACTCTAAATATGAGTTTTGTAAAAGAGAAAAAATATAAAAGATATACTTGGAGTTATGTGACTGATTTTTATAACTGGATTTATTTCAAATTCTTTCTCACTACGTAACCCAATTATGTTAAGGTCAAAAGAACAATCGATTATTTATTCTTTATGACAGAAAAATCCAAAACAGGAAATGAATAGGGCTGATCATGTGACAAAATGAGAAAAAAATGTAAACTGTCATATTAAGTAGTGTAAGAATGCCCTGCTGAGCAGACCAAGGCTGAAGAAACATCTCTGATAGGATTTAGAGATCACTGACATTATTGCTTGTTTTCCAGAGAAGGGATTGAATGACGTCTAGCGATTTCACATTAACTTCAGTTTGACCAGAAGAACCATGGAAATGAATTTTGCAGAATATTGTGAAAGTGGAAGGAATGCAATGCCATCTACTTATCCATGGAACATACAGTATTTTAAAAAATTATTATTAAACTGGCATGCTGCCTGACTACCAATAACTCTGAATGACTTTAAAGCAGAGGGGGTATTCAGCCAGTTCGGGCAAACCGGTAGTGGCGACATACGAGTGGGCCCGCCCACCCGCCTACCCGCCCGGGGCCCAATCCTGTCCTATATCGCTGTGTTTTTGATGCTGCATGCATGTGCGGATGGCATGCGGATGGCGCACGTGAACCATTTGCTGTATTGTTTGACGTCACATGCATGTATGGATGGCATGTGGAAGCGAATTGCTGTGTTTTATGATGCTGCATGCATGCGCGGATGGCCCACGCTTACATTTCCGGTGCTGGGCAAACTGGTTGCTACAGTATGTGAAGCCCACCTCTGCTTTAAAGTAATGTGCTTATTACTTATTGATCCCACAGAAACTATGTCCCCTATGGCAAATTTAGAAGAAATTCAGTGGCACAATAGCAAAGTTGCACAGTACTTTAGCTCTGAAGAAGATAGGCGATTTGGAGCACATAGGATTGTACACAAAGCCCCTATTTGCAACTTCTTAAACCAAACATGTCTTTTTCTAGATATGTGAAGAGCAGCCATGAAATCTCAGGAAAATATGCATTTGTCCAAAGGAGCTGAAGATAGATCAAGCATCTCTGCACTCCTTGAAGCATTTTTTTTTTTGCTAAAAAAATACAGCACAGCTTTACTATTTGCTACCGTGTTTCCCCGAAAATAAGACCCTCTATGATATTTTTTTGAATCCTGAAATAAGCACTTGGCCTTATTGCCATGCGCTCAAAAGTCCAATTGGGCTTATTTTTTTTATTTTTTTTTATTTGATTTATATGCCGCCCTTCTCTGGAGACTCAGGGTGGCTTACAATGCATTAAGCAATAGCCTTTATATTTTTGTATATTTATACAGTCAGCTTATTGCCCACGTAATCTGAGTCCTCATTTTAGCTACCTTAGAAAGGATGGAAGGCTGAGTCAACCTTGAGCCTGGTGAGATTTGAACTTGCAGTAATTGCAGGCAGCAGATGTAAGTGGATGTTAATAACAGTGCTTTAGTCTGCTGAGCCACGATCCTATTATCAGGGGATGTCTTATTTTGGGGAAAACAGGGTTTATATCCCCATGGCATTATTTCTGAATAGAAAAACTAAAGGTTAGTATTGTTTATCAGTAGAACAGAAACTGTTGGCGGAATGCAGCTCCTTCTGCCATCCAAGGTTGTTCTACCAGACTGGAAGATGCCTCTCTTGAACTAATTTAGAGACATACTCACCCACACATGCATACATACTATTGGAAGTGGGGAGAAAGCAATGAATGTCTCATCTTATGAGTGGATGTCTATCACAAATAATTGAAAGAAGCCACTGGATACAAGATCATTATAGCAGTCTTCAGGGCAATAGTGGGAATAAAAAGAATATGAAACCTAAGAAAGCTAAAATGGGAAATTGAATTGTTGACATTGATGTTTGATAGATTCCAGAGCTTTCTGAGGAAATTAAAAAATATTTCTCAGTTGTGTACACTGCTGTATTCCCAAGATTCTCAGTGGCCAAGAAAAATTGTAAATACAATAAATAGAAAAAATAAGACAAATAGAATCCACATAACGTATGTGGCATGCCCAAAAAACCCTCCAGGAAACACCAACTTCAGAAAGAAGACTATATCGCAGATAAACAGATCTGAGTGGTCATGTCATCACCAAAAAAAAAAGCACTTCTTGGCTCCTTCAATCTCCCCAAAATAGGAGCGTGACCAATGTGATCAGCCTGATTCTAATGAAGAGCGACAATCTTGCAACTAACCAGGTGCCAATGCATAAAGGGCTTTATAGGTAAATACCATCACTGTATAAATCATGCTTTGAAGCTAACAGAAAGCTGACGGAGGATGCACAAATCAAGCATGATCATCTACTGCAATGGTCAACTCCTGAAAAACACCCAGTCCACTGCATTTTGCACCATCTGAAACTTCTGAGTAGTCTTTAAGGATGGTCTCATGTAGGTGATGTTCCAATAGTCTAATCAAGTGATGTTGATAGAATGAGCCATTGTAGTCAGATCCAAGTAAGGTTGTAACTGGTATTAAATTTGAGCAAAGGCTCTCCTGATCACAGCCTCCACCTACTTATCCAGCAATAGCCATGATAAATCCAAAAAGTCCTCAAATTGTGGATCTACTCTATCGGGAAAGTGCCTTCTCCTTGAGAGACAAGACTAATGCTGTCACAAAATCTACTTTGCTTGGATTTAATTTTACCCTACATTGACACATCCAGACTCCAACTATCTTCAGATACTAAACCCCCAAGAGTGTCTCTGGGGTGGCTCAAGATGACAATAAACAATTGAGTCTCAATCTCATACTACTGATATGGCACCCCAAACCACATAGATATTCTCTCCCAGTGATCTATAGTATTAAAGAGCAGGAAGGAGAGAATCAATCATGTGTCACCATAGCTAATTGCTATGCTGTTGTCCTTTATTTGCAATAAAAATAAGTTAATATATTATAAAATTCTCAAAATTAACAAAATATAGATGATAGGTGTTCATTTAATCTGTTGATGTCCAATACAACTTTTACTTTCTCTAATGCCTATGAAATATATATAGTAAATAGAAGATCAAGAGACAAGATTTCATCTTCATCAGTGAGAAGATAGTATTTTACCTGATCCTTAATACAGAATATAAAATGAAAAGTAAAAAATAGCAACCTATGAGAAGTTGAAAAAAAGAATATTCAACTCTTTGGAATGCTCATTAAGCTAAAAATCATGTCTCTAATATTTGTCAAAACTCAAGATTCCTTAGTATATACCCCATGACAAAATTTGTCTCAACAAAGGAGGAAATACAAATAATATTTGGTTTGAAATTTTAATCTTCAAAATACTGATCATGAATTGTATCTAAGTCTAGAATGATTAGTGGACAGTTCTACTCCATTTTAGGCAGAGAGGCAGTAATGAGGTAAATCAATCCACATATATAATAATAATTCTGTATTTTTTGTACTTTTTTTGAATATCAATATACCTAAAGAAAAGCTCAGTAGATAACTTAATACTGAAAAATGAATGGCAACATCCACAAACAACAACACTGCGGGTTGGTTCTGATTGGTGTAATTTTGATGGCCAAAAATGCTTTGATCTAATCAAGAGTGTCATCTGTGGGACAAGAATGATTTGTCACTTGGCGAAAATTCAGATCCTTTTTCACAAAGAGATCTCACAGGCTCCTTGTCAGAAGCTCTGGGGGAAAAATAGGGATCACCAAAGCCTACCTCTCTTCCCATCTTCATTCAGTAAAGGGAAATCCATAAGATGCTTACTTTACATATTCAGCCACTTTGTTCACCATGATTTCTAGATTCCTGACAGAGAATTTAGGACATTGTAGGGAAATAAAACCTTCTATGGGCTTCTGTTTCAGTAGATTTCCACAGCAAAAGAATAAAACTTCCATGTAAAGAAATTCTGACAGGTCTTCTCTGAGGGCAGAACAGAACTGAAATTACTTTGGGACATTGGTGGCTGGGTCTTAATGTTGTTTTAACATTATTTTCCTGGATTCCACCTACATAGAGTGGGCGAAGACATTTGTCATAATGTATGTACAAGATGAGTCATGAAGTTGAAGAATAATTGGTCAAGCTGCCAGAATGCTCCATAACTGAGCTGAGCAACACAGCAATGTAATATCATATTTCAGAAATGACAAGCTCATGTGCAGGGACAACAACTCCTTTGGGGAATTATCCCAGAGCCCTATGGAGGTATCTGCACCTACAATAAACAAAAGCCCAATGGAGTGTATGACACAATACATATATGGGTAGGGCCAGTGGTGGGCTGCTGCTGGTTCGAACCAGTTCAGGCGAACCGGTAGTTTCGATGATCAGCTGGCCCCACCCACCTGCCCCCGCCCTAGCCTGTCCTATATTTCCTTCTTTCTGGCTCAGCTGATTTGCGCGGCACAGCTGATTTCCGCACCCCCACTGTTCTACTTACTGGGGCTGCCTTAGAAAGTAAGCAACTGAGCTTCAAATTGCTGTATTATGAACACTGCACAAAGCGCACATGCATGCACAAAGGGCACACTCACAGAACTGGTTGTTAAACCAGTTGCAGCCCACCATTGGGTAGGACTATAAGCATATTCTACCTAAGATTTCTACAGACACACAGAGGCATTGTGAGCATGGCTTCAGTTTTTCTGTCTCTCCTACCCACTTTAACCCTATTCTTTTAACACAGGTGTGGGAGCAAACAAGTTTAGCTAGTGATTGGAATGCCTACAAAAAAAAGGGAAAGGCTTTGATCACAGCCAACCTCTTGAATCTTCCTGCTTCACCCACCCACCAATATTCTTGCCAAGGTGGATGATAGCTCTACTATAAAAGCTTCTCTTCTAAAGAAACTCTATGTTGTCCATGATCAAAGTTCATGCTATTAACAGGTTAGTTTAGTCAATTGGCTCAGAATAAAGGAAACATTTAGAATTACTTATCAAGTACAAGGAGTTCTGATATTTCCTACAAAGGTGAACTGACTTTCACCAGAACTGACTGTTCTAATTTCATTAGAACTGACTATTCTAATTAATGTTACTCACAAGGGTGAGGGTAGAATTGGAGTCTACAAGAGACAAGAAACATTGAAAATAGTTATGTGTTATTAATTCTTTTCTCCCTTGTCATAACATCTATTATAGCTTCCCCTAACACATATTTCCTGTTTTCTACATGTAATTTCCATCTTGTACATCCATCCGTGCAGCTCTGATTGAAGAGACTCATTCCTAAGGCCAAACATTCCCATTGTATGGAGTGTTTTGCAATGCTTTTAGAATAAGAAAACATCAAAGAAGCCACAGATCATTTTGTAAGGAAATACATCAAGTCATTTTCCATATCTCCTGCAAACTCACCCAAGTCAGGGTATCAGATGCATTTTTGGAAAAGATTTATGAAATAAAGAGATGGGAACTCACTGATGTATCCTGATACCTATAACTTCACTGTGCTCCTCCATCATCTGAAATTGAATAAAGACTATCCTGGGATAGATAATATTGCTGAAGAATTGCAAGAAGTTGCAAAACCAACTGGAATATCAAATACTCGTGCTCGCTTTGGCAGCACATATACTAAAATTGGAACGATACTGGAATATCAAATACTGTGTATTATGTTGCAACATCAATGTGGTTCTTTTGCATGCAAAGTATCAGTGATAACATTTGTAACGCCTGTGGTGTTTTTGAACACTCCAACACCGAACATTTGAACTGTGGAAAAAAATATATTTTCAACAACTATACAATAAACAAGAAATTGAGAAGACACGAACATGTAGTAAAAGACATTGCTGAATAGCAAATAGAAATAAGATGGGATGGTCTTATAACAGTTGCCCATTTGAGTCCAGTGTTTACTGTAATGGTTTTTGGGGGCCATATTTAGATGTAGTTTGCTCGACTCAATGCAAGAGCAGGGTCTGCTTTAAAGACAGTTCAGAAACCATCACTGAGGTACACTCAATGCACCCTACTAGGAAAGTCATTGAAACATATGTTATCAATCTTGCACCAATTACATAGGCTACCATTCACATACTGACAAAACTAACGGGAAATAGAGAGAAGCACATCCTTGATGTCTAGTATGGATCTTAATCCCTCCTCCTTCCATTATAGAATTATACCTCCCCCCCAAAACCTCTAAATAAAAATAATTGATTTTTAGTCAGATCTAGCAAATGGGCTAAACAGATGAAACAGATGGGCAAGTCACACATTACCATCATTGAAAAACACTGGGCTTCTAAAGCTACAGCCATTTATTGATTTTCTTTTTCAGTGCTGACTGAAAACTGAATCCATTAAGTACCTTTTGCTCACATGAATTAATCTATGGAATTAATATGGCTATGGCTAATCGGTGGCCCATCCTTAACTGATAGTGAAGGATACAGCAGGCATATGATCTTCTGTATATAATTATCTTTTTATCCAACCTGACAAAGAGTTGGAAAGAAATAATATGAATCGGGTCAGGATTCTGAGTGTCTCTCTCTATGTGTATGGATAATTCTTCGAAAACTGATGAGGACTGGACCACGTTTGGCTCTAGGAGAAGAAAATAAAGACTGAATTCAAAAATAGGTTCAGTCCAGCCAGAGCTGGGGAGGGGTCGTTAAAAATCTCTACCTGTAAAAGATAGTTGGGCATCAAAGTTGAGATAGTGCTGATCCTTTGTTCCAAACTTCCTCCTTTCTCCCTTCAAGTCATGTGATGTGGAACAGAACTATTATTAAGGCCCTCAAAAGGATTCTACAAGTTCTGTATACTCAATATACAGTATGGTAGGTCCATGTATCTCAGTTTTTGCAATGTCTCATCAGCCCACCCAGTAAAATCTCTTGAATGACATATAAAGGAGATGTCTCTTCGCGTTCTGGGTCCCTATAGGAGGCATATCATTTTCATATTTTTGGAGCTTTTGTGGAGAGGATGGCTATTTTTATTTTTGGAAATAAAAGAATTTAGTTTCTAAATAGAAGGTGCTACTGTTCTTAAAATCAGTATGTTTAAAGGCAAAGATTACGATAAACTTAATGTGACAGAAAATATGCAAACTAAGCAGAATATAATGCTGGAAGGAAAACCTCACTCTCAATTTTCATTATTTTAGGCAAGTTTTCACCCTTTAGCAAAAGTGGAAATTGATGTTTGATAATGCAGAAATTTCTATGTCAAGGACATAGCTAAAAAGATTTCTGGAAGTCAAAGGAACATCAATATCCTTGGGAATTTCTATTTCTGTACTCTAATAGGAAAAGTCAGAATATACTGTGAAAAAACAGCACACTGTTTGGCTTAATTTACATACTTTAGACAGTTCTGCAATAGGCATGTGATCGCAACCTATTTTCAGCAGAAACACAAAACTGCTTTTACAAGTGAGAGATGGAAGGAAAAGCTAGAAGCAATATAGGACATAGCCTAATTGAGAAAGATCCCTTTTTAAATGTTAGATATTTTCTTTTCCTATATTTTGAGGGTAGGGCAACATTCCTTGGAAGGGAAGGAGTGATAGCAGACATTATTAATTTTGGCCCTAAAATGTTGTTCAGAAGGGATTTTTATGTTTGGGGAAAATAAATATGGCTGCTGCTACAATGAAATTTTCACTCACATGAGAGAGAAAGGAAAGGAAATACAGCAGTTAAATATCTAAACAAGAAAACATATCTTTTTTTCAAAGTGAATGGATTGTTCTTGTTTTATCTAGAACTACAAAACAATAAATAAATTTCCTAATAGCAGCAATTAAAGAAAATTTGTTAAAATATAAATTCACAATGGACCACTCATATAGTTGTTTTTATAAACTTCAACCACTAAGAAAATATCTGTAATCTTACATTTTTCCTCATAAGACTATCTTACCAAAAACAAACAATTAATTAATAATTAATCAGTCTATATTTGAAAAACAGACTCAAATGTTTCAGGCATCACATGACCTTTTAGGAAAGAGATCCCGTAGATCAACAATATCCGCAGAGGGGCCCATTAAGTTCAAATGAGTTTACCCAAAAGTAAATGTGCATCAGAATTAGTAAAACTGAGGAAGCAAAACTAAGAAAATTGTCATTTTGGAAAATGAAGGCTTCTCAAACAGCTATATGAATCCCATTGATATTAGTCAAATCACTTGCTCCTTCCTTATATTTGGACACCAAGAATCCTACAGAAAAGCTCTATGGATAATCACTGGATGGAAGGACAAAGAAGGCTGCAGTTCCTCACATCCAATTTAAGAGCAAATCCCATTGAGCATAGTAATAATTGCTTCTTAATAAGCAATCACACAAAGATTTAGAAAAGGCAAAAAGATGGCTTATATGTATGGTAAAAGTCCTTTTTTTTTTTTTTTTTACTGTTCCAGAAAGGTGAAAATGAAATTTCTAGCACATTGCTCACCGGAGAGTTATACTGAGTAACAAGCTTCCATCTAAAAACAGAAAACATGAGGATCTCATTTACAAGATCTGTTAATCTTTATTTCATTCACCCCTTTCCTTTTCTTTCCTTTCTTTTCTTTTTAAAAAGTGTCAAAATCAAAATCAATAAAGATTAAAACATTTATGCCACTTCCCTTCTCCATAAGCACAAATGAAAGTTATTTTTCCAGTACAAGATGTATGTAATCTGAAGGAAGTATATTTAGCAACCTCCTTACAATATGCACTGGAATAAAAATGAAAAGCAATTTTTAAAACCATATAGAAGATAATAAAAATGATCTATTATCTCAACTCATTTGATAATTCAATAAAGTCAATAAAGTTAATCTAGAATATTATGAAAAGCAGGCAGAAGTTTACAGCCTGATCTATTTTCTCTTATGATGATAAGTGATTAATACGTAATACAGAGAGGCCAAAATCAAAAACAGATGAAGAGTCAGAAAATAGCACTGACATTTTCCATTGAATGACAGATCATTGGATTTATTTGCTGACCCGGATAAAAACCAGTGTGAGAAGAAAGCTTGGGAAGGGAAAGAGAGTGATAGAAGTAGCTTGGGAGATCAATTAAATTAAATCAATTAAAGAGAAATAAAAGTGATAGGGAACTATGTTGTCAATAATGTGTTTTTGTAATTAAATATGCCTCCATATTTCAGGCTAGAGAGTCCCAATGTTTTCCTGGCTTAAGAAAACATAAGATACTGATTTCAAAGGATTCTCAGAACTTTTCAAAGCATAAAATGTGGCCTCCATAGGTATTGATTTAAGTCCAACTGCTATTAATTTTTACATTTTGTATTGATTGTTGGCAGATTTTTGATTTCCATGTCCATAGGTCATTTCAAACTAACTCTTACAGATCTTATGTTGACACAGAATTCATTGGTATACAGAATAGTACTCCAGTCAACGGAAGTACTCTGCAGCTTCATATGCCACATGATTGCTAATACTATACCCATAAGATCACTTTTCGATGTGGATGCCATCCATATGGCAACATGGATATAGAAGCTGTGTTTCCCACATACTGCATACTGTATATAGAAGGCTTGTCAATTGTGCATGAAATTCTGACATATTCTTAATAGATGGGGATTTTATTTATGATGTTTATGGAACTAGCAATGCCTTGTGATCAAACAATGCTTTCCAAGATTGTTTTATTCCAGATACATGTTTCATGGCTGCTGAAGTTTGGAGATCACAGGAAAGTCTTCTGCATTTGATACTAATTTAATAACAAAATTAAATTTATTCTGTTGGATAAAGTTGCTCAGATTCGGATGGACCTGGACTCTGATTGGGCAATTCCAACCGAGATGACGGGGGCAGGTCTTAGTCCTATTGTGTGGGATGAGTTTGAGCCTGTGAATCCTGAGGAAGTGAACAAGGCTGTAGGAGCGATAAGTTCCTCCACTTGTTTGTTGGACCCGTGCCCCTCCTGGCTGGTTTCGGCCAGCAGGGAGGTGACACAAGGCTGGCCCCAGGCTTTAGTTAACACATCCTTCCCGCAACCGTTAAAGGAAGCAGTTGGAAGACCCCTCCTCAAGATGCCTTCCCTAGATCCAGCAGAATTAAAGAACTTTCATCCAGTCTCCAACCTACCCTTTGCGGGAAAGGTTGTAGAGAAAATGGTGGCACTTCAGCTCCTGCGGTCATTGGAGGAAACAGATTATCTAGACCCTTTTCAGTCTGGCTTCAGGTCTGGCTATAGCATGGAAACTACTTTGGTCACGCTGATGGATGATCTCTGGCAAGCTTGAGATGGGGGTCATTTCTCCATCTTGGTGCTACTTGACCTCTCAGCGGCTTTCAATACCATTGACCATGGTATCCTTCTGGGATGACTAAGGGAGCTGGGAGTGGGAGGCACCATGTTACGGTGGTTCTTCTCCTATCTCTCTGGTCGGTCACAGTCGGTGTTGGTAGGAGAACAGAGATCGACCCCTAGGCCCCTCGTTTGCGGGGTGCCTCAGGGCTCAGTCCTCTGTCCCCTCCTATTTAACATCTACATGAAGCCACTGGGTGAGATCATCCGACGATACGGGGTGAGATATCAGCAATACACTGATGATACCCAGCTGTATATCTCTATCCCGCGTCAATTCAGTGATGTGGTGGATGTGATATGCCAATGCCTGGAGGCTGTGAGGGTCTGGATGGGAGTCAACAAGCTCAGACTTAACCCAGACAAGACCGAGTGGCTGTGGGTACTGCCTCCTAAAGACTATGTTGATTGTCCATCCTTGGTTCTGGGGGGGGGAGAAATTGTCCCCCTCAGAATGGGCTCGCAATTTAGGTGTCCTCCTAGACTCACAGCTAAGATTAGAGCAACATCTGACAGCTGTGGCTAGGGGGGCCTTTGCACAGGTTCGCCTGGTGCACCAATTGCGACCCTACTTGGATCAGGAGGCTCTCCTCACAGTCATTCATGCCCTTGTCACCTCACGGTTAGATTATTGCAATGCGCTCTACATGAGGCTACCCTTGAAAAGTGTTCGGAGACTACAGTTGATCCAGAACACAGCCGCGCGAACTGTCGTGGGTGCACCTAGGTACACCCACATTACACCAATTCTCCACAAGCTGCACTGGCTGCCTATTGGTCTCCGGGCACAATTCAAGGTGTTGGTTATTACCTTTAAAGCCCTACATGGCTCAGGACCAGGTTATCTTCGAGACCGCCTTCTACTGCATAGCTCCCAGCGACCGGTAAGATCCCACAGAGTTGGTCTCCTCCGGGTCCCATCAGCTAAATAATGCCGGCTGGCAGGCCCGTGGGGGAGGGCCTTCTCTGTGGCTGCCCCAGCACTCTGGAACCAGTTACCTCCTGAGGTCCGGACCATCCCCACCCTATTAGCCTTCCGAAAAGCGGTGAAGACCTGACTTTTCCGGCAGGCCTAGGGCCGTTGATCTTGCTTTGCAATCTGATGAGATCTGGCCATGAATGGTGTGAATGTGTTTTAATGTCTTTAATGTTTTTAATTTTTAAGTGTTTTTATAGTGATTTTTGAGTGTATTGTGAGCCGCCCTGGAGAGGGGCGGCATATAAATTGAATGAATAAATAAATAAATAAATAAATAAATAAATAAATAAATAAATAAATAAATAAAAGTGGAAGCTGCTAGTTTTCTATAGAAAATAAGATACTTTCATTTCAGGTCCTAATTTTTTTAGAATTAAATTCCTTACAGAATCAGACTATAATTCTTTTATTTCCATGTCTATATTAAAATTTCATATCCATTCATGTGCAGTTCATCAAAAAAATATAGACGTTTCGGGCACACTTTTCTTTAAAATATACAATTGTATATATTCACAGGCTGCTGCACATTGATTTGAAAGCTGCCAATTAAGTAAATTTACATTAAAATGCAAATTGAACAAATACCTCATGACAGACAGAAAAAAGAAATGACAGGACCCTAAAACTTGCTGCAGTTCATTCTCATGTCAAAATTAATGATTCTTCTTTATTGATAAATAAAGCTTACAGCTGTCATCTCATCCTTTAGAGCAAACCCAGATCAAAGACAATAGATCATACTTGCCAATGAAAAGGCCTTGACAGATATAGTCTGCAAGCATGAGTTTCATGTTCAAATGCAATTTCTGCTTTTTGATTATATCCATCCAACAGTGGAAATATTACCAGTAATCATCTTGAGTCAGGGAGATGACATCCTTTTAATCTGGAATTTTTTTTGCAACAGTATAAAACTTTGCAATTGAGCACAAATTCAATCTGTTGCATAAGCAGGTCTGCTTTTCCACTATGTAATAGGCTAACAACTCTGAAACCTCTGTGCCAATAAGAAACAGATGGAGTAGAACATAGATTTAATATAATACATGTTTTTTACAGAAAGATGAAGAATCATTTACCTGTTTAGATTCTGGAAATATCTTGTGATTTTGAGGCCGAACGTACCAGAATTCAGATAATTAAGGTAATTAATTAATTAATTAATTAAGGAAACATTTAAATCATGGATATAATGAAGGCAAGTTTCCCCAACTGAATTCTGACTGTAAGTGTAGGTTTCTTGTGGCATGAGTAATAGCAGCTTGGAAGAGTTTGGTTGGGTCTGGCTGAATCCCTCTTCCTCTTCATGTCATACATCTAATGCACCATGCATTGGTAAACTGTATATTCCAACCCAAGAATTTTTAAGTCTATGTATACTTTGATCTTGAGTTGTATGCCATTTTAAAAGCAAAATAGGAGAGCTGCTGTCTGTTAATTATTCTATGAAAATTGAAAAGTGGACATTTACCATACCTTTGTATTTCTTACCTTTAACCTTTCTGTTACACCATCAGTGAAACTGACTGTGAATTCAGCAATTTTGGGCACTCTAAGTTTTCCTTTGTTCTTCTGGTCTGGTTGATATTCTGTTCTTGTTTTCACAATCACCTAGACACAAAAATTGACATCTTCAGTTTTCCTCAGCCAAAAGGGAAATTTGTAGTTTCATTAAAGAACTGGTTTTCAATAAGTCATCTCTGGGAATAACTTTATGTATGCAGAAATCATTGTTGTAGGTAAAAAATACACACATGCATACACAGAAAGAAACAACGAAGGTTACATAAATGAACTGACAACATTTTCTATGATAGTGAGAGACTAAACTAAGTCACTCTCCTTAAACCTACTAGTGTCCTGCGCCTCACATCTGGGGATAAGGCAAAATGAAAAAAATCCATTTATTTCAGAAAACAACATGGGATAAATGTTAGGACTATTAAAACTATGTAGCTGAACATTAGCCATTCTGGCCCTGAATTTCAGCAGGGATGCTGCGAGAATCATAGGTTAAGGCCTGAGCCTTACCCCTGACTACTTTGGAAAGTATGGCATTTGGGGAGTCCATTTTGCAAAGGCAACCATCCCATACATCATAAGAGTTCCTTATTTGATGGAGTACATCTTACTTAGCCACATCATGTCTTATTTGGCTTATCTAAAGCAATGTTTATATTTCTCATTATAAATATTTTGTTCAACCAATTTTCTGCCAGTGTTGCCAATTAATAATCCATAAATCAAATGAATGGGAATATGAAGACTGCACTTCAAATGATAGTTTTGTATAGGATTTCTTGTTCTATTTCTTGCTCCACCTTCTTCAGGAATATCCAATGACATTGGAACAAGGCTTCGGCCATACTAGGTGTTGCTGAAATCTGACCAGTCTAGTATAACAGTCAATTGGATAGAAATGGGTAGGAATAGAATAGAATAGAATAGAATAGAATAGAATAGAATAGAATAGAATAGAATAGAATAGAATAGAAGAATTCTTGATTGGCCAAGTGTGATTGGACACCCAAGGAATTTGTCTTGGTGCATATGCTCTCAGTGTACATAAAAGAAAAGATATGTTCGTCAAGAATCATAAGGTAAAACACTTAATGATAGTCATAGAGTACAAATAAGCAATCAAATATTAGGAAACAGTCAATATAAATCATAAGGATACAAGCAACAAAGTTACAGTCATACAGTCATAAGTGGAAGGAAATGGGTGGTGGGAACGATGAGAAGATTAATAGTAGTGCAGACTTAGTAAATAGTTTGACAGTGTTGAGGGAATTATTTGTTTAGCAGAGTGATGGCGTTGGGGGAAAAACTGTTCTTGAATTAAAACAAATTAGAAAATAATTGAATGAATAAATATTCTCAAGAAAACATGCATTTGATTTGAGAAGCAATGTATATGAGCCATGGTGGTGCAGTGGTTAGAATGCAGCACTGCAGGCTACTTCTGCTGACTGCCGGCTGACTGCAATTTGGCAGTTCAAATCTCACCAGGCTCAAGGTTGATTCAGCCTTCCATTCTTCCAAGGTGAGTAAAATGAGGACCCAAACTGTTGGGGGCAATATGCTGACTCTGTAAACCGCATAGAAAGGGCTGTACAAGCACTATGAAGTGGTATATAAGTCTAAGTACTATTGCTTTTATGTGTGCTCCAACACTCTTGTTCTTTTCAAATCTAAAGCATAGGATAATCTTTATGGTTAATGGCAGGTAAAGGTAGCATAGCAACTTTCTGGCATAATGTGGTACCACAGCATTCCTTCCATTTGAAATACAACACATGCTCAGAATTTGCACATTCAAAATTAACATAGAGTATAATATTTTCTCCTTCTAATCTACAACAAATATTGAAGTAGTTCTAAAGCATGCAACAGTTGTTATATGCTGGACAGTGAAATTACCTAAAAGGAGGATGGACAAAGCTATTTACTGCTATGTCTAAAATGACTCAACTATATCATTCAACCAAGTATTATTTTAGGATACCACTATGATATCCTTGAAATCTTATCCATTTTCCATAACGATCCATCTCCCCTTTCTATGTTTAGAACATAGCATCTAACTGGGATTCTGATAATCCTACACATTTTAAAGCTGTTTAAAAATATGTTGGATGCCACCTACCATGTTTATTAATCCTATAAACAGCAAACTTTATGGCTAATGTTAGATGAGCAATTTCCACTTCAATTCACTTATATAATATACATATAAACACTTCTAACACTGTATTATATTTTGCATTGGCCTTAGATAGTTAGCTACTTTGGAAGCTATTTTTGGCTGAGAAAATGAGATATAAAAGAAATAACAGAACTATATGTGGATAATGAAACAAATGTTGGAATTTCATCCAGAATTTGGGTGCCAAGTCAGATGGTTTTGTTCCAGAGGCTACAAAATTTGGAGAGCTGCCATTTTCACATCAATCATCAATGAATAATTTTAGACTATGTTTTCTACATTGTCTTATTTTTAACAGCTGGCAAAGTCACTAATAATTGAGAATCCACACTTCATATCTTAATGTGAGTGCATTCCTTCAAAATAGAATTGGAAATACTATTTTTGATATTTAAATACTATTTTTGATATTTTCAAGATTTATACATGAAGGAAGGCAGTTTTGCTTTGCCAATTGTTTTGCTTTGCCAAAAAGCAAATTGTTTTGCCTTACCAAAAAAAATATACTATAGTCATTGCCCTTAATAATATATATCTCTGGACAAATAACTTTTCTGCTGAAAATTCTAAGCAGAACAGATTGCTAATAATTTCTTGTAAATTATTCTGCTATTTACTACTCATCTCCAATCCATTTGCTCTCAAAAGTCTTTGTTTTATTGGCAGCACAAAACTAGGCCATTTACTCAGAAAGAAAATTCATTGAGATTGATGTGACTTACTTCTAGATAAGTTTGAAAGGAGCACGTTTAAATTCTTCCCTAGAACAATAATGGTTTGAACCCTAGGAAATCTTTGTGTACCCTGAGTGTAAGAAGGGTGTGATGCCTACTACAAAGATGAAGGGAGAACCATGGACAAAATTACCTAGGACAAAATTTGAATTATTTGAAAAATCTATTGTTTTCTATTTGTAGTATATTTACAAGGAGATGGCCTCAATTTTTAATTTCAAAACAGATAGGCATGAAGCATTGGTTTTATAGTATCTCCGCAGTATACCAGCAATGTAAATTCTGCTTCTTAAAGAGATGAAATCTGAGCAGAAAATTGGAAGCATTCCTTGAATATTTTTCTAAATATATGGAAGAAAAGATGACCAATGTAAAGAGGAGAGAGCAGTGTGCTTTGTTATAAGATGCTCTATTTGTAAAAAAAAAAAAAAAAAGAAAAAAAGAAAAGAAAAGAAAAGAAAAGAAAAGAAAAGAAAAGAAAAGAAAAGAAAAGAAAAGAAAAGAAAAGAAAAGAAAGAAAGAAAAAAGTATTTGCTTCAAAATTCCTTGATATAGATTTATTGTCCATAGTTTCAGTTCATAAAATAGAAACTGTCCTATAAAGGGAGAAAGAAATGCCATGTGAATTTTGTATCTAATTTATTTTCCTACCTTCTGGTATCTGGGAGCATGAGGTTTGATTGTCCAATGTCCATCTTTACTAGCAATACATTGTTTCTGTGTATAATACAAAATGTTGATTATTACCTCTAAATCCTTATATGGCTTTGGGCTTGCATCTGCATGCAAGCAGATAATGCCTGCTGAAGCTCCCAACTTATTCGGTGTGAGTACACATGGAAATAAATATTCTCGGGGCGGGGGCTGTCCCTTTTTACAGAATCATTTATAAGACTAACCCTTATGGCCTTCTGGAGATTTATGAAGAGTTGGTTATTGCAGAAGGTATTTGGAGATTGATTTATTTTTTCTGAAAGAAATGTGGCACCATCTGAGGAATACTACCCTCAGATTTACTGTTATTATCACTGTTGGTTTGTTGTGTTTTTTTTTCTTATGTATTTCTACTAATAGAATAGAATGTGTTTATGATTTTTCTTCTTCTGCGCATGTCCAAGATGGCGCTCTGATGCTGAGTCTCGGCTTCTTGGGGGCGATACCTCGGCTTGGGGGGGCTCAGGGGGGTCATTTCGAACATCTATGACCCCCCGCCCGGGCGAAGCAGCATCTGAGGAGCCCGTTGGGAGCTTTGTCGGCTCCCCGGACCATCCCAGCTCTGAGGGGGATGACGTCGGGACGGCGGTGGGTGATGGCGGTCTGCGGCCTGCAGGGGAGCGGCGCTAGCGGCGGCGGCCACAGGCGATCATGGCGGCGGCGGCAGCAGCTCCTGGATGACGTCGGCGTTGTGAGGCCCCTACGGAGGTTCCCCACGCCCCTGGATGCCTCGAGGTGGATCTTTGGAGGCAGGGGGTGGCTGGGGACGTCCGTGGGGGGGCCGATGGCGACGATGATGATGGGGACTGTGATGGCTGCGGCGGTGACCGTGGCGATGGCGCCGAGGTTGGGGTGGCTCCCAAGGGCCTACAGACTTCCAAACAGACGGCACAGGACCCTTCAGCAGTGGATTTAGATCTGATTTCAGGGTGACTGGAGAGTATGTGACCCTTGGGGGAAGGGTTACCTCCAGGGAGACCCAGAGACCCCCCCCCCCAGGGTGAGCTGGATAAGGGGGGGATGAAATAGGGGAGCTTTACCCACTAGAATGGAAGGTTGATGGTTACTGGGGCTGGAAAATGACTACAAACTTATGCAGTTTGAATCCCCCCCCTCCTCCTTCCTTTGGACTGAGTTTTGGCCTATTGGCCTATTACGATCATAGCTTCCCATCCATCTTGGCCTGCTGAACTACTCCTAATTTTTCCCCACTTCCATCTGGCCTGTCTGGATTCCCTACCATGTAGAACTCTTTGATGAACATTTACGAACTTAAACCTCCTTTGAGCTGAATATTGGATTCCCTGATGCCACTAATCCCAGGAGGGATACTGGTTCTATGGACATAAAGCCCGAGGAGGCGGAATATGGCTATCCTCGCCCCTGAGCTTTCTATCAAAGTCTCCATGGGTTGGCCTTGGTGAGAGACGGCCGCCCTGGAAACTTTCGGGGTCGAATGATATGCACCTCCTTAGCCACTGTCGTGAGAGGACAGTGGAGCTTGGCAGCCTGACCATGGACTGGAATTTTCCCTATGTCTGTAACATCAGCGGTCCCCCACCCTTGGACTGTTTCCCCTGATGACTATATGTATTCGGTGTTGGAACTCCTCACCCTGCGAGATTCTCCCCTCTCGCAGGTTTGGCCCCCCACATTATCGAGGGCCTATCTCGATGACGGACTTTGGAGTCCAAAGAGATGGCATGGAGCAAGGAAGAATTTATGGGGCTTTTTAGGGAATTTTTTTAAGATTTTAAGGGGTTCTGGGGGGGTTGTAATTATTCTTTTAAAGATACTGGGAAGACGACTATGGCGGATGGGGGGGAATCCACCAGGGTCAGAGCCGTGCCCGGCACAGGGTAACGATTTGGGGGGCACCGGACGAGGGATTGGGAAAGGGATGGGGGACGATATCTATGAGGGCTGTACCATCGGCATGGTAGATGGGAGGGGCAGATATGGCGGGAGCAGGGGACCACATCAGGTGTTGGGGGCTCGCACTCACTATCTGAGAGCAATTGCTTGCCCCGGTCCCCAAGACTCCGCTCGGATACTAGGTGGCTTAGATACTCAGGAGCTGGGCTTCAGCTGATGCTGTGCAATGCCAGGTCCATGGTCAATAAGGCCCCCCTCATTCACGATCTTAAACAAGAGGGAGGAGCGGACCTGGCGGGTATTACGGAGACCTGGTTGGGCCCGGAGGATGGCGTCCCTCTGGTTGAAATGTGCCCACCAGGCTTCAGAGCATTCCATCAGCCGAGGACCCAGGGGAGGGGCGGGGGGGTGGTTATTATTAACGAGGATCTGGGTCCGAGGGAGACCACTGTGCCTCAGATAGCCGGATGTGAGTCCCTCCTTGTGAAGTGGGGCCGTGGGGTCCAGATGGGCTTGTTGCTTACGTACCTGGCTCCCTGCTGCGTGGCAACAGCCCTACCTGAGCTACTCGACGTGATAGCCACGGTGGCAGTAGATACACCCAGGCTTTTAGTCATGGGTGATTTCAACTTGCCATCCATTGGTGAAATGTCTGAGGTGGCTCGGGAGTTCATGGCTTCCATGACGGCCATGGACCTGACCCAGTTAGTTCATGGCCCTACTCACAGGGGAGGTCACACTCTGGACTTGATTTTTGTCTCTGGCCAGTGGTTGAGTGGTCTTGTTATAGGGGATATAGACATGGAACCCTTGTCATGGACTGACCACTCACTCCTTCGCCTAGATCTTCGAACTGCAACCCCTCGCCGCAGGGAGGCGGACCCAATTAGATGGATCCACCCCAGGCGCCTGATGGATCCTGATAGGTTCCAGACAGAGCTTGGGCCATTTCCTGAGGATCTAGCACATGATTCAGCTGAGGACCTGATAGCCACCTGGGATCGGGCGGCTGGTGGGGCCTTGGACCGAGTTGTGCCTTTGCGGCCTCTGACCCGATGCCGATCCCGGGTGGCTCCTTGGTTTACTGAGGAGCTGAGGGAAATGAAGCGCTGGAAAAGACGCCTGGAGAGCGGTTGGAGGGCCAGTCTCACTGAATCTGATCGAACACTGGTAAGGTTGCATATTAAGGCCTACCTAGTGGCGATAAAGACGGCAAAGTCTAACTACTTTTCCGCCTCTATTGCGTCATCAGGGAATCGTCTGGCCGCCCTGTTTAGGGTGACCCGCTCCCTGCTCCATCCGGGAGTGTGGGAGAATCCCTTAGAAGGCAGGGCGGAGGATTTCGGACAATACCTGTATGACAAAATCGCTCAGATCCGGGGGGATTTCGACTCTGACTGGGTAGATCAGGGCAGGGTGACGAGGAACAGTCTTGAGAATGTTATCTGGGAGGAGTTTGATGCTGTGACTCCCGATGATGTGGACAGGATTTTGGGGAGACTTAGTGCGGCCACATGTTTACTGGACCATGTCCCTCCTGGTTGGTACTGGCTTCCCGGGAGGTTACACGAGGCTGGCTCCAGGGCGTCATTAATGCTTCGTTGAGTGAGGGTCACTTCCCGCTGCCCTGAAAGAGGCGGTGGTGAGGCCTCTCCTCAAGAAGCCGTCCCTGGATCCGGCAATATTGGCTAACTATCGTCCTGTCTCCAACCTTCGCTTCATTGAGAAGGTTGTTGAGAGTGTGGTCGCACAACAGTTTCCGCAATTCCTGGAGGAAACATCCTATCTAGATCCGTTCCAGTCGGGTTTCAGGTCTGGGCACAGCACAGAAACAGCATTGGTCGCGTTGGTGGATGATCTCTGGAGGGCTCGGGACAGGGGTTGTTCCTCTGTTCTGGTCCTATTAGATCTCTCAGCGGCTTTTGATACCATCGACTATGGTATCATGCTGCACCGGCTGGAAGAGTTGGGGGTGGGAGGCGCTGTGTTGTGGTGGTTCTCCTCCTTTCTCTCCGACCAATTGCAGTTTGTGTTGGCAGGGGGGCAGAGGTCGACCTCGAGGCCTCTCATCTATGGAGTGCCACAGGGATCGGTCCTCTCACCCCTTCTGTTCAACATTTATGTGAAGCCGCTGGGTGAGATCATCCGTGGCTTTGGGGTGAGATACCATCAGTACGCTGATGACACCCAGCTGTACATCTCCACCCCAGGCCACCCCAACGATGCCCTTGAAGTGATGTCCCAGTGCCTGGAGGCTGTGCGGATCTGAATGGGGAGGAACAGGCTCAAGCTCAACCCTTCCAAGACTGAGTGGCTGTGGCTCCCGGCATCCCGATATAGTCAGTTGACTCCATCACTGACTATTGGGGGCGAGTCTTTGGCCCCCACTGAAAGGGCTCGCAATCTGGGAGTCCTCCTGGATAGGCAGCTGTCTTTGGAGGAACATCTGATGGCTGTTACCAGGGGGACCTTTTATCAGGTTCGCCTGATTCACCAGTTGCGGCCCTTTCTCGATCGGGATTCCTTGTGCACAGTCACTCACACCCTCGTCACCTCTCGCCTTGACTACTGCAATGCTCTCTACATGGGGCTCCCCTTGAAGAGCACCCGGAGGCTCCAGCTGGTCCAGAATGCAGCAGCATGGGTAGTGATGGGAGCAACATGGCGCTCCCATGTAACACCGCTCCTGCGCGAGCTGCACTGTCTCCCGGTGGTCTTCCGGGTGCGCTTCAAGGTGTTGGTTATCACCTTTAAAGCGCTCCATGGCATAGGGCCTAGCTATCTGCGAGATCGCCTGCTGCTACCGATGACCTCCCATCGACCCGTACGCTCCCACAGAGAGGGCCTCCTCAGGGTGCCATCAGCCAAACAATGTAGGCTGGTGACCCCCAGGGGGAGGGCCTTCTTGGTGGGGACTCCTACCCTCTGGAATCAGTTGCCCCCGGAGATAAGGAGAATCCATGACCTCAATGCCTTCCGTCGTTCCCTTAAAATCCATCTTTTCCAGCAAGCCGGGTTGGCTTAAGAAGAAATTTTTAAATTCTTTTAATCAGTCTGTGATTTCTTAACTTTCAGGCCAAAATGTATATATATATTTAAATGTTTTTAATATTTGTATTCTATGTTTTTTATCTTGGCTGTACACCGCCCTGAGTCCTCAGGGAGAAGGGCGGTATATAAATTGGAAATTAAATTAAATTAAATTAAATTAATATTGAAATGGAAGAAAGAAGGACCCTTCCGGTCGCTATATTCTATCAGATCCTGCAGAGTAGAGTCCCATTTTTATCTGGGAAATGTTGGGGTGGAGGGACATAGTTGGGTTTTAAAGAGAGCTCAGGGTTTTCCACAAGAATCTGCTAAGTAGCAGCTTGGAATAGGCATCTGGCTCGGGCTTTGGACTGGATTGCTGCTATGTAGCCTTTCTTTCTGCACAGATCCCAGATGCACCTGTGTTTTCTGAGGATATCTGGGAAATAAAGCACAAAAAGAGCTGAGAAACTCTGGGAAATGGAGTCAAGCTTGTGCTTTGCTTTGCTTTGCTTTGCTTTGCTTTGCTTTGCTTTGCTTTGCTTTGCTTTGCTTTGCTTTGCTTTGCTTTGCTTTGCTTTGCTTCGCTTCGCTTCGCTTCGCTTCGCTTCGCATCAATGTGTTTGGTTGGTTTTTCCATTTTGCTCTTCTGCTCTGCTGTATTCTTTTTACATGTTGTTGTTTTCTATTTATTAGCTACCCAGAATTGTTTATTGGCTATGAATTAAAAATAATTAATTAATATGTATACATTTATTGTTTATTAATATGTATACATTTATTGGGGACACGATGGCTCAGAGGCTAAGATGCTGAGCTTGTCGATAGAAAGGTCGACAGTTCAGCAGTTCAAATCCCTAGTGCTGTGTAACGGGGTGAGCTCCCATTACTTGTCCCAGCTTCTGCCAACCTAGCAGTTCGAAAGCATATAAAAAATGCAAGTGGAAAAATAGGGACCACCTTTGGTGGGAAGGTAACAGCGTTCTGTGCGCCTTTCGTGTTTAGCCATGCCAGCCACATGACCATGGAGACATCTTTGGACAGTGCTGGCTCTTCGGCTTTGAAACAGAGATGAACACTGCCCCCTAGAGTTGGGAACAACTAGCACATATGCGTGAGGGGAACCTTTACCTTTACCTTTTATACGTTTATCTGTTAGTTTCTTGCCCTCAGAGATATCAGAGGGAAGGGGAGCCAATGACAAAAGCAACATTGCTCTACAAATTCAATTCTCCTTCTATGTGCATTATGCCATCATGAGCATGTACACAAAGGGAGGAGTTTGCATCAAAACAGCACAATGGTGCTTTTATCAGAGCTGCGGACACCTCTCTTTGCGTTATTTATAGTACAAAAGAGGTTTCAGAGGTAAGAATGGGACAGTTTTGAGAGATGTCACACATCAATAAATCAATGGCTTGAGGTTTGAGGTTTCAGGAAGGTGTTTTTCCCCAAAAAATCATCTCAGAAATAAAGGTGTGTCGCCAAGAGGTGAATTTGCAAGCTGTCTGGGCTTCTCCACTTTGCTAATCCATATTACACTAACAATAACAACAGCATCAGTATGTATAAATAACCCTTTAATTTTAACAGCACAATTGAATAAAGGGACTGAGACTTCACCAATGAAATAATAAATATTATATAATACAGAAGTAACATGGGGACAACAGGATAAAGCAGGGGTGAAATCCAGCAGGTTCTGACAGGTTCTGGAGAACCGGTAGCGGAAAGTTTGAGTAGTTTGGAGAACCGGCAAATATCACCTCTGGCTGGCCCCAGAGTAGGGTGGGAATGGAGATTTTGCAATATCCTTCCCCTGGAGCGGGGTGGGAATGGAGATTTTAAGTATCCTTCCCCTGCCACCAAGCCACACCCACCAAGCCACACCATGCCCATCAAACCACACCCACAGAACCGGTAGTAAAAAAAAATTAATTTCACCACTGGGATAAAGTAACAAGTATTTTTAAAATAAAAACTGTTGGACATCTCAATACAGGAGAGGTTTGGAAAGCTTGTTTTAAAAAAGTACCATATTATGCTAGTAAGATGACAAAATGTCATTAATTCTAATTATTGGCTAGGTAACATGGAACTAAGAGCTTTTAATTAAGAGTTTGCCCTGAATTGGTCTTCCTGTTTATATTGAAAGTTCTTGGTGTAAATTAGATGTGATCCTCTTGAGGTGGTCCCCTGCTATTTTGTATCAACAAGTACTGTCTCATTAAACTGAAAAAAGCTCAACTTCCATTAAATTCG
The DNA here is from genome assembly GCF_029215685.1 of Pituophis catenifer annectens. Classification (NCBI taxonomy): domain Eukaryota; kingdom Metazoa; phylum Chordata; class Lepidosauria; order Squamata; family Colubridae; genus Pituophis; species Pituophis catenifer. The sequence goes on from NW_027256882.1 coordinate 110,080,655, forward strand.
GTGAGACCGAATTATATTCCTGGTTGGACCTTGATACTTATTTTCTCCATGCTTTGTAAAGCCTGGACCGTTAATTAAAGAAAATTTGATCATTAACACTAAGCTCGGTAATGCTCTGTAAATGCATTTGTATTTACAAAGCAAATACAAATGCATCTTTTGATAAACAAGTCAAGCACTGCATTCATTCCCTTTCAACTTTGCACATCTGCAGTCCTTGGATGTTCCTTCCCCCTTCTCTAATCATAAAATGCAATGAAAGCATATCAGAACAACCTCTCTGCAATCTCTGATTCGTTTTCAAATTTAATTCCTTTGTCTCTCTCTTTCAGTACGTTTCCTCTATTTAATGTATATTGATGCATTGTTGACTTCTAGAAAACTGGGCAAGAGTTTACTGATGTTAAAAACCCTCCAAAAATATTTCATAGCAAACCTACTCGTTTTATAGACCACATCCAGACTATCCCTATCTGGCCTACAGTGGCTTGACGTTGGCAGGGAGCAGGATGTCATCAATGGGCACGAAACAGTGTTGGTGGAGGGTGTGGCAGTGGCCCTCCACAACAGGTGCACTTTCTCATGTGGCCCATTGGGAAATTAATTGCCCATGCCCATTTTATATAACACCCAGACACATGTAAACCTCTAGTGTTTGGATATTAATTTTGCAGGAAGAAATAGCATATCTCATCTTTTGACTTAGAAGGCTGGCATTTTAATGGCCTTCCTGGAAACCAGCAGAAAATGGGACTATTCTGATATCTGGAAGAATGTTTCTCTACAGAAGGTGGTAACAATCCTAAAGGCTCATTTCCATAATCCCTGAAGATGCCATTCTCTGAGAAAAAGGATGAGGAGGCAGCCCCACCCTAACAGAGGATATTGACCAGATGAATACTATGAAGAGTTGCTGGTCCCTCTGATCTCCAAACATTCAGCCGCAAAGGGTTTTAAAGGTGATAGTAGAGGTAGTATTCAGCAGTTCTGACTATTCCGCTACCAGTTCTGGAGAACTGGTAATGGAAATTTTGAATAGTTCGGAGAACTGGTAAATGCCACCTCTGACTGGTTCCACCCCCATCTATTCTCTGCCTCCTGAGTCCCAGCTGATTGGGAGGAAATGGGGGTTTTGCAGTCACCTTTCCCTGGAGTGGGGAGGGAATGGAGATTTTACAGTGTTTACAGATTTTACCCAGTGAAATTCTGTGGATGTGGGAGGATGAGATTCTAAATCTTCCCACTCCTAGTCCAACATCATAATTACTCAGCTAAAAATTTCTTTGTCTAGATCCTATTGGATCCAGTCCAATAGGATAAAAGATTAGCCATTAAAACATAACAAAAGGATCTCCCTCAAGATCCTAAAAATAGGTTTTGATACATAAAATGCTTATCATCCCAAAGTGCCATTGATTCCCGCACTTGATGCAATAGATGATTGCCAGTTTCACAGTCCAGTAATGGGATTCAAAGAGATGGGTGGATAAATGGATGGACAGATGGGTGGATAGATGGGTGGATGGATATTCATAACACACTGGTTATTTTTTAAAAAAATATTTCCTAGAATAAGCAAATGAGATGATACATTTAACTACCCAGAGCTCTTTAAACAGAAATCTGAATGAAGGTGAAATTATTATTTAAAAACTATGTGGGGAAAAAAATCTAATAAACATAAGACAAAAGGAACTTATGGAAGCAGATCAGAACTGAAGCTAAGATCAATACAAGGAGCCTCCAATTATAGTCAAGCACCCAGCATGAATGTTTTGTGTATAATGAAAGAGTTATGATGAAATAATGTAAGTGTGGGTCCCGACTCATAATAGAAGACATGTATAACAAACTGGGTTCAACAAAACAGCTAAAAAAGATTGTGTCCTCTGTTTTTTCTCACTTTTTAAATGGTTCACAATTCCATAGGTCTGTCTGTCACCCTTTGTTCCTGCGACATGCTGAAGAGGAGGAAATGCAAGCTCAGCTCCAGCTTTAATACTATTTCACAGGACATGCTGAGATAGACATACTTGCCATTTACGTTCTCGTATATAACCTCTTTAAAATACTAAAACTTAACTTGATAGAATCATAGAATGATCAAGAATAAATGTGTAGAGGGAGGGAGGGAGGGAGGGAGGGAGGGAGGAAGGAAGGAAGGAAGGAAGGAAGGAAGGAAGGAAGGAAGGAAGGAAGGAAGGAAGGAAGGAAGGAAGGGACTCTTCAACCATTAGTTATTTTTCCTAGATAGTACAGGCATCAGCAAGATATGGGGTCCTTTTAAAAGGGGGGGGGGTGATTACATGTTAAAGTTACGCTCTTCAGCACAACATCCTCAAAAAGTGTTAAGTGTAAATATTATTATCAGGCAGTGAATTGAATGCTACCCAGAGCTATGGCCATTGCATTAATTTATTCAGTCAAATTGTTAAGTTTAAAAATAAGGAATTTATCACCTGTTTAATTTTAGCAGCTAAAATAATAATCACTCGATAAAAGAAAACCTTAAACAAAGTAACAATTTAGATGTGGATCAATAAGAAGTCCACAATCAATAAAATTTCTAGAAAATACTAGAAAAGATTACAGATTAGTTCTGAATAATGAAAAATCACAATTTAGGAATCACAATTCTAACAAATCAGGGTGGATTTTATGCATTATCTGTATTGTAACAGACCCATTATCAGAAATAGTTATGGTGCATGATAACTATTAAGAAGTTTATTGTCTGTTTCCCTTAATTTTTTTCTATACTTTTAGTGATTTTATTTTTTCTTTTATTTATACACCATTGATTTATGCTAATCAGTTACTTGTTAATTTTTGCTAATTAGTAATTTTGCTGATTTTGCTAATTGCTATTGTACAAAAACAAAAAAAAACCCATGGCATGATATATTAATACTTAATTTTATTTAAGAAGGCAAATCATTATGCTCTTTAGTTACGTAGGGGAATGGAAGCTCAGGTAAATGCCTTTAGGAACTCAAATTAATAAACACCTTTTAACAAGAATTAATTGAGCCATTCCCACTGCTAAGTACTATCTAGTGCCATGCTATCATCAAAATGCATTGAAATAATATATTTCTAGTATATTTCCAGACATATTGCAGGCTTCCAAATAATTACAGTTATACCTCGATACTCGGTTGCTTAAAAACTCATTGAATTTGGAACTTGACATATTTTCATGTGAAAATTTTGTCCTGGAAATTGATTTGTTTGGTATTTGTTTGGTACTTAATGCGGAAGCTAGTACTTGTCACTGTTGGCTGCCTCGTGACTCTTTTTGGCCAAAACAAAGTTAAATCACATTAGTACTCGTCACACCTCCTAGAACCAATTAACAATAAATACCAAGATACCACCGTAGTTGTCTTTTCTCAGGCAATTCCACTTTGCAGATCGATCCATCCATCCATCCATCCATCCATCCATCTATCTATCTATCTATCTATCTATCTATCTATCTATCTATTATAAAATGTATATGCTGCCCATCTCACTGTCCAAAGTGACTGTATTCTTTCTAAGGCACTAAGGAGAATGTGATGGCCATGAAACACAAAAACATGCACCAATCTGATCTTGAAGCTACATCACCTTTTCTCCCTATAAACAATTCCCAAGGAAGATATTGCTCAATCATGACTGAGGAGATATAGTCACAAGCAAAAATAGTAGAAAATACAGTTTATCTTCTAAGATAGGGGTCCCCAACCCCTGGGCCTTGAGCCTTTCGGAACCAGAAGTGGCAGGTGAGTGTGTGCTCGTTGGCTCCATTTGCGCAAGCTTGCCCACCGCATGTGCAGAGAACCATCATGTCCCCCTCCCCAACCAGTCCGCAATGCCACAAAAACCTGGGGGACTCTGTTCTAGGATCTTTGGGAGAAGTATTTCTAATGATGGGAGTGATGCAGTGATGAGATTCAAGAAATTTTACTACCGATTCTATGGGCATGGCTTGGTGGGCGTGGCAGGGAAAGGATACTGTAAAATCTCCATTCCCTCCCCACTCCAAGGAAAGGTTACTGCAAAATCCCCATTTCCTCCCAATCAGCTGGGACTCAGGAGGCAGAGAATAGATGGGGGTGGGGCCAGTCAGAGGTGGTATTTACCAGTTCTCTGAACTACTCAAAATTTCCACTACCAGTTCTCCAGAACTGGTCAGACCCTGCTGAATACCACCTCTGGAGTGATGGATTTCTTCCCCCCACCCCCAGCCATTTTATTACTTTCCAATAGGTCAGACTCTTCCATCCAAAGCTAGCATTGACAGGTTTTCTTAGTCAGAAAAAGTCCTGCTGGAATTATCTCCTTGCTTCACAAACTTCCATTCAGGAGGATGAACAGGAAGAGGGTAAACTGGAAACTTTCCTTCCAGCCCAGAGTTTAATATAAGCTGAAGAAGGACTTAAAATTGCAATGCTCACCTCTTTTCTAAATTTAATCTTCATATTCCAGCATGAACCTTGTGAAATTTGTTTGAAACTTTAATGGATGCCCAAATTAAAAAGGGAATTGGAGAAATTCAGTAAGAAATAAAACATATAATGTAGTGCAAGAATATATTAATTTCCACCATTTTTAGGTTAAAGACTAAGACAATTCAGTATCTTGGCTTGTATTGTTTCAAGACTATTTTTCATTTTAGGACATTTAGTACCATTAATTTGCACTTTATACTTGCACTTAAAATTCTTTTTTTTTTCTGCCAAGGACAGAGTGAAATATTTAACATGATTGGGTGCTATGAATACTCTTAAATTATTCATTTAAGGAAAGGACATGTAATTCCGGCTTTGCAGCAAAGGAGTATATAATGTATTGCAGGTCAGGTGGCATAAGGAGCACAGAACATGAATTTTTAAATTTTTCTTCTCCAGATTATTAACAATGCCAAAAGAAATTAAGGTTCCTGGTTTGGAATTGGTCTACATATCCTTAGAAAGGTTGTCCTCATAGCTAGAGCATTCCCTTTGTTAGAGAGAAAAAGAGAGCAGCAAACCATAGGAGGGTTCATATATTTGTTTTTCCAAAGACAGATCCCTGACTCATCTAAATCTATTTCAAACTCATATCTAGTTCAATGATTGCCCACTTTGTTTTATCATATATACTGTCTAGGACAGGGGTCCCCAACCTGTGGGCCGTGGCCCACTAGTGGGCCATGAGGGGATTGCAACTGGGCCAAGGAAACAGCTGGCGACCATGTGTGTATGCACATACATCCTCACTTGCACAAGCAGTGTGTGAATGTGCATGCACTCCATTTGCATGAGTGGCAGGCAAATGGACCTGCATGTGCATGCTTGCCAGCCACATACAGAGAACCATTCCCTCTCTCTCTGTTACCAGTCTGCAAAGCCAGAAACATTGGGGAACTCTGGTCTAGGATAAGGATAGTAATGGTGATAAGCCTGGGCTTTAGATTTTAAAGTCTCCATCTGAATTTCACAATCAAATTACCCCAAAAGAGTTCTGCATAAGGAGCTTCTTTACATTCTCTAAAGCTATGGTCCAGTGAACATGTCCCCAAATGCATATAACCAGTTCTAAAACCGAATAAGCATTAGTAGGATCACATACCTCTCTTGAATTTAGCACATCATTTATTTTAGCCTTGTATCATTTCCATTTATTTCCTTCTTCTTGCCCTTATATCTCATTCACCTTCTCATTCTAAGATTTTTCCCCTGGGTTTAAAGCAAACTTCAGTCTTCTTCGTTCTTTCATTAATTAGCCTTTCCAGGTTTTTATTTCCCCTTTTCATTCCTGAGTGATGTTATTTGTATGGATTGCTTCCACGTGTTTCCTTTTGTTTTATATCTTCATCACTTCCCATCTTAATTTTACCATTCTTCGATTCTCCTACTTTTCTGCTCCTTGCTCTCTCCAGATGTTTTGGCTCATAAACTTTCAACATGCTAGCTGATTATCCATGCTGGTGACCATGATGAATGGAGATGTAATTTGAAATTACAGAGCAGGAGTGGAGAATCTAAATAATTCTGTTTTCTTCTTCCTCAGAAGGACCCACCCAAGATTCATCTCAAAAGGCTCATCATTTTGACTAGTCTCATTCCACATCACAATTTACTAGGAACATGATCTTTCCTATAGCTTCTTAAGGTTTTATTACAAAGTTGCCTCTCAGGTCTATTTCTTTATCCCCAAAGTATAGAATGACTCATGGTGGAAACTGCATAATGGAGATAATGGCTCCTCAAACTCTTAACATCTTTCAGTGACCTTAATCTTTAAATATTTCTGAATCTCCAGTAGAATCAAGCATTTTTAGAGAAACTTTCCTGTTGGGTTGTGTCCAAAGAGTTCAGTGTTCAGTGTCTAGGTCTTTGACTTGTCATGCCCATCGTAGTTCCATTTTGGTGGTCGCCCATTTAAGTAAGTAAGTAATATGGTTTGATCCTGAATAATTTTTTTTTTAGATCAGCCAAAGTTGATAAGATTCAGCCGTATGTTTGGATTTAATATGAATTTAAATTGGATTTAAAATTCAATCCAAACAGGATGGAGATATTGTTCTCCCTGAGAAACTGGACTCCTATGTCAAATGGGCTTGCACACCAACTGGAAAAGAAAATTCACAGCTTTTACCCCCTCATTAAATCCTTTTTAAAAATGTGATAACCAGAGTTGTACAGTATTCTAGGTGTGTACTTACCATAGAATTGTATGACAGTATCACAGTGTGATTTCTATCCTCCTAAATAATCCCTTGCCTTTTTCACAACTGTCAGACACTGAATCAATATCTTCCCTGAAGAATCTATTATGACCCCAAGATCTTTTTTTACTGGTTAAAGACAACAGACTCAATCAGTATATATAAGAACATAGGGCAATTTTTCCCCAGTGCTTTCAGTTTATACTTACTTGAATTGAACCACATTTTCTATTCGCTCAGTTTGAACAGACATCTCTAGAGCTTTTTACAATTACTTCTGGTTTTTATTACCTTGAATAGTTTTCTATTATCTGAAACCTAAGATAGCTCACTGCTTAACTCTAAGATAAAGTTATATACAAAGAAGTTGAAGGACACTGATCAGAATAAAGGTGTCTGAAGAATTTCTTCTCAGCTTCATTCATTGACAAAATTGCCCATGAATTCTTACCCTTTGCTTTCTATTTTTTAACTCATTAGTAATCCAAAAAAAAAAAAAACCCAGATAGGTCCCTCCCATAATTATTAAGTTTACTCAGAATCCTTTGATGAGGAACTCTACTTAAGACTTATTGAAAATCCAAGAATACAATGTCAACAGGTCACTTCCATCCATGTACCTGTTTAACCTTCTAAAGAAAAATCTACTTTAGTGAGGCAGGGTTTATTTTTGCAGAATCCATTCTGATTTGCCTTCAGCAAGATTGGTTCCTGGGTCCCTTCTTAAAGAACCGGGAGAGAGGGGCGCACCTTATTGAAACCTGCCTTTGGGCCACTCAGGAAATATGGAATCATAACCATCCCTATCCAGGGACTTCTGGAAAGTAAAGAATTCTGAGAGTGGTTAGAATCTGGCTTGATCCTATGTTGGAAATTTTCTTGCTTTGAAGAGATACACAAATATGTGGGAGGGGCCAGGTTGCCAGAGCAACTGACTCATCCCCATCACCTCAATCTGCCTCACCTGATCAAATTAGGAAGATACGCTAAGGATTCCATCAGCTAGTCAAGAAAAGTGCTTCTCTACCACTGCCCTTGCTCTCTGGAATATTCTCTCTCCAGAGGTCAGGCAGGCCTCCACTTCCTGGTCTTTCAAAGGTGTTTGAAGACCTGGCTCTGGCGACTCACCTGGGACTCACTGGGCAGCCCACAACCATGGGGACGGTTAGTGCCTTGATGGCTCTTGCCCTACCTTTTAACTTTTATTTCATTGCCAGGGGAGTTATTTTTCTTAATTTTTTATATTGGATTTTTATCTTTGTAAGACAATCAGTGTCACTGAGTGTGAGTTGGATGACCATATAAATTTTCTTAAATAAATAAATGTAATTTATTTATGAAATATATACCTATCTATCTTATTATTGGAACAACTCTGGGTGGCTTTTTAACTTATTCTATTTCTGTTTTTATCTGGCTCTTCTTATTGATGATCATGGTATTTTTATATGGCTTTTAACCTTTGATTTAACCTTTGGTGTTATTAACTATACATCGTTCAGAGTCACTCTGTGAGTGAGATGGGCAGTGTCCAAATTTGACAAACAAGAAAATGTCTCCTTGGCCTCACACTGAAAATGCATACTGTTCTCGCTGGTTTTCTTTTTCTTTTTAATTGATTGCCATTATTTTATATCACACTTTCCAGAGTGCAAATACTATTAAGCATAATCAACAATCCTAATGAAAAGCCCAACAAATTATATCTTTCAAAACACAAATGAACACTCTGCCTTTCTTCCCACTGAGCCGTTTGATGATAAAAGCTCTGTGGGAGGAAAGGGAGTTGTCTTCACTCATGTTCTCCCATCCCTTTTCTTTATTCTATTATGAAAAAGGTTGCCAACTAATATGTTTGACATTTTGAAGTACTGGCCTTTACAGTTGAATCCCTGTGGGTATATTCTCCCGTAATAGAAACATTGTTTTTTAAAGACAAAAAAAATCTAAAAGCAAAACTCCTCTGAAGATGCCTTTTGGTCTGACATAAAGTTGCATCAAAGACAAATATCTGAAGGTGTACCTTTTCCCATAATTTATAATGTCATCATGAGTATAAAGCCAAAGAAATCCCATCTCCTTCAGGGAAATTCCAACTGAATAACAAAATATTGTTTCTGCAGAAAGCCCTGTAACCAAAGTTGCTAACTATCTAGTAACAAGAAAAGTATATTTTTTCCCACTCAATTTAATGCCAGCCAATTGCTATACATTACATGTAATAACTTGGGTTGGAGGACTGGGGAATAAAGAGAGGATCTTTGCTCTTCCTCAGGCTGCATTGTCTCCTCTTCTTAAATAAGACAACCAAGGAACAATTAGGAACAAGGAACCAGCAGACTTCAGATGCTGCAGGACAACTGCTATAGCCCCTGTCCACAGTAACCAGGCTTGGCTGGTTCCACTAGTGTATTTCTTTACTATGTTTTTGAATTGTAATTGTTGTTCTTCTGATTCATTTTGTTTTGTTTTCATTGCTTTTCATGATGAATTTGATAATTAGTGATATGTTTGCTTGGTTCAACTGTAAAAGATATCTTCTGATTAAGCAAGTGTAGGTAGGAGGATCTATGTCAGCAATTAATGGGACCATGTCTCAGTAGAAATCTTACAGTTAATCCCCATTATCTCCTGATCATGGTTTGCTTTTGTTAGAGAATCAAGAACAGAGGATCTCCTTACTTCTATCTCATCCCAACTGTCTTAGTCTTCTCCTTATTCTCTGAGTATGGCCATATCATGCATATACCTCCAAGTTGGATAGATGTGAGCAAGAGTAGCCTGGACGTACTATTATGTATAGAATAGCATAAATATAGTTGGAATAAAACTGGGCTTTGTTTGTGCTTGTGCCATATTGTGCAAAATGCACTAAAACTGACAGATATGCTGTCCTCATGGTTATGATTAATGCTAGTAAGATACTGTAGTTTATTCTATCTTACTGAAATACATGATATGAAAGTGTCATGTAATAAGTGGAGGACAAGCAGATGTGATAAAGCAGTGATAAGAGTTCATCTCTGAGCTTCAACTTTTGTGATAAGAGCAGCAAAATGTCAATTCTTCTTTGCATTATGCACTATTCCCAACAGGTAGATTTACTTAGACTCTTTTTGTGAAAATTGGATATGATAAAATGCCTGCAGGCATGCTGGGTTATGTTTATGATTTCTTGGTAGATAAAATTGCTTGCATGTACTCTGGTTTGGGTGCCTGTTGGATGGAGCCCAGCAAGGTGAACAAGGCAAAGCCTAATGCTGCTTTTTGGGTTTATTTATTTAACTGATTTATTGATTAAATTTATATGCCACCCATATTACTGTCAAGCAACTCTAGTTGGCTTACAAGCATCATAAAAATAGAGGTACAAGCATTAAATATTAAGCAAACAAATTAAATAGGCTAAAACCAGAATATTTTGGGGTGGAGATAGGATCTTCTATATATTTTGATATGTTTCTTTTGAGCTTATTACCCTCAAAGAAATAAATACATTTCTCTTTGAGATGAATTGTGCCACGTACAAGTTGGATCTTTGAATTTGCTAGCTCCTACAGGCAGCCTGCTAGGATGTGAATAATTGGATTCGGAAGATTGTCAAATATGAACGTGGATGTCATTTGCTTGAAAGTATGAGTATGGATGAAGTCCTCTTGGGAGCCAGCCATTTTTTAATCATTGGAAATTGTTTTCTCTCTCTAACACATATACAGTAGATACAGAAACACGCCGAGTCCCTTTGGAGAAGAAGATGGTGGCAACTTGCCTTCAGAGATGTATCTGAATTGGTACCAATCAATAGTCAGACCTGGTCAGAGCACCTAAACAGCATTGTTGCATGGCCTTTGTCAGGACCTTATTGGGGGGAAGGTTTCTTTCTCTTCTTTTCAATGAGTATGGGGAATGGAGGTTGTAGGTATAGTTCTTCAACGGTTCTGCATGTTCCTAAATAAGCAGTTCAAGTTTGTTATCACAGTAATTTGAAACCATAGTTGCTCCAATGTGAGGTAAAACAGGGCTCTCCCCTTTTGGTATTTAATATATATATATGAGGTTTCTAAGTAAAGACACTCACCAGTTTGAGGTGAGGAGCCATCAGACTTCTGGGGATGATACTTTATTATCTTAAGCTAAATTGGGCTTGACACAAAATGACTGAACTGATGTCTGCATAGAGCAAAATTAATTTAGATTAAATTCCAAACTTTCTGTACATCCAAGAGCTTTGGTCCTTGGATGGCCTCCTGCTCCATTTGAAGGAACTGGTTCAGTGGTGAAATCCAAATTTTCTTACTACCGGTTCTGTGGGCGTGGCTTGGTGGGTGTGGTATGGCTTGGTGGGCATGGCAGAGGAAGGATACTGCAAAATCCCCATTCCCTCCCCACTCCTGGGGGAAAAGGATATTGCAAAATCTCCATTCCCACCCTACTCTGGGGCCAGCCAGAAGTGGTATTTGCCGGTTCTTTGAATTACTCAAAATTTCCGCTACCGGTTCTCCGAACTGCTCAAAATTTCCAATACCAGTTCTCCAGAACATATCAGAACCTGCTGGATTTCACCCCTGAACTGGTTCGTGATCTAAGTGTCCTCTTGGGTTACAGATAGAGTTTCAACATCACAGATGGGCCATGGCTAGAGGTCCTTTGTCCAACTTCAACTAGTGGTCTACTTGCAACCATACCTAGACCAGGATTCTTTAGTAATGCTGATTCAAGCTCAACCTGATTAATGTGTTGTACTCTATATGGGGTATCATTTGGAGAAGTCCTGAAAGCTGCAGTTGGTCCAAAATGTAGATGTACTTGTGGATCAATCTCACCATTGCAAGATAATATCTCATCTAAAATTGCTGAATTACACCAGTAGGCTTCCAAAGTCAGTTCAAAGTATTGATCACCACCTCTAAAGTCCTATATAGCATACACGAAGCACCTCAAAGCACCACCTCACCAGGATTGAATTTGCCCATCTCATATTAATATCTCGATAAATCCTATCAAGGTCCCCAGTCCCCCAGTCCATTGGGGATTAACAGATTGTGGACCAAATGGTAGCTCTTTTCTGTTTTTCCCATAATTTGTGCAACTCTCTCCCCTGTAGCATTCTGAAAATCTGCTAAATGCTTTATTTCACTCAGCCTTTTTTTAGCTTAGGTCATTGTTCAATATGCCCGATTTTCTTGGGGGAAATATTTAGAGTTCATGTATTGCTTTGTATAGTTTTATATTTCTATTCTTGGGGTATTCTGATTAGAGTAAGCCTGCAAATAAATAACAAGTGCAAACAATTGCTGAAATTAAGCAAGCTTCTCATTTCCTAATATAGAAATGTGAAATTTAATGGAAATAAACATTTTGATCTGGTACTGCCACTAGTTCTCCTTATATCTGATTAACTTCAAGAAAATTAATTTCCCAACTGTTTAGGTTAAAAGGACATTAAAGGGAATAACAAAGACAATGTCCCTACATTAAAAGGAATAAGGTATCACTGATCTGATCACAAAAGGTTTTGAAGTCTTTATTGGAATTGAATACTCTGAAGAAATACTTGTAAGAATATAGAGGAATTTTCCACTAAAATTGAAAAATGAATTTCATATTTAATTTTAAAATCTCCCAACCAATCTCTTATTAATGTTGTCCCTGGTAGGTTAAATAAATTATAACGTTTCTTGAAGGCAACAAACAGACTTAAGATATAGATAGTCAAGGAAGAGCAATGTATGCAATTTCAAAGTCATAGCAGTCATTTTTAAGAGGGCAAGTTTATACAAATCTGCTCTACCCCCCCATCCCCAAATTCAATAAAAGTTTACCCTTTGCTTTTAAGAGCTTGCATAGAAAAAGCAAAAGTGTTATTATGCATTTCTTTTCATTTCTCCTTCACTGACTGCATTATTATTTATTCTCTCACAAGGAACAAAATGTCCACCACCTACAATTGCTGAGTTAAAAATAGTATAGAGTTGTCTGAATCACATTGCTTAAAAGCAGCTCTAGGAGTAGGCCACATGCTTGTACCTCATTTCTTTTAAAAAGAACCTTTTCATGACATACCTAGCCTTTTTCATAGAGGATCACAAGCACTAAATCTGGAATACTTTAAAATAGAATAGAATAGAATTCTTTATTGGCCAAGTGTGATTGGACATACAAGGAATTTGTCTTGGTGCATATGCTCTCGGTGTACATAAAAGAAAAAATACATTCATCAAGAATCATCAGGTACAACACTTAATGATAGTCATAGAGAACAAATAAGCAAGAAAATCATATTAGGAAACAGTCAATATAAATCGTAAGGATACCAGCAACAAGGTTACAGTCATACTTTATAGACAAAAGAGGAGCTTCATTTAGCCATAGAGTTGCCCTGAAGAAAGTATGGAGTCATTTAAACTACTTCCATTTTTTACACCATACCCGACACTTCACAGATATTATCAAACATTTCCAAAAGAAGACAAAACCTGATTCTTTTCCTTATTCTAGATTGCTGGTGACTTTGTGCCTTCAAGTCACTCTGGACTTCTGGTGATTACATGGACAAGGCCATGTAGTTTTCTTGGCAACATTTCTCAGTGCTGGTTTTGAAATTGCCCAGAAAGAAAATGACTGGCCCTAAATCACCCAGTTGACTTTATGCCTAGGCAGGACTAGAACTCACAGTCTCCTGGTTTCTATTTCAATGCCTTTAACCACTGCCACCAGCTGGTTCTCTTCTATATGATACTAAATAGTAAAACACAGATGTAGCACTATATTTGTTTCCAGACCATAGCAGTGGATGCCTCACTGTCTACAAAATAACTCTTGATTTGGCAAAAGTCAATGTGTTTTCATGACCATTAGTCTGATTATTGTAGTGCCACAATCTAAATTCCCCATCTTTAAGATTCTCTTGTGAACAAAGAAGGAGAAGAGCTGGTTGTGTTGGAACAGTTTAATCCTTTTTAGTTATATTACATTAAGAGACAGGACACCATCCATACTATTGTTGTTTTAGGCAGTATGAAAAAAAATAAACTTCTGTATGGCCTTAGTTGGAGTACTCTACACATATGTATAGAGATATGTACTCAAACAGATACTATGAGCTATACTATGAGAAGAATTGAAAGGAGAGATACTATGAGAAGAATTGACAAAAGAATAGCAAATTCGGAATTGAGATATCCCTATTTTTTTGATTTTGAGAAAGTTATTGCCTTTTCCAAGACACTAAATAAAGTATTCAGAAGAATCTTTTCTCCAATTTTGCTTTTTTTAAAAAATAGATTATAACATAATACTTTATTTTTCTTTCTATTGCCATCAATCAGCTTTCTTTCTTTCACTAAAAGCTTCTTACAAAAGGCCTAATTTCATCTTAAATATAGATGAAACATTAAAGTTGCAGATATAACTCAAGGTGCACAGGAAATGTGTAGGTAAATATAAGTTCCTTCTATATCAGGTTAGATGAGTTATCACACGATACCAAATTATTATGTATTTATAGTTTATGCTCTGCCAGTATTTATTATCAGTTATCTTTACATATGCAGATGTTTTTTTATCCTCTGAAGTTAGCAAACGAATAACATAATTTTAACTATTGTTTTGGAGGGGGGAGTAATCATCTGCACTGCATGTAGAAAATTACTGTTAATTTCCAAAGCTTCTATATAGGAAATTGAGCTTGCTTGATTCTTATAAAAATATTGTGAGGTAAAGTTGATGATTTGTTATCATTTCCTAATATCCTCCAAGGCCCTTTTTCTGGAACATCTACCAAAATTGTGCCTCTCCTATAGAAAGAGTTGATTTTTTAAAAAAAAAATATGATAATTGTATACATTGTGGTATACACTTCTATGTATTTCTCAGTTAACTTCCTGTCTTCCAGGGATAATATGACTTACAAGTCTTGACCAAAGGCCAAATAGAATGTGACACATTCACAAGGCAACAGTTGGGAAATGACAGCATAATTCAGTTTTGCTCATGTCTTTATTCATGATAAGTAAGCAAAGTCCCAGTCCTTGGCTTAAATACTGTACTGTAATGGAAATCTGGGTAAAGGAAACAAAAATGATAGTGATTGTATAACACCTTATATTGTTCCAGATTCGAAGTAGCCCAGGTTCAAATCCCAGAAAGGGTATGGCTAGCTGTCAAGAGCTAAATAGCTTGAAATAGATCTATACTAGTCTCCCTTTATTTCTTTGTCAGTAAAATATAAATTCAACACACTTTATATTGTTATGTCACCCTAGACAAACTCAAATAATCTCTAGTTCACCAAATATTTGAGACTCTAAAATCCTCAATTATGAGCAACATCAAGACATTGTAGAAATTATTATCCAAAACATCTACACCCCCAGATAAAGCAGCTGCCACATGATTTTTTTTCAAGGTTTTTTCAAGATCTGCTTAAGCCCTTGTCTGCCAGATCTGACAGCCACATAATCTATTTTGTATTGCATTGCTAATAACTTGCTTGCCCCAGCTATTCATCCAGGTGCATTGAGTTCCTTGCCTAAATAAAATGAAGCTTATATCACTTTTATTCCAACTTGAAACTGATAAATATTTGCCTAAATTAATTGTGTGGTTGAAAAAGGGTATTTTCATGACCCAAGGAAAATATGTTATCCACTTGATCAACAGATTACATCTCTTTTATTAGAAATTCTGTGTATCTGATAAACAACATTCTTGTCTGCAATATGAACTATTCTTAAATTCAATGTAATTTTTTTTTAATTTTAAAACAAGGTAGACTTTGTTGAATCAGGTATAATGCTTATCTAGTGGGATATTCTACCTCCATTATAGCCAATTGTGAAACCTACAAGCAGGACATAAAGGCACCAGAACACTTCTGGAGGTGTTCCACAGCAAAGTACTGAGAAGCCCATTGTTCTGATTTTGCAATTTTTATATAACAATCAAGAGTGATAATCATTTTTCAGATTATTATTCTTGAAGTGTTTAGAACAGTCTCTCCAAAAACATGGGCAGTCCCTTCTCTATTGGCCTTTGGCAAGGCCATGAAGACTTGACTTTTCCTCCAGGCTTTGGGACTAGGACATTAGAATGGGATGAGGCATGAGGATGTGGCATGAGGATTTGTGGCATGAGGATTTGTGGCATGAGGATTTGTGTCTTTTAGTTTTGGTTTTCATTGGGCCTAAATGCCATTTAGTTGTTTTTGTTTGTTTGTTTTGTTTTAATGTAATTCTGCTTTGGTTTGCTACCTAGAGACTCTTGGATAGATAGGTATCCATATACATTGGATAAATAAATAAATTTAAAATTATTGGAAAGAAACAAATATTACAAGATTCAAAATAATCTTTTTTCAAAAAATTATCATCACATTATTTCTATCAAACCCATTGCTTCTAAGAACTGATTCACATTACACCACTTTGCAATCAGAAATGCAATTTTATGGATTGTTAATCTTTTCTATCATTTTATCTCTCAATCACTGCATCACCAAACTACTTAGCAGAATTCCTCTAGATAAGAAAAGACATTATGACTGATTATAATGTATTAAAGAGAGGACTTTTAATGTTTTGGCAGGAGAGTGCCATTATTGAGATGAATTAAGCATAATTTGTTTAATTTGCTCTTTTCACCTTTATGTGCATCCCTACAGTCCACGTAGTATGTTTTCTACAAATTTGGGTCTGAGAACCAAATAGACAGATGCACTGCAGTCATTTTCTATCCACATTAAACACAGATTAAATGAATTTGAGACACATTTATGACCTTACTTTGTCTCCCCAAAAAATACATCTAAAGAATAGGATAATGTGTACAGATTAGACAACAGACTGTATTAAAATAATGGCTTAGTAAATCAATGATACTGACTTTTGAGGATCCCATTCAAAATCTAAGCTTTGACTTGGTGGACAAAAGCATTCTCTTCCCATAAATTAATATAGGTAGGGGTACAAGAATATAGGCATAAAACATCTCTCTGCATCACTTTGTCAAAAGCATTCATTGCAGCAGGTTACATTCATGTCAGATAAACAACTGGGATTGCAGTTTTAAAGCTAATTTTAAAATACACAAATTCATTGAGATTGTTCTAATAAGCATATTTCCCCCATCTCTGTTTTATTGGATAAAAGGATGAGCAGACTCTGCCATTTTTCAGGCTTGAGCCATGATCCATTTCTATTATATGCTGGTCTGCTCCGCTTTTGAAAACAGACAGGTGCACACAGCAAAAGTCAACCCCTTTAAAGGGAACAATGGGTCTTTTCTAAGATTCTGAAAGGCGATAGAACAGAATACTTAGAAAGCCTACATTGCCTATTCTTTCTCTCTCTCTCTCTCTTTTTGCTTTAGATTTTGTTTTGTTTTCCATTTACCTTTTCTGGAGCTGGAAACTGTAAATGATTGACTTCCAAGGGTGTTATCAAAGGAACCGTCTGAAAACCATCCTCATTGGACGGCTGCTGCTTGTTCTTTTCATTCAAATTGCTTCCCAGCTTCACCATCCTTAGATCTCACTTTCCAGACCTAAAACATATTGAGGTGATCAGTGTTAAAGGGGGTAAAAAGGAGGATAGGACAGAAAGGAGGAAAAATTAAGGACAGAATATGTCAGCTTGCCATATTTCAATCACCCTGCAGGTCATATGGTTCCCACTTGCATATCTCTGTTAAATTGGAAGGGAGGAAAAGAGGGAGGGGGAAGAGGGGGAAGCATTTTACCTTTATTTCTTGCTTTAAAGAATGTATCATCAGTCTACACCACCCACAAGGGAGTTCACCTAAGCATTTGTTGGTTTAGCTCCAAACAAGGATTGTTTCATATCAAGATCGGGTTGTAGGAGTGAACCTAGCTTGGCTCCTTTGTTGCTAACAGAAAATATCTAAACAAGGGATGCATTTGGCCCAGGTTTTTAACTGTATATTACATCTATTTAAAAAAAAAAAACATAGCAACTACACAAAGCCTTTCAGAAGTGATGCTTAATAACAATCATTCTTTAACAGCCCCTACTTCTCTGGCAACTGACGTATTCCGGAATGAATTACAATCTATGAACAAATTAACAAATGAAACACAGTGTCAAAGATATTCGAGAGCCCCTTTTCCTCTTCGGTTTTTTTTTCCCCCTTAGCCCAGATGCATTTGCGCCAGTAATCAGGGGCGGGTCACAAATACATGCCTCAGAATCAGACGATCGAGGGGGGGAATCCTCCTCCCGCCCCCCACCCCCGTTATCCTCCCACTATCTACTTACTGCAGGGCACACAGCTCGCTCTTGGAAAGAAGTTCGCGACGGATTGCGCCAAAAAAAAGCTGGTTTTTAACCCCCCCGGTGGTGCTGAATGGACAGCGCCTCGTTCCTCAGCCGGCTGGTTCCAAAAGCTACTGAAAGAGGATCAAGGAGTGAGCGCAGAGACAGCCGCTCGAGTCTGCGGCAGGCAAACACTCCCAAGCTGGGGCGGCGGCTTCCGTGCGGGATCTGGCACCACCTGCTGTCGCCCAAAGCGGCCACAAGCGCTTGGAAGGAGAAAAAGAGACGGTGCTTAGCGACAACGCCACCTACAGTCTGCACAGAGCACAGGCAGGCGACGTTCCGGCTCAGCCTGGCCTGCCTGTTTCCAGCAGCATGCTCAGAGTTTTAAGTCTGCACCAAGTCCACCTCCCATCTGCTGTGATGTCGTTGACAGATAGGTGACGTTTTCAGGAATTAGAGCAGATGTAGCAACAGCAGGCAGAACCGTGTTTGCCCAGAAATCCTAAGCAGGAATTTTCAAAAGGCTCATTCTTCAGTTCTTGGGGAAAAAAGCATTCTCTGGAAGATGTGGACCGTTGAAACAGTAGGGCTCTAAGAATATGTATCTGAACATAGAGAGATGGTAAATTAGTATAATACATTTCCAAACGGTCAAGCCAGGGCAATGCACCTATTGAACTCAAGTTACTCTCAAGTAATATAGATGTTTAAGACCAGATCATAACACGTGAAGATTAGCTAGTCTTTAAAACAAGAAAAAAATCTTCCTTTCAACCTATATGTAAAGTGGAATAGACATAAGAAAGTCATGGATTATATTTCCTCTGGTGTAATATTCATTCTAGCTGTCCATGTATCTTGCTGAGTTGCATTTCTCCTTAATTCCAGCTTAATCATTGATTGGGGCTCACTGTTAAATTTCAACTCTATTTTCTTGAGGGAAACATTTGGCAAAGGAAGCAAGTTTCATTTCCAACTTTTGGCGGGAAACAGCCAAAAGATGGACTTTCTAAAGATAAGAAACACCTTATAATACATGTCATAACAGCGACCAGGTTAACCTTTGCAAAATACTGGAAGGACAAACAAACCCATCCAGAGGTGATAATAATAAACAAAATCCTAGAATGTGCAGAAATGGTAAAATTAACAAGTGCTCTTAACAATGATGCGAATTCAAAATTCAAGACAGTATGGGAAAGGTGGTATAAATGGTGGAATAATAGAATGAGATTGTAAGGATATGTCTATGTTCAATAATGGTAGATTTGAATGTAATAGATATGTATAAAATGTATATAATGTAAATATGTAACTACACGACACCTCAGATGTTAACAGAGATTTGATGTTTTTTTTGTTTAAATTTTTTTTTAAAAAAAACCAATAAAGTATATATTAAAAAAGGGAAACAGCCTTCTGTTCTTTCATTTTAGTGGCACAGAATTCCACAGAGCTGACACACCAACACTACTTTAGACACCATTTTTTCCTTTAGTATCATGCTTTTTATTTGTACTGTTGAGGATTCTCTCAATATGGGAAATAAATACTTTGCCTATTGTTGTCAATATTTATATTTGGTATAAATTTGGAATGCTCCCCCCCCTCCCAGACGTTATTGTACAGTACAGAAAACATAGCCTTTGTTGTCAGACTGAAGACTCACTGCCATGTGGCTTTAAGTGATCCAAGTCCATTTGACATTTGACAGAGTTACATGGTGTATACTTTTACTATGCTAAACTAATGAACAGAATAAAAATATAGATGTATATAATTATATAAACTTGTAATTAATTGTAGTTGTTGCTCTGGAGTTGGGTGGCACCAAAATTGAATAATGATACTGATACTGATACTGATACTGATACTGATACTGATACTGATACTAATAATAACAACAACAACAACAACTATTATTATTCAAGAAATTGCAGCTTCCTGCAATAATACCAGTGGAACTGCAAAAAACTGTGCTACTCGGAACATCATATATTTTAAGAAGGTACTTGGTTGATACCTAGGACACTGGCAGCAACCCGTATCAACCATTAGCACCAGTCAATGGTATTTGTGACACATTTTTAAATGTCCAATTGACTGAGTTTCATTTTTAATGAAGAAAAGAGAATAATAATGACAATGATGATGATAATAATGGGGAGGAAGGAAGAATTAAGGTTATAAACGCTCACAAATGATAATACTATATTGCTCAATCCTTCAATGGAAGAGAGGGGAGGAGAGGGGAGGAGAGGGGAAGGGAGGAGAGGGGAAGGAGTCAATTAAGTGCAGATAGAGAATAATCCATGCACAGAGACATAATAACTCTGAAATTGATCCCAAAGAAGAACTGAAATTCTGAATTTCTTTATTCTAATCAATAGCCAAAGCTAGGATGAATCATCCACGTACAATATGAACACCATATGCAGGAGCACAGCTGAAAACCCAGTGATTTCTATTTTTCATGTCTCAAATTACAGTGTTTTGTGTACATTTAGTAATCAATTAGAAACATAGCAGGAAATAAAAGATTGAGGGAATGAGCAAGGAAAAAAGTGGCAGATAAATTCTGCTCCTTCATTATGAGGTTATCTGAATATTAGTAAGATGTAGCAATAAGAAAACTAAGTGGAATGTAATTACTTTTGACTAATTGTCATGAGGTTAAATTGCCTTTAAATCAATTATGATAGTTTAAAGTTCATCATGACAATTAAAAAGAAAATATCTGACCTGTGTTTCTTTTTGTTGGTCAGAGCCAGATTTGGAGAAAATGTAACATTCTGTTTCTCTGTGTTTCTAGAAATAAAAACTTGTGTGGAAATTTGAGAAGAAAAATTTGTGCTATCTCCTAAAAGCTGTGGAAGCCCTCATGGCTGTTTTTGAAAGTTCAAAAGGCTGATTTTAAGGTTGAAATGTCTTTGCATTATAACTTGCCAAATCAATTATTTATACATTTATATGAAGTAACAGTAATGTGTTTATATAAACTTGGTATTTTCTGTTTGATGCTAACAACTTTGCCCAAACAGAGAGAGAAAGAACAAGTTAAAACTCGGTATGAACACCATTAAAAAAGCAAACAGAAAAGTAACTTGGAAGCAGTAAATCAAAGAGAAATTTAGAGATTATATTGCATATTAAATATGAACTGATATCCATCCAAACAACCAATGTATGCAATAGAACATAATGGAAGCGCTAAATGTTGCTTACTGCCAGAATACCTTGTACTCTTATTTAATTTTGTGATTAAGAGTCCCATAGAACGAGACTATATTTCTTCTCCTACTATCAACCAAATGTTGACAGAAATGGACCAACTAGATTGTCACTGACATTGGATGCTGGGAGAGAATAGCCAAGTCCAAAGTCACCCACTAGCTTTCATGTCTAAAACAGGACTAGAACTCTCAGCCTCCTAGTTTCTAGCCTGGTGCCTTGATCACTAGACCAAACTGGCTCTCAGCATGGGAAATATATCCTTTTCAATTTAAGCAAATCAAGAAGTTGTTACGTTTTACAATTATCTTTGCTGATCTGTTAATTTTAAGAGTCCAAGCTATCCATTCCAAATCATTTTGGGAAGCACAACTACAATGCCACTAAACAAACTGCCAGATTAGTACAATATCAGCACTATTCATATTTATATTACTGTATTATTAAAATCAGCTCTTCAGTTTTATTAGCATGTCTGAATTATGGGTAACCAATCCCATTTTCTCTCTTCTTGTAAACGTATTTAAGTTTTTTTCTTCTTATTCTGCATGTTACTCAGACAAAACTTTTATTAAATAAATCAGATATACAGTTAAAAATTGAAATAGCTATACAAACTATAAAGGTAGTCCTCGACTTACAACAGTTCATTTAGTGACTATTTGAAGTTATCAGCACTGAAAAAGTGAGTTATGACTGTTTTTCACACTTACGACCATTGCAGCATCTCCATGGTCAGGTGATCAAACTTCAGACACTTGGCAACTGACTCATATTTATCAGTGTCCCAGGATTATGGCATCACCTTTTGCGATCTTCCGATCAGCAAAGTCAGTGGGGAAGACAGATTCACTTAACAATCGTGTAACTAACTTAACAGCTGCAGTGATTCACTTAATAACTGTGACAAGAAAGATCTAAGAATGGGACAAAATTCACTTAACAAATGTCTCACTTAGCAACAGAAATTTTGGGCTCAGTTGTGGACATAAGTTGAGGACTACTTGCATATGCATTTTTTAGCAGCCATATTTTGCAATATTTTAAGGGAAGAAAAAGCTTTCTCTCTCTTGAAAAAATATTTGAAAATGCATCTATACATTGTAGTAGTATTTACCTGCACAATAATGTTCTAACTGGGTATGTACAATACAGGGGTGGGTTCTAAATTTTTTTACTACCGGTTCTGTGAGCGTAGCTTATTTTGTGGGCGTGGCTTGATGGTCATGTGACAGTGGGCATGGCTTGATGGTCATGTGACAGTAGGCATGGCTTGATGGTCATGTGACTGGGTAGACGTGGCCAACTCAATGTCACTCACGTCAAGGGGTGCCTCGCCTGGCTCCTCCCCTCCCAGCCATTCCTTGTCACACCAGCCTCAACATATCTATAGTTCTGTAAAAATGTTGTTCACCTTTTTTCAACTTTATTATCTACATACTATAGATGCACTTTCATGGACCACTGAAAGGAGGAAATGGCTCACATGCTTTGCCCAAGAGTGTGATAGGCAACAGGCTTTTTTAAGGGGCTGCCAGAAAGAAGGGGGGGCAATGTATTTTCCAAAGCACCAGAAGGCAAAACAAGAAGCAATGGATGGAAACTGAACAAAGAGAGAAGCAACCTAAAACTAAGGAGAAACTTTCTGACAGTGTGAACCAATATAGGAGCAGTAATATTTCAGTCATAATTTCACATATAAAATAGCCATTCGTGTAATACAACCTGCATATTGTATAAAACAATCATTAGTATTATGGCTGATGTTTGACAGCAAGCCTAAAAGTCAAAGATTACAAGAGTGCTTCAAATACCAGGAATAGCATATTAAAATGGACTTACGCAGTGGTGGGTTTCAAAAATTTTTACTACTGGTTCTGTGGGTGGTGGCTTGGTGGGCGTGGCATGGCGGGCATGACAGGGGAAGGATACTGCAAAATCCCCATTCCCTCCCCACTCCAGGGGAAGGTTACTTCAAAATCCCCATTCCCTCCCCAGCCCACTAACCTGCTCTGGAAAGGAATCAAACTCCCTCCTCTTCATTTCCCCAAATAAAATATTACTCATAAGAAAAGCAAGGAAGAATCAAGCTGCTAACAAGGAACCTGCCTGATACTCATTCCACATTCCTGCCAGCTACATAAAGGAAACTTTGTAAGAAGAAAACAGCTACCGGTGTTTAGAGATAACAGAAAGTGGAAGCCGGATGTTCGACTCCATTTACAAGCAGGCAGAAAACTCATTCAAGACAGGATATTTCACAATGGAAATTGCCCAAACCTTTTTAGAAACACAAAGCCCATGTTGCACAAACTGCAAAACTTCAAAAACATAGAATCCCTCTCTTATCCAGTTTGTTGTTCAGCTGACCCAGAAACGAACTGCTGCTGCTTCTTGGCTTGTCAATTTAAAGCGATAGAATCTTTTTTTTTCCTTCTTTGCCAAGTAATCTCCTAGCTGAGAAGCGAGTCCTGATTTTTTCCTTCTAGCTGATCAGTTGGGAGGCTTCTTGGCTTGTCAATTTAAAGCGACGGTGTCTTGGGGTTTTTTTTCTCTTCTTTGTCAAGTGAGCCCTGATTTTTTTCTTCTAGCCAATCAGCTGGGAGTCAGGAGGCAGCAAATAGATTGGGGGTGGAGCCAGGCAGAGGTGGTATTTACTGGTTCTCCGAACTACTCAAAATTTCCACTACCGGTTTGCAAGAACCAGGGAGAACCAGTAGCAACCCGCCACTGGTACAGTATAAATATTAATAAGGAAATCAATGCCATAGAACTAGATGTTCTATTTGTTCAAGGTTGAACCATTCTGTGCATGCATTTGAGCATTGTTGAAAGTCAGGCTATGACCTAATAATTAATGAACAGGTTTTATAACTCTACAAAATATAGGAATAGGCAAAGTCTAGAATCTAACTAACTACAGCCTATCAAGAGGAGGATCAAATGGAAAAAGGCTGCACGAAAGATGACTGAAGCACATGAAAACCAAATTCCACCATGTACAGATGCTCAGGTAAAATTCCCTGAATTCAATCACCATCCTTCAAAATAGATGCACAATTAAAGACACAGGTCACTGATTTGAAACCAAAAGAAATGTTTAAACAGCAGTTGTTTTGTTGCAGTGGAATACAAATCAGATCAGATCCCCCAATCAATACATTGCTGACAGATCCACTTACTAAGTCTTTCCCCAGAGATCAACAGAGAACTCTTCAAAAATTACCATGTGGGAGTTTTAGATTAGTAGACATAGGGATGTTGGAGAGTCAAATCCAATGACTCTGACTCTTCAACACTTCATGGCCCCAATACGACAGTAAGTGTAGATAGTTAAGGATTATTTCTGGAACCTATTGTCATCTACCATTCCATCTGTTCTTTGTTCAAAAGATTGTTAATCTGAGGTTACTTCCTCCTGCCATTCTTCCTAGGCACACATGCACAAAGCACATGCTTTTAGATATTCTCCTGGTAGCATTTAGTTAGCCAGATGCTAGGCTATGCCTATCCCTATAATGTATTTCATATAAATGAATCTCCTTTTGTTATAGTTATAAAACATAATTATTGCTCAGATTAGATTCCAACACTAATGCACATTTTCACATATGCACAGTGCAAGAGTTACATGTGCTTCAAGATTTGCCCACATTACATCTCTGTTCAGTGTGCTGCATTGGTTGCCAGTTGGATTCCTGGTCTAATTCAAGGTTCTGGTTATAACCTTTAAAGTCCTACATGGCATGGAACTGTGTTATTTGAGAAACCATCTCCCTCCCACCCCAGCTACTCTATTTTTCACACTATAAAACACACTTCCCCCCCCAAAAAAAAGTGGTTGGAAATGTCTGTGCATCTTATAGAGCGAATGTTGCCGAAGCCCCGCCACCCACCAGCCCCCACCTTTTGAACTCTGTCTCCCAGTAATTTGCCTCCTTGCAGCAAACAGCAAACAGCCTGGTCAGCTTCAGCACAACCTGATTTAGCACAAGCAGCTGATTGGCAGTTGGATTGGCCTCCTGGAATACCACCGATCAGCTGTTCCAGGCTGCAGGGATTGCCGTGGCCCATCGCTGCCGCCTATCGCCACCGCCTATTCCTACTGCCTATTGCCGCCTTCACATGCCCCATTTTCAGCCTCCGTGCGCCCCATTTTTGGCCTTCACGGACCCCATTTTCGGCCTCCATGGCAATCAGCAGCAATTGATAGTGGCGATCCTCATCACCTGGAAAGGGCCAAAAATGGGACACAGATCATACAGAGGCCAAAAATGGGGTGCATGAAGGCAGCAATAGGCAGTGGCGATGAGTGGCAATGGCAGCGATGGATGGCGATGGAGGCAATGGGTGGCGATGATCCCCGCAGCCTGGAACAGCTGTTTGGCGGTATTCTGGGAGGCTGATCCAATTGCCAATCAGCTGCTTGTGCTAAATCAGGCTGTGCTGAAGCTGACCAGGCTGTTTGATGTTTGCTGCAAAGAGGCAAATTGGTGGGAGGCAGAGGCAATTTTTTTTTTCTTGTTTTCCTCCCCAAAAGCTAGTCTAATGGTCTGGAGCATCTTATAGTGCAAAAAATATGGAATATTTATCCAGGTATAATAAGAGAAGCATGGGTTCAATTAGCCAGGGAGTGTTATTGGGTGGAACCTAGGAAGAAAGCCTTTTCTACCATAGCCCCTGCACTGTGGAGCATCATTTCCCTTGAGATGAAGTTGACCTCAAATCCACTGCTTATCTCATACCTTGATTGGCAAAATCTATTCTCTGGCTGTAATAGTGCTGACGACTATTACAACATTTTCTTGCATGAACTCAAAAGAATCATTAAACTTTACGTACTACTAATACCCCACAAAACCAGAAAAAATAAACTACCAATAACAATAAGGAAATTACAATCCAGAAAAAAATCTTTTTGGTGAAAAAACAAAACAAACTACGTAGTTAACTTCAAAAACCACTATAAAAACTTATGCCAACAGATAAAGATTGAATGACCAATTATCACATCAAGCAAGAAAAAAACGTTCTACGCACAAAATCCACTCGTGCCTTCTATAATTTTGTAAACAACAAACTTAAAGACTCGAGATCCATCCCACCCCTAAAAAGACCAAACAATGAAGATTGTATTGACGAAACCATTAAAGCCGATTTCTTTAACACATTCTTCGGCTCAGTCTTTGTAAACAGCAACAACACATACCCAATATTTTCCAGTCATACTACAGACAATTACAATGATTACGGTGATCTTATACATATTGATTTTACAGAAGACAATGTTGAAAAGGCACTATGCAATCTAAAACCATCTCTATCTATTTGACCTGATAGATACTTCTTAAAAAAAACTTTCCACTGCAATTGCAGAACCTCTAAGCATAATTTTTGAAAAATCTTTCAGTACCAGCACCTTGCCCTACCAATAGTCACAAGCCAGGGTCATCCCTATCTTCAAAAAGGGAGACCCTAGCCTAGTTGAAAATTACAGACCAATCTCCTTATATTGCGTCACCTGCAAAGTCATGGAATCAATCATTAACCAATCTATTACCCTACACCTAGAGACAAACAACCTACTTTCTAACAAACAATTCGGGTTCAGAAAAAAATTATCCTGTAATCTACAACTACTACATTGCAAAAACATATGGACTACACATCTCAATCAGTACACATCTCAATAGACGCAGTTTACATAGATTTCTGTAAAGCTTTTGATTCAGTGGTACACGACAAATTACTTCTAAAACTAAAATCCTATGGCATTTCTGGACTCCTACATAAATGGATAGCTGCCTTCCTGCCAAACAGACAACAAGTGGTCAAAATAGGAAGCGCTCTATCAAATCCTGTACATGTTAATAGCGGTGTTCCCCAAGGCAGTGTCTTAGTTTCAACACTCTTCATACTTTACATAAATGACCTTTGTGATCATATTAAAAGGAACTGTGTTCTCTTTGCTGATGATGTTAAACTATTCAACACCACCAACTATGCAACTACTCTTCAAAAAGACCTTGACTATGTGTCAGATTGGTCTAACAAGTGGCAATTCCAAATATCAACCAACAAATGCTCTGTCTTGCACATTGCCAAAAAAAATCAAAACATAAAATACAAATTAGATGGATATGACCTTGTAGATGACCCTCACTCTGTCAAGGACCTTGGAGTATTCATTTCTAATGATCTAAGCGCCCAAGCCCACTGTAACAACATTGCCAAAAAGGCATTAAGAGTTGTTAACCTAATCTTGCGTAGCTTCTTCTCTGATAATGTTGTACTACTAACTAGAGCATACAAAATATTTGCTAGATAATTCTTGAATATAGCTCATCTGTCTGGAACCCGCACTGCATATTGGACATAAATATAATCGAGAGAGTCCAGAGATATTATACGAGAAGAGTCCTCCACTCCTCTAACCGCAATAAAATACCTTATGCCACCAGACTTCAAATTTTGGGCTTAGACAACTTAGAACTATGCCGACTTCAGTCTGACCTAAGCATAGTACATAAAATTATCTGCCACGATGTACTTCCTGTCAATGACTACTTCAGCTTCAATCACAACAATACACATGTTAATAGATATAATAGTTAATAGATATAAACTCAAGGTAAACCATTCCAGACTCGATTGCAGAAAATATGACTTCAGTAACAGAGTGGTCAATGCCTGGAATGCGCTACCTGACTCGGTAGTTTCTTCCCCAAACCCACCAAAACTTTAACCTTAAACTGTCTACTGTTGACCATTCCTAAGAGGTCTGTAAGGGGCGTGCATAAGTGCACCAGCGTGCCTACCGTCCCTGTCCTAATATTCCTTTTTAATATCCTTTCATGTATTCAAATTATGTTTATACTTTTACCTGTTATCTTATATATGCTTGACAAATAAACTTATGAATTACGACTTTTCTGTTTTTTATCACTGAGTTTGGATATCCCACAATAGAATAGAACCTGCCAAATGGCTAACATGGCAGGGGTTTCAAACTGGATTTCTTTGAGGGCCAGAGCAGCATTGTAGTTCTCCTCCACGGTTTGGCCCGGGGGAAGAGATGGGACAGATGCCTCCTGCAGCACCCTACTGGCCAAAACAGGGCACAGGGGGGCTGTATGCAGCAAATTATTGTCATATAGCATGGGTGTGAAACTCAAGGCCCATGGGCCAGATCCAGCCCATAGGGTGCTTGAATCTGGCCCATGGGACCAGCCTGGAAATAGCAAATGTGCCTCTGGCAGCAAAAACAGGTGCATTTTCGGCTTGTATAGCCTCCTGCAGCACTCTGTCAGTCAAAGCAGGGCATGGGGAGCTGCCAGAGCCAGAGCCACTGCATGCCGGTCCTTTGCTATTTCCAGGCTGGATCCGGCCCACAGGCCTTGAGTTTGACACCCCTGCTATATGACAATAAATGGAAGGCACTCTTTGCATGTTTTGCTGGCATTTTGTTTTTAATTGATTTCTATTTTTTTAATTTAAAATGGTTATTTTAATGGTTTAATATATTATTATTATTATTATTATTATTATTATTATTATTATTATTATCATCATTATCATTATCAATGCCATTTATAGTTATTGTGTGTGAAGGGTTACTATACAAATGTGATTAAATAAATAAATTGTTTGAGTTTCAACCAGTCTTTATTATAGGGGGTGTCTGTCAAGATTGAAAAATGCTTAAGGTTCCTGTGACTGTTATTGCTTTTCAACTTGCCAATGAACTGGGTGGACAGAAAGGTGAGATGGAATGTGGAGTCTACAATCTTCAACACTGAGAACCAAGGACACTTCTGCAAGTGTCTGCCAAGATTGACTGTTATCAAAACAACAGGCTGATTCCTAATTGGACAATGTGACCCGTTCCATGGGAGGAGAGGATGAGTTAAAAACTCATTTTTAATTATGCAGGGTTGCATGGGAAAATAGAGAGCTGGTTTTGCTTTCTTCTGTGCCAGAATGATGTACTCAATAAAGACTTGCTTTGGGGATTTTAAAGTTCCTGAAGATGCCTGCTTTTATTGGGTCTGTTAGTCAGACGATTGACAGTGTCATCCACAAGCTCTCCCCATCACCACAAACACTCTTCCAGTAGTAGACTTATCTGAAGTAAACCTATCTGAAAGAATTAATGTGCTTTTTAAAAATTTTGGACAAATAATTTTCTGTCTTCCCTGGAGTTTTCAGAGGCTGGATATTGTTCATTCTACAAAGCATGTTCACCCTCATTGAGTGATTGTGAATGCAAATAACATGAAAAATGGATTGGAAGATTAATTATAAGATGACTCAAACACAAATTCTGAATCAATCTAAAATTATAGTTGGAAATATGAATATAATATGCCATAGCTTGGGTATGTAGCATGCAAAATCTGGGCAAAATTTATAAAGGGGTACTAATATATATTCAGCTCAGACAATATAGGAAATATAAAAATAAACCTGCTGACATTGTGCAGCTGCAACACAGCAAGTTTTTCCAATAGCCTCCTTCCACATGGTTTTGATCAAGAATAGTGGCAGACTTTAGGTTAATAGGATCTTCTTTGTTGTTGGATTTTATTTACTAGAACCCCAAGAAAGCCAAGGGCAAACTAATTACTCAAGGGGCATAATCACCTTTAACTGAAGAAGGCAAAAGTTCTGGAAAAGTGGGAGTGCTCAGGTCCTGTTGGAGAGAGACATGGCAGAGCCAGGTGGACGAGTAAAGAGGGGAATTAGTTTAGAGTCGCTATGTAGTCATAAGAGAGTGAAGTCCAATACACCCACACCCATGAATGCCATTGAACCTCATCTAGTTTTACCCAGGTGCAAACCGTTGAGAAGATGTGACAGATCACCTCTACTAAATGTTGTCAACTTGCAAGGCTGAGGAAGCGTGCCTGCTGTGACCCCTGTCTTCAGGAACAGCATTCCATTGCAGGATCGAGCTGAGGATTTTGTGCAGTATCTGCATGACAAAATCGCTCAAATTCGGGAAGGCTTGGACTGGGTGGATCCAGACGGGATGATGGAGGCGGGTCCTGAGAATATTATCTGGGAGGAGTTTGACTCTGTGGCTCCCAAGGACGTGGACAGGATTCTGAGGAGGCTTAGTGCAGCCATATGTTTATTGGACCCTGTCCCTCCTGGTTGGTGCTGGCTTCCCAGGAGGTTACACAAGGCTGGCTCCAGAGGATCATTAATGCTTTGTTGAGTGAGGGTTTCTTGCCTCCCGCCTTGAAAAAAGCGGTGGTGAGGCCCCTCCTCAAGAAGCTTTCTCTGGATCCGGCTGTTTTGGCGAATTACTTTCCTGTCTCCAACCTTCGCTTTGTGTCGAAGGTTGTTGAGAGTGTGGTTGCGCGACAACTTCCCCAGCACCTGGATGACGCTGTCTATCTAGATCCGTTCCAGTCTGGTTTCAGGCCTGGATTCAGCATGGAAACAGCACTGGTCGCATTGGTTGATGATCTCTGGAGGGCTCAGGACAGGGGTTGTTCCTCTGTCCTGGTCCTATTAGATCTCTCAGCGGCTTTTGACACCATTGACCATGGTATCATGCTGCGCTGGCTGGAGGGGCTGGGGGTTGGGGGCACCGTATTACGGTGGTTCCCTTCCTTTCTCTCTGACCGGTCGCAGTCTGTGTTGGCAGGGGGGCAGAGGTCGTCCTTGAGGTGCCTTATGTGGGGGGTGCCGCAGGGGTCGGTCCTCTCACCCCTTCTGTTCAACATTTATGTGAAGCCGCTGGGTGAGATCATCCGTGGTTTTGGGGTGCAGTTCCATCAGTACGCTGATGACACTCAGCTGTACATCTCCACCCCAGACCACCCCAATGATGCCCTTGAAATGATGTCCCGGTGCCTGGAGGCCGTTCGGGTCTGGATGGAGAGAAACAGACTTCGACTCAACCCCTCCAAGACTGAGTGGCTGTGGCTTCCGGTGTCCCGATATAGCCAGCTGGTGCCATCACTGGCTATTGGGGGCGAGTCATTGGCCCCCATGGAGAGGGCTCGCAACTTGGGTGTCCTTCTGGACGCATGGCTGTCTTTAGAAGATCATATGACGGCCGTGGCCAGGGGGGCTTTTTATCAGGTTCGCCTGATCCACCAGTTGTGTCCCTTTCTGGATCGGGACTCCCTGCGCATAGTCACTCATGCCCTCATCACTTCCCGACTGGACAACTGAAATGCTCTCTACATGGGGCTCCCCTTGAAGAGCATCCGGAGGCTCCAGCTGGTACAAAATGCGGCTGCGCGGGTGATTATGGGAGCGGCGGGGCGCTCCCATGTAACTCCTCTCCTGCACCAGCTGCATTGGCTCCCAGTAGTCTTCCGGGTGTGATTCAAGGTGTTGATTAACATCTTTAAAGCGCTCCATGGCTTAGGACCTGGATATTTACGGGACCACCTTTTGCTACCAAGAGCCTACCACCGGCCAGTACGCTCCCACAGGGCGGGGCTCCTTGGGGTGCCGTTGGTCAGACAATGTCAACTGGTGATCCCCTGGGGGAGAGCCTTCTCAGTCGGAGCTCCTGCCCTCTGGAATGAGCTGCCCCCGGAAGTACGGAGGATCCTGGACTTGCACACCTTCTGCCGTGCCCTGAAGACTTTGTTATTCCAGCAAGCCGGGCTAGCCTAATTTTAACAGTTTTAAATTTTAAATTGGATTTTAATGGGATGTTTTAAATTATGGGCCAAAATATTTAATCTGGTTTTAAATTGTTTTTTAATTTTTATATTTATGTATTTGATCTTGGCTGTTCACCACCCTGAGTCCTTCGGGAGAAGGGCGGTATATAAATATAATAAATAGATAGATAGATAGATAGATAGATAGATAGATAGATAGATAGATAGAGACTGTGCCCTCTTCCTAGGGTTCTGGAAAGCCTTCAAAATCTGACTTTGGCCCCAAGCCTGGGGCTGATGTTATTTTTATACTTTGGGATGGGGCTGTTCTGTTTGATTTGTGTTGCTTTTCAGATTGTTTTAGTCCAGATTATCTAGGTGGTTTTGTTTTATCTGTTTTTATGGATTTTTTGGTTTTATATGTGACCCGGTATCCACTGAAGTTGAATGACTATAATAAATTTAAAATTATAATAATAGCAATTAACACATTAGATACTCAGCAGGAATAGTGGACTAGACTCAAGTGGAATTAAAAGCACTGGATAGGAGGACCAGAAAAATAATGACAATGAATTATGCCCTTTATCCATGCAGCAATGTTGACTACTTGCTAAGGAACATAGAGGAGTGTGGAATATTGCAAATAGAAAATGGAAGAAGAAAAAGGACACTGGAAGAATATCTGAAGGACAATGAAGATGCACTGAAGCTAGTACACCATGGAAGCTTACCGAATACCGAAGAGACCAAACTGGTTTACAAGAAAAAAACAAAGGAAAAATAGAAGAGACATGGCAAGGAAGAGTATTACATGGCCAATACATGTGCATGTGCATGCACGTGCACACACACACACACAACTAGATAATAACAAGTCCCGGCAATGGCTAAGAGTGGGAAAATTGAAAAAAGAGACCAAGGGGCAGTGGTGGGATTCAGCCACTTCGCACCACTTCAGGAGAACCAGTTGTTAACTTTCTGAGCAGTTTGGTGAGCTGGTTGTTGAAAGAAATCATTAGGGCAGATAACCGGTTGTTAAATTATTTGAATCCCACCACTGCCAAGGGGCTAATTCTGATTGCACAAGACCAAGCCTTAAGAACAAATGTATGCAAAGTCTGAATTAAGAAGACAGCAACAGACAACAAATTCTGCCTGTACAAAGAAACCGAAAAAATTATGGACCCCTTAGTTAGCTGTTGCAAGAAAATCATTCAGACTGGATATAAATAATGGCTTGGCAAAGTAACAAAATTGGGTCATTGGAATATCTGCAAGAAATACCACTTGCCTACAAGCAGCAATGGATGGGACCACAAAATAGACAAAATAATAGAAAATGAAGAAATGAAAGTGCTCGGACACTTTATAATTCAAGCAGACAAGCACTTGACTACTTGACAGACTTAACAATTGTCCAAAAAAAAAAATCTGGATAGTGGATATTGCAGTACCTGGAGACAGTACCTGGAGACAGCAGAATAGAAGAGAAATAACTGGAGAAAATCACAAACTACAAAGACCTGAAAGTAGAATAGCTGTGGCAAAAGCAAGCAAAGACAATACTTATAATGCCCTGGGTGCATTACATCTAGATTACCACTTGAACACCATTGACACTGACAAAATCACCATCAGTCAATTGCAAAAGGCAACTTTATTGGCACAGTTTTCATCTGTAATAATGAGATCCTAGGCTAATGAACAATCTATAGACTAATAAAGGAGAATATTTGTAGCTCAGGGTTGACATGAGGGATAACATCATCAATGCTAGCTGATGATGTTACCTAGTTTGGGTAATGAAACATCTGCAAAAAAACAATCAAGCTCAGAGAGCACCAAGGACCCCTCACTCATGTCTGTAGACTCTTAAGTAAACAGTGTATTGCAAGCATTTCTGTTGCTAGTAAGTAGACCTGCTCTTCATCAGATCATAGAAAGGCTGTTAGAAACCAAAAATCCTCTGCCTATTAGGTTCTAAATGGGAAATAATTCAGTGGGCTTGTTATAATCCTATCCCTCTCATCTCAACAAACTTAGTAAAAATTCAGCAAGAATCTTGGAAATAATTAGCTTTGGTTTCAGCAGTGGTGGGTTTCAAAATTGTTTACTACTGGTTCTGTGGGTGTGGCTTGATGGGCGTGGCAGGGGAAGGTTACTGCAAAATCTTCATTCCCTCCCCACTCCAGGGGAAGGTTACTGCAAAATCTCCATTTCCTCCCCACTCCAAGGAAAGGTTACTGCAAAATCCCCATTTCATCCCAATCAGCTGGGACTTGGGAGGCAGAGAATAGATGGGGGCGGAGCCAGACAGAATTTTTACTACCGGTTATTTGAACTACTCAAAATTTCCACTACCGGTTCCCCAGAACTGGTCAGAACCTGCTGAAACCTACCTCTGGGTTTCAGGCTGCTTCCAAAGAGCTGGCCAGGGCAACCACATGTATTGAGTAGGACCTCCCACCCAGTCAATTCTACACCTCTCTCTGAAGTGTTCTTCAGATTAAGGAGATGGTAACAGCATACTGGCTTCAGTCTTTATGACCTTGATGCTTCTATTTGGAGGCTTCTCAAAGCAAGGCATCAAAATTCATGTGCTTTCTTGAAGTGGGTAGACGTATGGAAATCTCATTCAGTGAATGACATTAGAGGCAGATAAAGTTATTAACAATCAGAGTAGCCGTGGCTGTGGGCTAGGCCCTATTTTACTTGGCCTGTGTTTGCAACCCAAAGCCTCTATTCCATTGCACTTAATGCTTGAGCTCATTCTGGTAGAGAAAAAATATCTTCCCATATCCGTAGATAAATAGGCAGATATATTCCCTGAGGCTGTAGGAATTCAATAAAATAAAGCACCTCAGATGTTGATTGGGTGCAATTTTTACTTGGACCTATCATTTTACATGAATGTTTTCTCTCATTCTCATTCAAGGATACCTTTGTAAAACAAAGACAATTAATTCTCTCCCAGTTCACTCTTATCATATTGATCAGACTTATTCATCATCAACTGAAAAAACTTCAGAAAATAAAAGCATTGTGGGTTTTTTTTTTCCACATTCAATTTTAAAATGTAGAATCTAAGGACATACAACCTCATTTGCATACCATATATACCAGACATAATTAATACAAGGTTTCATTCCTGAGGGATGTTAATATCAAGGACAAATGAAAGCAATCAACATCTTTTAAAAAGACTTTTATCTTGTAATAAATAATAATATCTTGTAGGGTTCCCTAATGAAAATCTAAGCCTATATACTGTCTGTTGCTACATTTAATTCTCCTAACACCAAGCTGTAAATGAGTTATAATTCGATCAGAGAAGACTTGCACAAATGTATTTTCTTATGAGCAGGTCTTATTGAATAGCAGCTTCCAACATTTTTATCCTTGGCCAGACTGCAGGAAACAGCAATTTAATGGCTACAGATTCTCCACATTTAGGTTGGACCAATGCCCAAGTTTGTAACAGTAACTATTTGACTGTAATTTAGATATTTTCTTCAAATCCAAGTATAACCTTTTAAAGATCTGCACTGAATGGGATAAGTTGTCTTTCAGGAAAGTACAATGATGTTATGGAAAATTCTGTATTTCGTGTCTCTAGGTTTTTTTTATTCTTGGATTGATTGTTTTGGGGTTCTCAAACAAGCTTAACATCTGGTAATCTGAAAGCAGGAATTGGAAATTAAGTACAATACACCTTGCATTTAGTCAATTAACTATGAAGTCATCAGCTACTTTTAATTAATATTGCATTAAATTCCCAATGAAAAGGGCAAGAGTAAAGAAGTCAAACTTGTTTTTTTTTTTTGGGCTTTTTTTTTTTTTTTTTGCTGTTCCTATTTGTGCAGTTTATATATTGCAGGCAGCAATTTTAGGCCTTACAGTGTGCTAAGCTCCTGCACTGTAAACTATCAAACTATCACATCTCTATTTTAGAGAAATTTCATGCAGAAGAGTATTTAAGTATTACCACTAGGGAACAGGAAATTGCATGGAAATGCATTACCTACATCTAGACTATATTTTGTACATGGATGCTGAATATCAATTCTGTGACAACATTCTCAGGTGGAATGCTATGCTGAAGGCATGAAGTTGAAGATGAAGACATGAAGATGTAGATGGGGACAGAAATGTTCAAATTTATTGTTCTAGAACCTAAATAAATAAATAACATTATAAATGCTGGTATTATGATTGTTAATAAACAATAACAAATGTGACAATGTTCTATTGTTCAGGAAAGGATCATTTTTATTGGGGTTTTCAGGAAACATATTACTCTTAGATAATATAATTTTGCAGTATGACTCATGAGGTTTCCAGGCAATAATCCATAGAGGCAAGGAAGCAATGAAAAGTTATATAATGACAGTGAATGTTGGAAGGAGAATGACCCTTCCTTTTAACACTTTGTAGGTTACACGGTTGAATAACATTGGGATGCCTAACTGCCATAATAAAATACTGCCACTGCATCCCATCTTCATCACCTTTATGAATTCACACTTTGCTGCTTCACTTTACTTATGGCAACCTGAAATTGATGACTGACTGCTACTTAAATGTTTCAACTTACATACAAAGATTCAGGTATGCAATTTTAATTGCATGGGAATAAAATTAATTCAGAACTTCAGATGTTTCGATTTACATATTTATTTCATACAAACTTATTTTTTTCTGAAATTCTAACTATTCTTTCAGTAGCATTAGATCCATATTATATTGTATTCTTATATAAGAATTTATACAAAATACTAACAAAGAGCATTGTTTACTCAGAATTTAAACAAAATATTATAACAGTGTAATGTAATCATAAATGCACTAAATGCAGTAATCACAAATACATACTTTGCACTTTATATTGTATATTCTTTATATAAACTATATGGCACTTATGTTCCAGCACTTCTGATGGTGGGAATGTTTTTCTCTTGAATGGTTAGGTGCTAATTGTATATAACAATGAAAATAATAACAATAAATAAATCTTCTTTTCCTTATTTCTTTTTTTTTTTCTATACCCATCCAAAAATTGCCTCATCCTAAAAGAAAATGATTAAATATCTTGGTTAAGAACTTCTTGTTAAAACAAACAAATGCACTGAGTATTTCTTTTCAGCATATATCAAGTTGAAAAACTTTAATTTATCTATCTGCAAAATCGTAATTTATTAAGAGCCTTCTATGTGTGCAGATATATTTTGCAGAATATACAGTATAACTGCAGAATATTCTGCACATATTGTAGAAAAGCCAATCTTACTTCTTATCCAAACCCATTGCATAGTGTGGTGAGAGTAAAATGAAAAGGAGCTTTTTTTGAATGAAATGCAAAATAATAATGTTTTAAGCCTTAGAAATGAAAGACCATTAAAAAGAAACTCAAGCTGATTTTCCCTTAAATCCCTGGATTATAAAATGAAGGAAAGGAAAACACACTTTGGCTGTCAAGTTTTCACTATACAGTCTACATCACTAAGGTAGATTTCTAACATTTTTATCGAATCTGTTTCCTGACATAATCTGCCTCGAAGGGCCAATAGGTATGGAATAAAATTGATCTTCCCTATGTATCTTGGATTCCCAAAATGGTAATATTTGATACTAACAGAGACTCCTCCCTAACAGTAAAATATAATAGGAGAAATTACCATAAATAAACAAATTTATTCCTTGGGATTTGCACTCAGCAAATATTAATACTATATTCTACAAATTCAAATAATGAAAAACAATTTGACTAAATAGTCTCCTTCTGTTAGCAATCAAAAAAAATGAAATATAGTAAACAATATAATTTCAAATTGTACATGTTTGGAATCTATAGTTTCATGCTAGACATATCCATGTCTTGGGTCTATTATAAAAGATAATAATATCTTTCTAATTAATAAATAATATCTCTTGAGGAAACCATTATGAAAAATTGCATCGACAAAAGTTCCCTTAGTTTATTTGGAATAAAAGTGTATATACCACCTTGGATGAAAAGGCAAACTCATAGTATTTTGTAACAGCTTTAAAAATCACCTACAGTAGCTGTTCAATAACTTAACCTTTTTTACCACACTATCTACTTTCCTAGTGCCACGCATTCCATTGTCATTATTGACTTTATTACTGACATTTATTTGTCTCTGAAATTAGCTTTGACCAATGTAAATACATGTGGTTGGGCAAAAAAAGTGTTTCCAAACCAATTTTTTATTATTGCTACAAAATAAGGGGGTGGGTACAATTATTAAAAAGGAGCACAAAGGACCTAACATGCTATACCAAAAGTGGAGTGAAAATTACAGTGGAAAATAATAAAATGCTAGAAGATATACAGTAAAAGAAATATAAGTTAAAAACTAAAACTATATACAATATACAAAGCAATAATGTAACTGTAAATTACAAAGTATTTCTACAAGTAAATCTAATGAATGGTTTCCATTGGGCCAAAGTGTATAAATGCCATATTTTCATATATTTTAATCTTATTTTGTCATTGAAACAAAACTTGTTTTACTTACTGTGTCAGTAAAAGAAATTTCACTTTGCAAATTCTGATTTATATCTGTACCTGTATAAGAATTTCAGATATAGAATAGATTAGATTTCATTTTATCCTGCCTTGTATTTTTGGTCAATTCAAGACAGTGTACATACTTAACACCCTTGTCAGTGGTGGGTTGCCCCCGGTTCGCACCGGTTCTATAGAACCAGTAGTAAAACCGGCGGGAGGCTCCGCCCACTGATCCTGACATCATCAAAATGCTTCTGTGCATGTGCGTGCAAGCAAAGCGAGCGCACGTGGCCCCGCTGCGAACTAGTAGTAAAGGTAAGTAGAACCCACCCCTGACCCTTGTGTCTTATTTTCCTTCACAAAAACTCTATCAGGTGGATTGGGCTGAAAGAGAAAGATTGGCCCAAAGTAGCCCAACCAGCTTTCATGCGTAAGACTAGAACTCACATATTCCTGGTTTCTAACCCAGCACTTTAGTCACTACAGTGAACAGTACTTTGTTTTATGGGGGAAATGACTTTCATAATCCCCATTAAACAATGTATACTATTAAAATTATATTAGATAAAGATAAGAGAACACATTGCACATCACTTATAAACCTGTTTCTTCAGATTTGTTATTCTGTATCTTACAATCCTATTTGGACTACTCCATTTATTTTCACAATTTATCTGATAAAGAATTCAGATCAATAGGAAACTTATCTCTTTGGTGCAATATTGTGCAAAATCTAGTAATTAAAAAAAGGCATTAGAATCAAGCGCTTTCAGCTAAATAGAGTTTAATAAGTGAGCCACAATTAAAGCTCTGGGAAAAAAGGAGCTACAATTAGCGATGAAGTAACATAATAGTGCCTTTTTAAAAATGCAAATTATAGCCAAAGATAATTGCCAATATATAATTTCTAATGAATGATGACAAATGAGGAGAGGTAGGGAGAATTATTCATATCCATTCTTTCCTCTGAAGATATAAACAGATTTTTGACAAAACAGTTCTTCCTTTCAGCACCAATGTATGACAACATGTTTTAAGTGGAAGTACTGTATGTCCATAAAATCCATTTTTAGTTAAAAGAAATAGAAGTGCATTTAAACAGTATAATTCTTATTGTAAGAAAGCAATGCAGGACAAGGCTGCAAGGGACCCTCCTATTTCAAGAGCTTTGACTCCAACGTAGACTGCATATAGCACCTATATTGTTAGGTAAACAGGATTAGAATCAAGATCAAACTCTAGTAAATATGTTCATCATGCACAAAGTGAATTAAGATGCATTATAAACATTAGTTCACTGGATAACAATTTTTTTCAAAAGGTTTTGCTTCCTGAAAAAGTTTTGGTGATTATGATAGACTCCTCAAACTGAATACAAATATAATTTCAGAATGTCTGTATCATGTAGGAATCTTGAGAAATATGAAATTAATGTTTAATTACTATAAAGTATTTAATCACATAATGTTTCTGACATGCTGTATGTGTTCAACAGGCTAAAAGTATTTTACTGCTGATGCATCTTGCTGCAGCATCCAAAAATAGTCAGCCAACATTGATGGATTCCAATTGCCCTGATACTATTTTTTCCATTGTGGCAATGTCCTAGTGAAAACTTCCACCATGTTTGTCACTGACTGCACCTAGATATTTGGGAAAGAAGTTCAAGTGTGAATGCAGAAAAAATGAATCTTCAGTGACATGTTACACTTCATGGTCTTGAATGCTGTACGTTTATCAACCAGCTGAATGTAGTTTGCTGCTCTATAGTTGCCAAGAAAATTCTCAACAAGATCCTTGAATGCTTTCCAGGCGATTTTCTCTGGCCCCACTAACACATCTTCAAATCACTTATCAATGATGATATATCTAATCTCTAGATCAACAAAAATGTTTTCCTTAATCTTGGCATCAGTTATTCTTGGAAACATCTGCTCAAATACAAAAAGCCTTCACCATCCTTGTTCATCGCTTTCACAAAAATTTTCATCAGTCCCAGTTTTATGTGAAGCACATCTTTGTTGGATCAAGAAGCAGTTCACATGCCACATTTTTCTATAGTGGAACCAAATTCTTTCGGAGCAGCCAAGTTTTTTTAATATAATGTGCCTCTCCTGCCTGACTGTTCCATTCACATATATAACAATAGTACTTGGTATATCTGATATGTCTTCCAAGATATGTCTTTTTAGATTTACATAGATATTCCAGTTGTACTTGGTGTACTGGATGTGCTTCAACAAATTCCATGTTTTCGTATAGGAATAGCAATAGCACTTAGGTTTATATACTGCTTTACAGTGCTTTACAGCCCTCTCTAAGCGGTTTAGAGTCAGCATATTGACTACAACAATCTGGGTCCTATGCTTCTTTCATCTGTGCATCATAGCCAATAAGCTGAAGCCAAATGAAATTTTGAAATTACAGAAGCAGAAGATTTCTATAAAATGGTATGATAGGTTAAATTACAGATCATGATTAACAGCCAAAAATCTATGACATGCACCTGTTGAACAAACAGAAAATTATTTGTAACTCAGAATAGATAGTATCTTATGATACATTTATTTATTTATTTTTATTTTATTTTATTTTATTTCTATACCGCCCTACTCCCGAAGGACTCAGGGCGGTGCACAGCCAAACAATAAAACACATACATACAAAATTTAAAAGTAGAATTAAAATCAAATTAAATAGTTTTGGCCCAGACAAATTAAAACCCCGAACTATTTAAAACCAATTTTAAAATTTGAATATATAAAATACTAAAAGATGGCATAATGTATTAATATTAAATTTCTACCATGTATAATATGGATTGTCAATTCCTTTAAATTTATTTTTATTTCTTTAAAAAAACTGGGTACTTGTACTAGTAAAAATCATCCCAAAGCACTTCATATACAATAAAGAAAATAAAAAAGTGTAATCTGGCTAGCTGGTATTGTTTATCATGCTAATAATTCAAAGAAATATGAAGCATTCCAATTTACCAGCATTCATTTGCAATATTCTGATAAATATTCTGCTCTCACATAGTTTACAAACTTAAATGTTACTCTGAGCAAAGACAAATTGAAGGAGGGAATATGTCAGTATAAATTTAATCAGTTAACACTTAATGGATTGGTAAATCAGTTTCCTAAAACTAATTAAACTATGAAGCTAGAAATTCCAATTAAGTTGGTAAGCTTAATATTGTGTTACTTTGAATTGTGCAACAGCAACACAGCTTTAATCTAATGGAAACTACATCAATAGAATGTCAGTTTTAATCTTTGCTTCATTTTCATATAATGAAATTCTGCATCCAGGCCATCTTTGGATGAAAATTTTTCTAAAATTACATTTTTCTAAGTCAGAATTAGCATACACAATGAATTATCAACAGCATACACAGTGATTATCAATAAATCACACATATGTTGTATAGAATCATCCTTGTTCTAATTTTACAGCTGGAGATTCTTTACTATTATATTTTGTATTAAATACTTATTATTTCATGAGGATGTAGCTTTCCTGTGCATCCTTCATTTAATGTTAAAGAAATGACTATTTATTTATTTAATATGCTTGTACATTATTGCAATTTAAAAATATCTGAGTAGTTTAAAATTGAGGTTAATAAAAGGCTAACAAAATTATAAAAGCCTATTTTAAAAACTGCAAAAATTTACAAAATAAAGTAAAGCATACATTAACGGAGAGTAAAAGCAGCAATTAAAAGTTAAAAATATCACCCCAATATTTACACATTAAAAAGCTTGGGAATTTTTTTAAAAAAATCTGCCTTTATCAAATAAGCAAGGCAATGGCAGTTGACAACAGAAATCTTTTCTGTCAACTCTGTGATCAAGGCTTTTCGATTTTAAATCTCAGGCATTCTAGCTGGAAAAGTGCATTTGGAATGGGCAAATCCCCAGGCAGCTGATTTTGAATCTAACATCAAGGACCAGGCCAGGAACAACTCTGCAAGCCAACTGCTCTACACTGATTCTCTTTGTTTCTCCCTCTAATCCCTTGCCAGTTGAAAGCATGGAAAGTACAGCCAAAATATTGCCTTTCTGGGGAGAGAATTCCAAAGCTGAAAAGCTACAACTGAACAACCTTCCTGCTAGTTACCCACTCTATCCACATAACAATGAGGGAGAGCAGTTAAAGTAGGCCATTTGAGATGGCTTTAGGATATAGGGATATACAGGAAGCAGCATTCTTTCAGATATTACAGTTCCCAGCCATGAAGGGCTTTATTGCTCAAATACATTAAATTAGGACTGGAAATGAACAACATATCAGGGAAGATCATTAAAAATGTATTTATATCACTCACTTCTTATCAACACTCTTGTCCTCATACTTAGGAATTATAACAACAGGAATTCTAAACCATCATCTATGTGTTATAGTAAACTAAATAAGAAGCTAGTTAAACGTCCCTGTCCTACCTTGTATGGTCAAAGATTGCTGAGAATTCTTTGCAGCATCTACTTGGATAACAAATAATTAGATGTTAATGCCATTAATGTGGGAACAATTCAATTATCTTGGCCGATTGTGGGAACAAAAACTAAACAAAATTAATTCTTATCAGTACTTGAGAATCCTAGAGCTGTTGGCTTGATTGGAAAATTGGGAAACCTCCTTGAAGTAGAAAATGGCAAATAACTTATTTTATTATTATTAATTATTA
The DNA here is from genome assembly GCF_029215685.1 of Pituophis catenifer annectens. Lineage (NCBI taxonomy): Eukaryota > Metazoa > Chordata > Lepidosauria > Squamata > Colubridae > Pituophis > Pituophis catenifer. The sequence goes on from NW_027256882.1 coordinate 110,123,721, forward strand.
TTAAATGTACAGTATATGCTGCCCAGCTCCCAGCCATTGTGGGCAGTTATGCTGCAAGAAATACAATTAGCAGAACAAATCAATGAAGAAACCACCAAATCAAATTATTTATTTTGAAATGCATCTCATTCATCCTTAAGGCATGGAATAATGAATGCCAGTTATGAATTTAAAAAAAAAACAGTTTAAGAGAACACTTAACTGCCACATGTCAAATCACACAAGAGTTATACTACTTCTAACCAAGGAAGATTTGCATAAATATGCAAGAATAAATTGTCTATCCCCTTGTTAATCAGGCAAAAAAATCTTGTCAGAATTAACTCTATTCAGAATTGCTCCTCCACATAATGAAAAAAAAAGGTGAGAGAAAAATTAGTGATGAGTCAATGCTCCATCCATCTCACTGCAGTAAAATGATTAAAGTATTGGGCTTGAACCTGAGAAACCCAGATACATAACTATTCTTAGCAACTGAAGTTCCAAGATACGATTTTGGGCCAGTGATTATTTCCTAGCCCCACAATTTCCCAAAAGTTGTGGGGGGGGGGAAATGAAGGAGAGAGCTCCACATACATCACTTTCAGCTTCAGAGAAAAGGCAGATTATCAGTTAAACAAATAAAATAGACATTTATTCTCTGAAGGGATAATTTCTAGGGAGAAGATTGCTCTGATGGCTTCCTGAGCAACTAGAACAGGTGTTCTAGATTGCATGGGAAACCTACTTGAAAAAAGAAATCCATAGGATTCTGTATCAAGTGCTCTGTAGCATTGTGATGTTTTTATTGGGAAGCCATAATGGAATAATTCAGATTAATACACAACCAATCTAAATTTCTCTATAGATTGGCTTCCACTCAAATAAATGAACGTTAATTTGACCTGTTCACTTTTATGTGCACTAAAACATTATCACATTAAAAAAAATCAAGGCTTGTTTCTACTGTTTCAGAATGCAGGATACAGAATTGTGCTAATAAAGCTTCCTTCAAGACAAATGCAAATGCTTATAACGTAATGGATTGCTTTTCTAAAGGTAAAGGTTCCCCCGCACATGCGTGCTAGTCATTTCTGACTCTAGGGGTGGTGCTCATCTCCATTTCTAAGCCAAAGAGCCAGTGCTGTCCAAAGATGTCTCCATGGTCATGTGGCCGGCAAGAAGCTGAAGGCGCACGGAGCGCTGTTACCTTCCCACCAAAGTGGTCCCTATTTTTCTACTTGCATTTTTTACGTGCTTTTGAACTGCTGGGTTGGCAGAAACTGGGACAAGTAACAGGAGCTCACTCCGTTATGCGGCACTAGGGATTTGAACCGCTGAATTGCCAACTTTCTGATCAACAAGCTCAGCATCTTAGCCGCTGAGCCACCGCGTCCTCACTGCTTTCTTACAGGTTGTTTTTTAAAAAACTGTCTTCTTACAGGTTGTTTTTTACTTCTCAGCCTCACATACCCATTCCTCCACCTCAGTTTGGGATTCCCGAGTCTTCCATGCTTAGCCTTTGAGCCCAGATAAGATAAGCCAGTTGCTTTCACCTCCTGAGGTTACTTTCTTTACAAATATGAATGTTAGAAAACCCTGATAATGAAAAAATGAAATTCAAGAGCAGATTCAACCAGTTTGTACAATAGCAGATTGATGGCTATCTATTGAGTATGCTTTAATTTAGATTCCTGCAAAGATTCAAGTCATTACCAGTACATAATTTCAGAAGCTTTAAGTGTACTGTAATTAACATTAGATAGACTGGACAACAGCTTTTCGGCCTAAAGGAGGAAAAAGGAGATTTTGTTTTCAGTTTGTAAGATAAAAATTAATTTGAAAGTCCTTTTTAACAAATGCATTTTGTAAAAATTATGCTCAATTATCCGCAACTTCTCCTTGTGAAAGGAGTTCACTTGTTACTTACCTTCAACTGAAAAATGAAAATTAGACACCAATCTATTCCTAAAGTATCCATTTTCTTCTATCATTTTAGAAATTACTTCAAATACTTCAAGCCACACTGCAGACTAGGGGGAAAAAAGTTATGTGAGAAACATACAGAACCATACTGCTTCATGTATCAAGAATTTTCTCTCTCTCATTTTCCCTACTCCAGTTCTAAATCATTTCCTATGAACCACCATCTCTGAATCCCTTTTGGCCAGCCTTAGGGCAATTCAAAGAAATATGTATACTTGGCAAAGAAACCTAAAGTATGTCTATGCTTATCTCAAAAAGTTTGTTTCCCTCATAAGGATTTTTTTTAATGCAATTTGGGTCTGTGTTAACAATATAACTCAAAAATCATTCCTCAGCATTTTAATAGTAATATGCTAACTTTAATATGCTAGCTAGCAATGACATCAAATACTATTTAATTCACATGCGTTTTAAGCCAGGATGATGACATGTTCAAAGCCACCACTGTTTGTATGGGGTATGAATTGTATCACCATCAAGGAAAATAAATGAACTCTATGAGAATCTAGCTATAGTTTTGATAACGAAGGTATTGTCCTGCTTATTCTTTGATCCCACATAAGCTTTTAAAACATTCTGTTAAAGTTAATAATTGTTCTTATTTCAAAATAAGTATTTCTGACATTTGACTATATGAAATTTGAGTTAATTTGTTTATAATAAAACAAATAAAAATGTTTGTGCACTTTATTAAACTTTTCTGAAAACCTAGAAAAACAGTTACGATGCAAAATGATATATGTCTTCCTACTATTAAAGTTTAGGTAGAGAGAAGTTATTGTTTAACTATGTTAAACTTAGTCAGGACTTGCTCCACAATTTATGTGTATAACCTGCCTCCAAATGTTTGGAAAGTATGCCTCATATTATAAAAATGAGGCTGGGGGATACATGTAGACCTGTAACTTCAGATTCCCCTAGATTGGAGGAAGGAATTTAACTCTGAAATCAGCACTTCCATCTTCAGTAGGCAGCATTTTACATTTGTCACAACTAAATTGTCATTATTCCTTTAACATGTTATTTGAATACTGAAGCAGCATACAATGAACAAATATGATTTGTTCAGAAAACCATTTTCAACCACAACTGAGACCCAGTGTACTAGCCAAAGCATTTTTCAGTGTATTATTATTGCTATTATTCTGATGTTCTACCTTTTTCTTTTGTTCCCTGATCGTTTCATTAGCGTTTTCTTTGGACGTGGAGAATTCATACTCATCAGCTCCACTCTCTTCAAAGCCACCTATTAAAGTAATTTAATTGTATTTATTTTGTGATTCAATTTAAGCTACTGTGATCGTGTGGGTGTAAAATATATGTTTTCTTGTTTCATTATAACTGAGGTGTATGTTTAGGTGTTGATCTTAACAAACTATTTTGAAAAATCAATGCTTCATATCATTTGAAAGCAGAATTATAGGCCTTCCAGAGGATATAATGTTTTCGTATATCACTCATCTTTTCCTTCATATAGCAGCTGAAACTAAAAGGAAGATGAAAAACAAAATGAGGTAAAATGGAGGGAGGGATTCACTATGCTGTCTGTTGCTAAGACAGTAACCTTTTGACTTTCTAGAGCAAATCAGTTCTTAAAAGCTCATTTGTATTTTTAGATATGCTAAAATTGTTCTTTATGTCTGCATCCTAGATTATAACTAGTGATCGACATGAAAGCTTATATAATGTTAGGTTGTACATTTTTGTTATTTAGTGTATTAGAAGTTAATTTGGAAAGCAGAAAGTAGAAACTTATTCAGTTTTTAAATTATGAATATTTTTTACTTTCATGAAGCATTGTTTCATGAACATTGTATTACATTCTGAATAAGTAATTTATGTATTTCCTCCTTCAATCATCCAAAGCTCATAACTAACAGTAATTGACATCATTTTTAAAATAAATTTTGAATATGTAAGGTTATGGTATGTGTTTGGCTGGATTTTAGAACTTCTAGGGTATTAATAATATTGATATTGTTTCTCTTGCTAGTTGTATTGTTATCTGTCATTTGTAGCCTGAGCCTACTAGATGTATAAGCTTTACCTATCAAAATTAAAGTTCAACATATCTGGAAAATGCTAGGTGAGAATGTCTATTGTACATAAGACAGAAGTTCATCTGATATCATCTGACTTTCTTTATGGATTGTCCTTTTTAAGCTGGCACATATCCTTATAAATCTTTCTAGAAAAAGAATATTTGGAAAAAAATGGAAAAATGAGATAATTTCATGAATAATTTTGTTTAAATTATTATTTTTCTTTTCCAAAGTAGCTACTTTTCTTGTAGGCTTAAAGAAAACCAGCATTTCTTTATTTTTTTTTACCAGTGCTCTCAACTTATTTTTTTTAAAAAAATGAGGGAAAAATAGCTATTGCATACGGAGGGAAGGAATAATAGTTGTTAAAAGAAATAAAAATCTGCTGGGTATTAAACTAGGAATTTTCTGTTTTAAAAAGTGTTTTAACCATAATGTTATATTGACATTCCTAATAAAGCTATTTTAGAAAATATTAGAGATAGCCAGGGCCATTTTTTTAAAAAAAGAATTTTTACTTTAGAGCTGGTTGTTGTGCTGCATGGGGATGCATTTTGCTATGTTATGTTTATGCATATAAATTCAATTTAACCTCGTGGGTATATAGACATAAACACAGATATATATCTATGAAATATATGAGTTTAGTAAAGCTCACTCACAGGAAGGAAAACTGCTGGCAATTGCTTTATTGGAGCTGTGAGGGAAAAGCAAGAGGGGAATTGTGCAGTTGTAAGACACAGTAACCTGCAGTCTGGACTGAATTATTATACAAACTGTTGCCAAAGTATCTCAATCTGGACAGGATTTTCTTAAACCAGTTTAGAGTCAGATTGGCAGGAGAACAGGACAAGAGCCATTTGAGGGTGTGAAGAAGATATGCCCTTCGTGACAAAGTAGGCCATTTTTTCTATGTCAGAATTTCTCAACCTTAACAACTTTAAGAAGTGACTGGGGAATTCTGGGAGTTGAAGACCAGACATCTTAAACTTGCCAAAATTGAGAAACACTTATCGCAGCTTCAGTAGCAACCAAGAAGGAGGAGAAAAATCCACTTGCTAATAAAAAATTCATAGTGAACCTATCCTTGTTCACCACGTATGTAACATTACCGGATTGAACACTCAGACATACTGTAGGTAGACATATAAATGACCCCACAAAAAAGGTGCCAGGCTTTGAATTACCATGTCAGCAATGGACAATCCTGAATAGGATTTACACCACACATGACATCTGCCGGGACACTCTGTATAAATGGGGCATAGTATCCTCCCCTCAGTGTGATTGCTGGGTTCCATGTCAAACTGTAGACCACATCGTGACCGGCTGTAAACTGAGAGCATATACCAATCCAGTGTCTGATTTTTTAAAAAATATAAACAGTGGTTAGATGGCCTAGACTGTGGTTTTTGAACATAGATCTTTTTAACATTTATATTTTATTGTTTTAATAATCTAGGTGAGATGTTAATACATACTGCTGCTCCATGTATGATATGAGATATGCTAAATAAATAAATAAATAAATAACTGGGTTGGCTGGCCACCATGAGATTGACCCGTTTGAGGGAAAATACGTGTATTTTAAATTAATGGTTCTTATTCACAGAAAGAACAGGGTATTTAAGCTTTAATCTGTCAGTCCTCCACTGTATTGGCTTCTGCTGCCTAAGAGCCATTTGCATCTGGAAAGCAGCAGTTTGGGGAAATGTGTTATATCATATAAATGCTGGGTTGTGCTGATAACCTATGCATTTCTGAGTACCAGAGGTTGTAGAATTTGCTGCCCCCCTTTTGCTTCCCCGGCTTTTCTTCCTTGAAGGGGCTATTTTAGAAGCTTCTCGGCCTGGGGGCTTGGCCATACTGATGTTCCAGCCTTCACTCTGTGGTTGTCGACGTCCAGTTTGGCTTCCTCGGACTTGCACCATCCCAGGTCCCAAGCTTGGGTGCCTCCTTTGTCTCTGAGGGGCGACACCCACTAGACCTGTTTTGTCCAAAGTGGCAGAAGAAGCTTTGTCAGAAAGGCAGGAATGGAGGTCCTCCTGGGCTGCTTTTTTAGGAGGACTTTTGCCACCAGAACGAATCTTCGTGCCACAGGGGTGTTTCCCAAAACGGGTGACATAAACAACTGGGAAATGCTGCCGGCCAAAGCGAGGCCCAGAATTGGGCTTCATACTGATACGAGACTAGCAAGCTCTGAGGCGCATCCTCCCACCTGATCACTCACAAGATCAACCAGGAGAGTCTGGACTGAACTAATAAACCAGAAGGGGGGGGGGAGAGGCTCAGGGCGAGCCCATGAAGGCAGCAGGGAGAGCAAAAGTTGTAGTGCCTGCAGCATGAAACGAGAGGAGAAATAATACGCTTGTTCAATAACAGGAAGCCTGAATGACTCATACTGCAGTAGCAATGAGTAAGCAACTTACAGTATCTGAAAGAATGAGAGGGAGAGCATTTTAACATCCACAATTTTTAGCTGACATTTAGAATATCGTCCAGGAGTCAGGGTTTCAAACAGAAGAAATCTGAATAATATTTTTTTAAAAAAGGCTATATGCTAGTCCAAAATGGAACAAGGTAGGTTTTTCTGACACCCCCCCCCCCAATTTGTTCATCTAATAAATTATATTGAAAATTAAAACATTTATGCCTTAATAATAGTCTTAATAGCATGTCTATATTTAGCTCAGGAAATAAAGTGCATTACAGGGAACAATAATTGATATGGAATGGGAAACACAGGAATATTAGGCTACTTATGATATTCATGGAGAACCTGGGCTGCCAAAAAGCAATCACGGAAAAATAGATGCTTTACACTTTTATTCTGCTGCCAATTGATAAGAATTTAGAAGGGACAATAAATTCTCAATTGTTTTAAATGTTTCTTAAAGCTTCACAATTTTGTACACTATTCAATAATGTTGTCCTTCTATAATATTAACTCTACCCAAAGCTTTCAAGAGGCATTCGCAGCCGGGAGCCTCATCTTATGGAGAGATGACCAAGAGAGGAGAAAAGAATATTATTTTAATAATGTGTAAGCTAGCAGAGGACAACCTTTTACCTCCAAGATGCCCAAGTTTATAAAAGGAGGTTAATGAAAGAGGAGAATAAAAGGGCTGAACATGATTACTCCCTATGCAACTAGGGCTTAAGAAAAGCATAGTGAAACTACCAGCTCCCATTTAAGTTAGTCTTTCTCAACCTTGCCATGCTGGCTAGGAAATTGTGGGAGCTGAAGTCCACATAATTAAAGTTGCAAAATTGAGAAACACTGCTGAAGTATTAAGACCACATGCATCACCAAATGTCTGATGCCATGTCAACTATTGAGTGGCATGAGATCAGAGTTGCCAATATTCCCAACCAACAAGACTTTGAGAAGAAGACTGGTGAATAATCCAGTAAACAGGTTTTTGCTCAAATAGAGTTTTGCTAGCTTTACAAATTATGCTCTGTGAAAACTGAAAGAAATCAGGTTTGGGCCAAAACCAAGAAGAAACTCCCTGATAATATCTGTCCATATGTGGAACTGTCTGCCTTTTGGGGTTTTGAGGTTCTTCTCTGCTATACTGATTTAAGCAGAGGATAGATAGTCATCTGTCAAGCGTGCAAAACAGTGTGGTAGACCTAAGCAAACCTATTTTTTCCCAGTCATCTTCCTATCATATGTTTGCTGGGTTTTTTTTTCCCACATGAATGTAAATTATTCAAATCCAGAGCCATCATTTATTTTTGTAATAAAAGGCAATAGTGGATATTTTTTACATATTTGATTATGCATTCTGTGTTAACCAATGCATTGATTTGTCTATTAAAATACTTAAAGCACGCACAAGTTTTGTTTTTCTAAAGTTCCCTAAAATAGAATGTACTCTTTTTAGAGTTACAAAAAAAAAAAAAAAGCATAACTAAAAGATACAAACTTGTTGTTCAAGAACAAACCATGAGATGGCAGTCTTAACTGTGAAACCAGAGAGAATTGTAGCAAGAGATCTCAATGCAGTCTTGCAATTGGAGAGAAATAATTGTAACAAATCCATCCCAAAGGGATTCCGGGATGGCAAATCTATTGCAGGTAAAATGGTTTGCTGGCATGAACTCAGCTTGTTAAAACATGGCAAGATGGCTTGCTATGAGTGATAGGGATTTGTTTTTCGCAGCACAGAACAAATCCATTCCATTAAAATGAGATCATGTAGCACAGAAGTATTCAACCTTTTTTAGACTGAAGACCACACTTGGATTTTGAAGGGCATTCCAGGGTTCACATTCCAAAAAATGGGAGAGTCCATGAGAATTTTTTTAAAAAACTAAATTTAATTTTATTTATATTGTAAATGTCAATTAAGAAGTTTAAATATAAAGTAACCATTATTCATTATTCAATAATGTTGTCTTTCTATCATATTAACTCTGCCCAAGGCTTTCAAGAGCATTCGCAGCCGGGAGCCTCATCTTATGGAGAGATAACCAAGAGAGGAGAAAAGAATATTATTTTAATAATGTGTAAACTAGCAGAGGACAACCTTTTCCCTCCAGGAAAAAGGAGTGGGGTAAAACAAGTAGGTAGGGCTGGCTTGCTATCTGTCTTCTAGTATGTTGACAAACAGGTAATTCTGCTCAAGGAACCAGGTGCTCATATTTTTCCCTTATGAAATGCAAACTTGTCATCCTGGTAAGAAAACACCAGCAATTACATTGTTTAACTGATTGCTCTTTTGGGGGGGGGGAAAGGTAGAATGCATCATGTTATAAACTGTCTGAATCCAATCTGGGAATTTAAATATTTGAAATCACTTTATATTTGTCACTAGAAATTATGCCTCTGTCTCTCTCCATAGCAACACAGAGAGAGGGGGGAGGGGAAGAGGGGAGGGATGGAGACTCAAAGCTGGCCCAGACCAAACTATATGTATGAGTACATATAGTTTATCACATTTCTCCCTTTAAGCACTGAAATAGAATAAAGATGTTTTTATTACCTCTGATTGACTTTTATATATATAAGCTTAATATATATATATATGCAAACTTATATATATAATATATAAAAATCAGTTAGAGGTAATAAACACACACACACATAATATTTATATAAGTCAAATGAAAAATATTTCATGCCTTCCCCTAGTGAATTTACTTTCAAAGGAATCCCATGAAATATGTTTATCTCTTCAGAAAACAAACAAATCTCTTTAGTGCCTGTCTTTTTTCCTCCGTTTGACAAATATTCTCTCTCTGTCTCTTCCTCTCTCCTCTCTCTTTCTCTATTTTCATTTTAACTTAAAAAAAACCCCTAGCATGTTAGTTGGAGATTAACTGGTCTCCAACATTATAGGGATGTGATCATGTGAAGGATAAAAGTATGGCTTAGAAAAATAAATAGGTTGTTCGCTCTTTTGGAGTGAGATGTATAGAGTTCATCTGAGGAAAGTGCAAAGGATGACAGTCACATTTCTGATGAATTACTTACTGCCTGTGACTAACTTCTTCAATAATCATAGCCATGTTGTTGTTCTTGTTCTTGTTGTTGTTGTTTGAATGAGCAAACCTCTTGCCATAGTAGCCACTTTCTGCTGCTGCATACAACATTGTGCATCGTGTATATTTAATATTATGGGCACAAAGCTGACAGCAGTTTGTTTACTGGTTTGATATAAGTAAAATATCTGGGACAAGTAAATTACTTACAAACAATTAGTGGGTTGGGTAGGAGACAAAATTAAGTCTGTAGTAGTCATATGAGAAAGGTGAGGCTTGAATAGCTCAGCGAAGACTTTGCTAGTATTGCAAAAATACAGCAGAAGTAGAGAGAAAGAAAAAGAAGGCTGAAGTTAGTTTCTACAATGTTGTAACTGAAAAGGATACAGAAATGAAAATTATGAACAGGGGTGGTAGTACAGGTAGTCTTTGACTTACAACAGTTTGTTTAGTGACCGTTCAAAGTTACAACAGCACTGAAAAATGTGACTTATCACCATTTTTCATAGTTACGACCTTTGCAGCATTCCCATGATCATGTGATCATAATTCAGGTGCTTGGCAGCTGACTCGTATTTATGACCTTTGCTGTGTCCCAAGATCATATGATTCCCTTTTGCGTCCTTATGACAAAGTCAATGGGGAAGCCAGATTCACTTAACAACCGTTACTAACTTAACAACTGCAGTGATTTGCCTAACTGTGGCAAGAAAAGTCATAAAATGGGGCAAAACTCACTTAACAAATGTCTCACTTAACAACAGAAATTTTGGGCTCTATTGTGGTCGTAAGACGAGGACTACCTGTATATGACTTGTGTAAAACAGATAGGATGAAATTAGAAGCAAAGGGATTGCTACAAATTTAACATAAATAGAAAGGCTGAGCAAAACCTAATGATTTTGAAGATGTTAGTCATTATAGATGTGGTCCTGTTTGCATATTTTGCGATTAAATCGCAGTCCCTTTCATCTTACAGGAAAATTAAGAATTATTTTAATTAATTTTAATTAATTAATGCAGCAGCCTTGGAATGAGCACATATGCCTCATCTAGTTTACAGTAATAGAATGCTAGCAATATAGAGAATTTAAGCAGCCTGTGGAGGCCAAACTGATTGCATCAATTAAATTTCCTTCATAGGGGATTTTAAAGCTTTGTGCTACTGGGGTAGAGTAATCATTGAACAACACAATCTTCTTCTGGCTTTCTCTGCTTTGGTCATCTTTGCAAAAGGAGGTCTCCGCTGGGCTCTAAAGTTGTCAGAAGTTAAGTTCCACCAGGGTTTACTCACAGATTCTGATTTTGTGCAGATTTCTTTGTATTGAATTGGTTCATTGCAAAAAAACAGCCTGCGTGAAAGAATAGGCTGAGCTATGAGTCTCCCTTGCCTTGTAATGCAAAAGTATTTCATGTTGAAGAAGCTGCTTGTTCAGCAGGTGGATAAAATTCTATCAGGTGGGGACATCTTCATGGATCAGGAACAAGGACAGGACAAACTGAGCTTGATATTGATCAAATATTTCCACTCTACACTGCAGTAGAAATAGTTTTATGACATTTATCCACAAGAGAACAGTAGCAAGCAATGTTTGCTGGGAAGATCTTTGCCCTGACTCTATCCCACATAATCAGGTACAATTGGCAAATGATAAAGTTGATAGGCTATCCTTTTCATGGGGGCCCCTTTGCTACAATGTGAAGCCATAATTAAAATGTGTTGTTCTTACAACCAGAGAGGTTAGGGTTAGGGTTGTGCCTCAAGATTATATTCACCTCATCTAATGTGTGAATCATACCACGACTCAAGTTAATGGTTGAAAGATTCCAGTCTAGTTCTTCTTCCATTCTTCTGAATGGAATGTAGAGAATATAAACAAGCATCTCTTATCCAAAATAAGGATAAGTCCAACTTTCCTTTTCTGAGAGGGAACATGAAGGTTTTGAAAGCTGGCTGAATTATCTTTCTGGCTCACTTAGAAATGTGTGTCTTACATGGCTATCATTTCCTGTAATGTAATAAAGATATTCTAACCACATTTATTCTTGTCTCAATGGGAATCTGACAATTTGGCAATATGTCCCTTAGTTCATTACCCGTGAGAACTATTCAATCACTCATGCAATGATTAGGACAATCTGAATCCATGACTTATATCCTAGATGCTAGCAACTGTCAATCAGCCTTGCTACATCAATAAGTGACAACATAGATAGATCTCCTGACTGTACATCTAATTTGGGACAAAATCCTCCACCTATGCTTTTTGACCCAACATCACTGTGGAGGATCTCACCTCCACAAGGTTTCTCCGTTTAAATTGTCGCCTAAGAAGCCAGCTACCATATTTATTGGTCCTTTTAACTACCCTCAATCTGATATCTTCCATTTCAATTTCATACCACATTAAATATCTGTTTCCCCCCCATTATTCATTCTGAAGCAACTGCCCAGCTTCTTGTATATCTCTGGTCTATCACCTACTTCCATCTCAGTAAATATTGAGTAGGAATTTGAAGCAAAATACATTTTGGATTCTCAGCATTGGGTGATTGTATTTAATTCACTGATGGGCAATCCAAACCGACTACTTCCTGAAAGACTTAATGAACATGCCTGCCTTCACCTACTCTGTAGTTTCCATTTTCAGAACTATTTAAGCCTAGATTGCCATATATGTTAAGCACTCTCTCATTGTTAAAAAAAAAACTGTACTCCAATTCAATCCCCAATTAAGCAAATTTCCTTCTGTCAAATGAAATAAAAACTGGTGTGAAAGAACTGATATGAATGATTCTATTTGGCCTATCTCAACTGTCCTGCTCCAGTTTTGGGCCTCAGAGAATTGGTAGTCTTGAAATGTCTATGGAGATTCTCAGTCATCCAGGTCAGGGCTCAAAGCTGAAGAAGCTTCTTGGATGAGAAGCAAAATGTCTTCAAAGAAAAACCAGAAAGTCCAGTTGCGTCTTGAAAAAGCAGCTTTGGGTAGTCTTGAAATATTTCCCTGGGGTTATTTATTTATTTACTTACCTTTATCCCACCTTTATTATTTTTGTAAATAAGCTCGTCCTACTTTTCCTCACAACAATAACCCTGTTAGGTGGATTGGGTTGAGAGAGAATGGCTGTCCAAAGTGACCCAGCTGGCTTTCAAGCCTAAAGACGGACTAGATCTCACAGTCTCCCGGTTTCTAGCCTGGAGCCTTGACCACTAGTTTTGCAGTTGGTGGAAAGCACAAAGGTAAAAAAGACATCATGACCTATAGAATAGGTCATGATGTATGGGAGAGGGAAAATATTGGGATTAATGTCCATCAGGTCTGCTCTCAGATCATAGTGATCTTAGCCTGATTATGGTGTCATGAAGAGTAGAGAGATCTACCAGGTTAAGAGAGAGATCCTTAATTTTTCCACATGTCTATCTTACTGTTGTCCATTATGTGATATGTTTTTATATGATGGGACTATATGAGTCAAATTCATTGGCTAACTTAGCTAACTGATTTGTCTATTTTTAGGTGCATGAGAGTAGGTGAATCCATTATATTTGAGCTTCAGACTCCAATATTAATTTCATCATATAGAGGGGCACCATAATTTCTTACAAATTATATCCTTTGCATGCTTCCCCGCCCCCACCCCACCCCCCATTCCCGCTGTCCTAACCTCAACTTTGATATGAGTGGTTTCCATTACAGAGATTATTATTGCAAATTTTATTACATTCTAATCTAGAAGAGCAAAGTTAGGGGCATTTTTTTTTATAAAAAAGAAGATGTTGGATTTAATGGGAATAGATGAAAACCTCATACATCAGTTAGATTAATTTGCCTCATTTCCTCTTTAAGTTTAACCCTGGCTGAAAATTAAACCTCAGTGAATCCTTTGCAAAAATTTTAAAAGAAAGAAAGAAAACAAGAAAATACTCCATAAGGTGAAATAAGGAACAAAATTCTAAAACTGTCCTTCTCGGCTTCATTTTTTATTTTTATTTTTATTTTTTGCATTATTTCACATTCCCTTAGAAATCAGTATTTAATCAATATTCACAAAGGAGAATATTTTCAGATTCAAAAACATGGAATTTAATCCTACCTTTAACATATGTCTGGAGAAAAAAAATATATAATAGTGGAATTGTATAGTAAGCCCAGCAGAGGGAGTATAATGCCATTAATTCCATATACTCAGATGGGTTGGTTCCTTTTGAATATAAAAAACCAATAGATTAAAAAAAACACCTCCCCCCCTTAAAAGCAATAACACCTTGATCATGCAGAGATCCATTATATCACATTGTGGAAATACATGATGAATGTTATTTCCTTAATCCATTTATATGCTGGGATTACTTAATGTCATTTTATGCCTTTAAAGGCAGCTGAATACACAGCCTCATCCCAGGCCCTCTTTTTCATAAAGACAAACTGAATTGGCTCATTTTTCTCTGAAGAAAAGAAGGCAATGTTTTCTGGTTGGCTCTCTTTTTCTGCAGCCATTATTTGTCTCAGATTTCCTGTAGGCAGGCAATGGGCCTTTGGGACTGTTGTCAGAGTTGGCTTTCAGGATGCTGAATAAAGAGCAGCTAAGGAATTGCTTCATAAGCATTTATTGGCCAGCAGTTTCTTCTGAGCAATCTGGTCTAAAGCAATGAGAAGAGATACTATTTTGTGGAGATCTACTCCCATTTCACTTTCAAAAGGAGATGTCTGTGTGTGTGTGTGTTTGTGTTTGTGTGTGTGTTTGCACTGACATGGGTGAGAAGAAAAATCAAAGAAAATGGATGGTTTTCATGTACTGTAACAACTAGTACAAAATGGCATATTAAAGGGGAAGGCTCCATTCAGGGGGAAAACAAGTACAAATAATCTAACCTAATAGAAAATGTTATAATAATCATACACATGAACTTAAAAAGTTTAGCTAGTGCAGTATCCCTTGCAAATAATATTCACTGCATTTTCAGAGACTTCCTCATCAAAGCAGTAACCAAGGAATGCAGATCTGGTAGCTCTCTACATGTTACTGAACTACACTTCCCAGCATTCCTTGCCAATGACCATGCTGATCTCTTGCACCAATCAGAGCAAGCCTATTTCAATTCAATATAATGACTACATCCGCTACCTTGGAAATCATACCCATGTTTTTGACAATTTCCAAATAGCTGGTGTAATTCATATTTGCATTATTTGCATATTACAGCATTTACATCATGTCTTATCTCTGATAAGTTGAGCTAAAGATAAGGTGACTATGATTTTGCGGGGGGGGGGGATAAAGAAGGGAAAAAAGGGAAAAATATGAAAGAGATTCATAAAGATAAAAAAAATGTTTAACTTTGCTTTACAAAAGAAAATTTAAGAACAAAAATAAGACAAAAGTGAATTGTGAAAAATAAATACGAAAGAACAGCCTTCTGAAATCAAGTAAAAGATGTATGGTCACTGTAGTTACCATTGGGTTCTTTTGTAGGTTGAGACAGAGATGGATGAACCCAGAGGGATTTGGTGAATTTGTGAGGAATGTAGTCCTAATAAAAAGGGATAGCCCTAACCAGAGAGCCTTTATTCTTAAGATGGAAAGGTAACTGAAACAGCATTCAATAGAGTGCTATGCTTACATAGCTCAGGTACGATGGGACTGCACAGCTGCTGCAGATAATGGGACCAACCCTATAACAAAATAGTGCTACAAAAATGGCACTATTATGACATGCAAAGGTAACCTTTGGAGGGATGTTCCACTTGCTCAGAAATGTATAAGTGATCAAAGATCTCCTCATCTGAAATTCCTACTGTGAACTTGACTATATAAGCGTGCTTGTAGTGCATTCACCTGAGAACATTAGTTAATGGGTCCTTGTATATTTGACAAAGACTGCAATCTCTTAATAAGGTTTTGGAGATTTTTAAGTTTAAAATTAAATCTGGGTCAGGACTGAGTAGAAGTCAGTCTGATTGCTCTGGTTGGTGCAGGTATAAGAGATCAGCATGGTCATTGGCAAGGAATTCTGGGAAGTGTAGTTCAATAATATCTAGAGAGTTACCAGATCTGCATTCGTTGGTTACTGTTTTGATGAGGAAGTGCCTGAAAATGCCGTGAATATTATTTGCAATCTCACTGGCTCAAGGGTTACTCAGCCTTCCATCCTTTCGAGGTGGGTAAAATGAGGACCCAAATTGTTGGGGGCAATATGCTAACTCTGTAAACCGCTTAGAGAAGGATGTAAAAGCACTATGAAGCGGTATATAAATCTAAGTGCTATTGCTAAGTACAAACTTGAACTTTCCCACCTTCCCAGAGGGAAGAGAAAGGTACTGATCCCTCCCACCATCCCAGGTATTTTTGAACAAGAACAAATATTCCAAATCTTAAAATGAGCTCCTGTCCTGCACTTGAATCACTGTGTTGACAGAATATATTTAATAAAGTTATAAAACAAGAACGAGCTGCAATGGATGTCTATGAAATTAATTTGAAGAGTGATTTAAATGTAATACAAATCAATTTGATGGATGTTTTATTCCCTAAAGGAGATGAACAGATATTCAAACAGGAAACTGATTTGGATATTATTTTTTTCTTCTGTATATACAAAAGAGCTCTGCTAAGATTTGGAAGGACTTTTTTTTAGAAGTGATAAATAAAAGGATATTTTTTTATTGATACTAAAAGAAATCCATTTAAATTCTGATGGATTTTTGCTTTGGAATACAGATAATTAACAAACTATCTCTGAGACTTTTTTTGAAGGAATTAAAGAATGATTTTAAAAACTCAGAGAAGGTGTATTAAATTGGCTTCTTCAACCAAGGTAAAAGAAGAAAATAATTATTTGGGTGCCTGGCCTTTTCCTAAGAAAAATGGATTGACGTAGCATTTGGACTTTGTTTTCTTTACCTAAGACAGGAAAAAAGAGATTATGTTTTATTTAGAGATAGTAATAAACTAAACTTATTTTTAACCTGTGATTGAAGGGGAAAACTACTTCTGTTTTCTTTCTCATTTTCCTTTTCTCTCTCTCTCTCTTTCCACTACTTCTTTCCTTTCCATTTTATTTTTCAATTTGTATTTTTTTTAGTTTCTATTGACTTTTATTCTTTTCATTTAACATTCTAATAAAAATATGTGAAAAAATGAATATGTTTTAATTATCCTGAGCTCATTAATTTTTTTAAAAATAAATCCTATTTGTAGATATATACTTATTTGAGCATGTCAGTTCATAGTAACCAAAGAGGAGGGTATTTGTTAAAGCACTACAAAATAATAGTATTTTGTTCAAACATATTACAGGTAGTCCTCGACTTACAACCACAACTGACCCCCAAAATTTATGTTAAGTGAGATAGGTTTAAGTGAATTTTGCCCCATTTTACTTTTCTTGCCACAGTTGTTAGTGAATCACTGCAGTTGATAAGTTAATAACCCAGTTGGTAAGTGAATCTGGCTTCCCCATTGACTTTCCTTCTCAGAAGGTTGCAAAAGGTGATCACATGACCTTGAGACATAGCTATGGTCATAAATATGAACCAGTTGCCAAGCATGTGAATTTTGATCACATGATCATGGGGAGGCTGCAAAGGTCATAACTGTGAAAAACGGTCATAAATCACATTTTTTTCAGTGCCGTTGTAACTTTGAACAGCCACTAAATGAACTGATGTAAGTTGAGGACTATCTGTATTCAGCTAGACTGACACATTTCTCACACAGAGCCAAGAAGCAATGAGATCAGATGAAAACGCCTCTGTATTGTCACATCAGCTTCTAGCCACCTGAATCACCTGAATTAAACAACAACCTTGAGGTCTCTATTGTCTTAAATGATGAATGTTAACACTTGATGTAAACAGCCCCACAAATCAATGATACTTTTAAACTACTGGTATTTTCAAAGTCAGAGTGAACTTTGGCCATGATCGTTTTTCCCCATTTGTTTTATTATTGGAATACACTAACTGTGCTTTCAAAACTAACCAAGCTTCTTTTAAGAGAGACATTAACAGGAAAAATATCAAGGCTTTCATATCAAATAAATGGTGTATACAAATTATGTGTTGCATACTTTAGATAGCATCTCTAGATTGGCTTTCTAAAAAAACCCCTTGTTATAAATTTGTCAAGAAATTTAAAAGATTACCAGAACACCTGTAATCTTTCTGTCTCATGCATTTATTTAAAATCATCTTACAAAAGAAATGCTGGGGTGTATAGAAAAAGCTGCAACTACTTTCAGTTCAGGCCTGTTATTATTCAATTGCATAATAATAAGTTGTAATATTTATTTATATCTTATTAAGAGAATTTATACAACTACTCAACTAACTCACGTTGACTCTGGGCGGCTTACAGAAGATATTCTTTGAAAACACCTATGCTTAATGAAAACATACCTAAAATCCAATGTGATAACAAATAAAATATCAGCTAAAAACCCAAGAATAATTAAAGGCCTGATGAAAAAAGGTAAATGTAAATATTAGAAGATAACCTGACTTCCTACACAGATTTTTTGGTCTTTTTGTCTCCAAGACTCCTTGTTTATATCCCCAGTTGTATCTCCAAAGGCCTTAGAACGTACATAAAAATCTCATCTGATACTTTAAGCCAGGGGTCTCCAAACCCCATGCCATGGACTGGTAATGGTTCACAGCGCACCAGAAACTCGGCCATGAGCGAAACCCCTATCCATGCATGTGCAGGATGCAGGCAGCATGTGAAACCACAGCCCCTCCAGTCCACGGAGCCACAGCCTTTCTCCACAGAACCAGTTCCTGGCACTCAAAAGATTGGACCCCGCTGCTTTAAGGCCAGCTTAAACTGGAAAAGCAGCTTTTCCTGAGGAGTCTTTTTTCTTATCTACTTATATAGATAATACACTGGTTTGGTGTAGCAAAAATTAGAAAACTGAGAAGAAAACTGGGAGAAATGTCAGTGTCTCATTCTTTTTCCCACATTAAACACATGTCTTATATCCAGGTGGCAAGAATTGCTTTCTGACTAAAATGTGAGATCTGGGTAATCAAGTACACTGAATATCACAAGATGGCAATCTAACTAAACAACAACAAAAACCCTGTCAGTAAGTAGCCATGAGTCATTCTGTAGGAAGCTGCAAATGATTGGTATTACAAGTTTTTGAGAGGTAAGCAAAATGTCAAGTGTGTCCCAGGACCGCCTTTCATCTTAATTATATTTGCAAAATGGAAAGAGTGGGATATATCTTAAAAGAATGATAGGTTGTATGATATAAAAATTGACCCCTTCATTTACAGGATAAAAGCCATGTTACTTTTATATTTTTATGCAGAACTCATAGAAATGTAAAGTACATATGTGAAGCAAATGTTTTTATCATACTTAAGATGTTATTTGAGAAGAGAGAGTCATGAAAAAATGAAGAGAGGAAATTTCTGTGCCAATATATGTTTGTATTATTTCAACAGTGTGTCTGCAGGTAAAATCCAAAACATTGTTTGGGTGGAATATTCTAACTACTGACAGAACAGTGCTGAAATAGATCCCACTGAGTAGCTCAAGACCCCAGCTGTAAGCATTCCATGAAAGCTTTCCACTTTCCCCAGAGTGTTTTCCCAGAGTGCTACAGCGATGGAGATATCCATAAGAATCCTGGTGTGGGCCTGGAGGCCTGGCAAAGCCTTTATGCCAGTTTCCCAATGCTTTGCATTCTTTCCCCCAGATGCACTGCCACCTCAATAGTCTTATTCCTTTCCCAATATACCATTATTTGAGCATCTCATACTGGGCTTCTTTTGACCCACAATGGTTAAGCAGCAGAAGAACATTAAGTGGAAGCAGGTGACTGAACACTTGGCTCCTTGTTATTGACCCAGTTGACATACTCAGGGCTGTACGTTTAAAAATAAATGCTAGGATGCTGAGCTTGCTGAATATTCATGCCAAAGTCACGAGATTCCAGCCAGAGACATCAGTGTATATCTGAGTACCACATTTACAAAATATAAATAGCATTTGGCTCTCTCCCCCATCCCCCACTTCAGTTGACATGTGAGCAGACAGCTGAAGGCTTATCCTCAGTGCACTGATGCCTACTTTAGGATTTTCTCCTATTGTTGGGCCTGTGATATCAACCCTTGGACTGATGTTACAAGGGTTCCAACGTGAGTGAGGTTACTAGGGCTTAGTATAAATTGATATCTATTACATGCAGGTTACAAGCCAGTCAAAGAGCCAGAGGCAAATGACTAAATATTAGAGAATACAACAAAGAAATGAACACATGACACTGAAAAACTTGTGTTTAATATGTTGGTCTTTAACCGGAACTCCTAAAGAAGTCGTAATGTTTAAACACATTGACCAAACCAAACATCTTTCAGGTTTAGTTTCATTATTCATTCTTCCCATAGTATTTTTTTTTATAACCAAAACTAAGATCTTTTGTATTCCAGTTTAAATACACACCCACCCCAAAAGTCCATAAAATTCCTTCTGTTTTTTACAGGAACTTTAAAGATAGCTCTAATACACTGATCCTTCAGACCTAGCTAAATTTTATTGGCATCCATCTTAGGAGAGGATTGATTTATTAGTAGTATAATTTTTAATAATGTTGATTTATTTCTATTATTCTCCTGAAAGCTTCCCGAATGACTGTAGGGAGATGTTAGGGAATTCCTAGAGTCACCCCGAAGAGTGAGATGGCAGCATATAAATTTAATAAATAATGTTGTAAATGAGGATCACATGACCACAGCAGCATAGCGGTGATGTTGGAACAGCAACCTCATAGGAGTACTGAAACAACTACTTTTTCAACAATGAAGTGATTACAGCTACCCACCCAACCCCAGCTGAATGGCTCATAGGCTGCTCTGAAGCACAACTCCCCGAGTCGTTCTGCAGACTGCTGCTGTATAGAGGATCTTGTGGATGATTCTAGAACTTTCCCTAACCCAGGAGGGGTTCATATAAATTAAGGCAGCACAGCTCCCTTGCTAATAAATTGAAAAAGCTTCAGTCGAGAGACAACTCTCTTTCATGGAGCTTTCCCCTGGACTGGTCAGTTGACCATCTTCACTCAAAGCCCTCTGACTGAAAGCCCCTTCTTGTAACCCAGCCAGAGCTTTGGAATTGGGCAAGCTATAGAAACTCTTATACAAATAGTTGTTACTTAGTGCTAATCAGACACTAAGGTGACATACCTAGTATGCCATCTTCCTATTTTTTCCTATGCCAACAATCCTGTGTGGTAGGTGAAAAGACCAAAGTTACCCATGCATCTGCTGTAGCTGAGGTAAACTAGAATATATTCCACCTGCTCCCAGTCAACCAGTTTAACTACCAGCTCACAGATATGAAGTAATTTCCATAACATATTATATATACTGTTGTACAGGTTTTATCAGTAACAGCAGTATTAAAAATGTGAATCATACTGAGCAATGATTATAATCAAGTATTGCACTTAAGGGATGAACAGGGATTAAAATCTGAGACTGCAATGCTTCTGTACTTTAATTATTTTTACTCCAACCTACCAATCATTCATAAATTATGAACCTGGGATCATGGACAGTGATGTAATATCAACAGAGAGGGTGTGGTGGTGGGGAGAGGTAAAATAGGTGCAATTTTTCTCTTCAGGTGAGAAAAATCCTCTAGGGTATTTTCACTTTTTAATGGTCTCTTTAACCTTTGCAAGCTTTTGGCATCCCATTTTGTCCCTTAAACTTAAAAATGCCCCCCTCCCCAGTAACAGTTTTCGTTTGTACAATCTAGAAGCTATGGAGGGCATAAATGGAATACCTAATGAGGGTAGATTATTCCATTCAGAGGGGCACCAGTTATATCACCAGTTATAAGAGTTCAAAATAACAGACCAAGCAACTGTTGAGTTAAAAGTTTTATTCATTCAACATCTCACATTACAAATATTTAAAAATTATATGCATACTGCTATAAATAGTCATTTGCAAACTATTTAATAACATTAATTTTCCACTAGCACTTCAACAAATGAACTCTCTTAAAAAAAGAAACTTGTGTTATAACTTAGAGTAGAACATACAAAAATATGAACTTAAATTGTGAAAATGACTTTAATAAAAAATGAATTACCCTTATTTAAAATGCTATAATAAATACTACAACCTCCCCATACACAGTAAAAACTATATGGAAATTCAGCCAAGTAGTACAAGTAACTGACATACTTAAATAACTTTTCCTTCTGATAATATGAGCATTACATTGGGGAAAAACATATTAGGGATTAGTAAAAACTAGACACCCACTTGCTAAAAGTTTCACTTCCAAAAAATATAACAAAAGAATCTGATGAAAATTATAAAAACTAATTATACTTTAAATTTTAAAAATATAAAAAATAAAACAGTTGAATACAATATTGTCCCAATTCTTACAATGCTATCAATCACAGTAGCTTTAAAATAAGATAATAAAATAAAGCAAATGACCAAAACCTCTTTTATTCCTTTTTTTAAAAAATAATCTCAAATTTACATTAGTAGAAAGATTGATTTCTGATTCTTTTCTTTAGAAACACCAGCAAGAAAGAGGATTTACTAGAACAGTAGAAAATGACATTTTTAAATGTCTGCAATTAAAAACAAAGAATTACACTGCAAAGATCTTCCAGAAGTCTGAAATAAGTATTGCACATAACTTGAAGTTAACTTGCCACAATTCATCACATTCAAGTTTTAAATCACCTTTTAAAACAGAAGGCTTTAACTCTTCAAGAAACAAAAAGGGGTGAATTATCAAGTCTTTCCAACAGCATCCTTATAAAACACTAAAGTCATTCACTGCAAGTTTTAGATTTGCGTTCTGCAGAGGTCTGTGTATGGAGAAGTAGATACTATATACCAAAAAAGCACGGGGCAGTGGGGTTCTTTTACATATAAAATAAATCAGAAACACTTTATTTTACATTGCAAAAATAACCATGTAATTACTCTGTAATTACATTGTAAATACATGGCCAGTGCCATGCTTCTGAAAGAAAATGACATGCTTGTTTACACCCCTTTAAAATAAAGTGATACCCTAGGATTTTTAAACTAATTACATGTTAGTTATGCTTGGAGTGACATGGCAACTCCACTTTCCATGTAATCTGAAGGACATATTATATTAGCACTATTTCGAGTACAGAGTAATAGAGATAATCATTTATGCCCTGTAAATTGAAGTGTAACCAAATAATCTGTAAACACGCTTTTCACACAATCACCACAAGTGAATATTAGTAGAATAACATTTTTTTTTAATATTAGTCATGCATACTAACATTACATGCCCACCATTGGGCAGGCTTGAGTTTATTTCCTTAAATATGATTTAAAAGCGCAGACACATCTCTGCAAACACCTAACATCAATTTGTTAAGATTAAAAATGGCTAAACATTCACCAAAAAACATCTGCATTTGTGTATTATTTTTAAAAATCTATTAAGAAGCAGTAGACAATTTGGGATGTTACTGTTAAACTTCTACTCTAGGTTTATGCATTAAATTTCAAGAGTCTAAAGACAAACTCTCATTTGTCACTTTCATGCTTTTTAAAAATTTCTTTTTTTTTTTTAAGTCTCAACTTTACATATAAGTATTTCTTAAATTATATGTACACCAAATACCTGGTGCTGGGCTAAAGATGTTTAAGCAACATGCTTTCTTTTCTCTGCAAATTCTAAAATAGCATTGCCAGTGCACAACATCCATAATTCAAAATGTATGCAGAGCACTGAAATGTATAAAAAGCAGAATATAAGAAAATAAAATTTATTAAAATTATTTATATTAAAAAATGAAGTATATGAAGATCTCTCAGTAATAAAAGTACAAAAAGCTACTCTTTGCAATATGAAAAATTGAGGTATTGCATAAAGAGATATCCCGTCAGTGAAAAGTGTGCCTAAAAATGCTCACTGTTGGAAAAACAAGATATACAAAAGTAGTGCATAACAAATATACATTATGTGCATGACAAAATAAGTTAGCTACAAAAACACTGTACCGAAATTCAGCAGGTCATGTACAAAGGGAAAAAATTATTATTCAAAGCTACTTCTCAAACAGTGTTATTTCTTGTAATGGTAACCCATCTCACCTGTTCACTGGATAGGATCGGCACAATAAGACACCCCAAGCCACCTACAAGCATTTTTTAAAAAAATTAAAAGGAATATTCCAACTATAATTATGTACTTCAGAGAAAAAGGTCCCTGACAGTCTACAAAAGAGCACTCTCCATTTGCATTTCCTGTTGTCAATATTTGCAGGGATTCATTAAAAGGAGCTCCCTTTCTCTACTTGACAAGTAGACAGCAAATGTCTCCATTTTGACCTTTGGAAAATAACAAGGGTATGTATCATGTACTGAAAACCAAACTGTCTCTGATAGGTAACTGGCAATGGAGGAAAGGGACGGGGAGGAAGAGAGCTTACAAAAGGGATGCCTTTTCTCTGTAGCTGTGCTTAAGCAAGTCTTTGGTTTAAGAGTCTATGGTGGTATCATGCCAGTTTCAGATTCCAACTGGCTTTTTCTACACACTGCTACAATCCTGTTACTGTGGTTAAGAGATGGATACATTCCCTCCTATCGATTTTCTCAAGATTTACAGAGCATCAACTGTATTTCAATCTAATCAACACCACCCTGTGCCTTAGCTTTAGCATATGCTGTGTTCCTCACTTACATGTTTATAACACTTCGTGCATTACTCAGCAAGTTGGAGTCCTGCGATGGTTTATGTTCTGTGCTAAGTCCCAAACTATTTTTGGGGGGTCAGGATTCCTTTTACTCACTTGCTCTCTGTTGAAAGACAAGCATATCCTTTGCAGACATGCATGCCTATTCATTCAGCCAACAGTGCAAAACATCCCTGGAAACAAACTTTACTTTGCCCTCTTATAAATTGCTAGGTTACAGCTTTGTTAGGAGGTTAGAACTGGTTTCACATCCCAGAGTAAGCCCAAGAATTAGACAAAATTTGATATGTACTGGAAGGGTGGGAAGAATGGGGGCGGGTGGGGATGGGGGGGATTAAAATGTACTCTTGAGGTATATCTTTAGGTTCTTGTATTTCATGTCAAAATGGAGAGCAAAGGCTGGCCTCTGATTTACATTAGTAAATTAGGATATAGAGTTCTATATAGCCATCAAAAATAAAATCTATACATTTGTTCTTCAGGAGAGGACATGCCAGTTCACTAGTTGTCATTACTTTAGCTTTGGTAGGATTTGTAGGGCTGTATTCTGATAATGAAATTTCTTTCAAAACAACAACAACAACCACAATAATAAAGAATAAGTGCACTCCCCACCCACCCCCCCCGTTATAAACTGACCCAGGATTTACATTCGGGAACTTTAAAAATGTGATTGCTTGGATGAAGAACACAGATCTAAGCTCTGCCTACTCAATTAGTAAAAATTTGAATGTGGTGGGAAGTTGGAGGCACGGTGAGACACAATACTGTGCTAAAGATTTAGCTTCAGAACCCTTACATCAAACAAAAAAAGAAACTTAATGCTGCTTTAAACCTTGCTCATGCATTTTTGTTGCTTTAAACATGCTCTTTTCTGTTACTAATTTAACAGCTAACTGTTTCCATTGCTATAAAATCATCGGTGGCAAGAAAACAGGCTTCCCAGAGGCTTGGCTAGGGAAGGGGGCAAGGAGAAGGAAAGGGCGGGTCGGTTGGACAAAGTGTCAGATAAGATTCATAGTGTTCCTATCTCATGGTTACTTTAATAAAAGTAGTCTATTGATTTTGTTATTAGCAATAATTTAATTAAAAAACAAAATACTCTATTGTTTCATTTCTCTTAATATTGTTCTTTCTTCCTTCAAGAAAAGATAGCAGGAAAGCAGTGTCCTCTGGGGAACCAGGAAGGTAAGAGAACCTGGCTTCCATGCACTGTGTTATCCATAGGAAAAGGAGTTCCCCATAAAGTTTAATGACAAGATTCTACAAAATACCTATAGGATTATAGGCCATTCTTTTGTTACACTATTTTTAAGTTACAGACTACAACAGCAGGACATGCTATCTTGAGTAAGAGGGAATAGGAAGGGAGGGCAAAGGAATCAGGAGAACAGAAGAGTGCACTTATTTTGAGGGCCTGCATATGAACACACTGCAGTAATCACTTAGTTCCAGCGGAATGAAATATGTCTTGGGCGATCTCCTCCCTCTTTCACCAGGGGCTTGTGGAATTCCCTGCCAGCGCGTGAATGGATAGCAGCCCAGCAATATTCACAGTAATACTGCAGACAGGTCACATTAGCACAGAAAAATGGAGCAAACTTTCCACCACAACGGGCCCCCTGACATTCATCACACAGCTGATCATCCAAGACATATGGCTTAACTTCCACCTGTGATGAAAGAAGGAGAGAAAATGTACACATTTCTTAAGTTTGGCCTTGTTAGACAAAAGTGTAGTCCAGGTGTGTGTGTTTATACTGTTCATATATTTCTACCATCCAACTATAGATACTACAGATACCTCAGTGAACACTCTCCTGCGCAGTAAAAAGAGCTTTGCTGGATCAGACTGGACATGGAACTAGCTCAGGATTTTTTTCCCTAGGACTGGCTGAACAAGCAAAACAGAAAAGCAGTAGCTTTCCTCTGTTGTATGGTCTCCATCAAAAGATGTATTAAATACTGCACAAAAATCCTGACAGGCTGGCTTCACCCTTCAGCTGGGTCCAACTCACTGGACAATCGTATACCAGTCATTATCATGCAAATGTGAAAAGAATAAAATTGGGGTCTAGAACATATCTCATGTTCTGAGTCCATGTGGAGAACGCAAGAAAAAAAACCCTCAGGTAATTACATTTCTTTTGGTGAGTTATATTTCAAAGACCTACCCTTTCTACGAATTTACCTAACCTTCTTTTAAAACCATCCCAGCTTGTGGCCATTACCACATCCTGTACAAGATGGCATCATATCTACCTACAGAAGACTTCCCTATTATTTAAGATGTCTATCAAATTAACTTTGGGTTTCACAATCTGTACTTTCTACTGAGGCAGGTGCTTATCTGATGAAACAGCTAAAGACCTTTCTCAAATTTGTTGAGTTTTACTCTGATTATGCCCGTTATTTAAACACTGCACTAGGGGAATCTGATTAAATTAGTAATTGTACTAATTTCAATTCTGATCATGTTGAATCACTCAAGTACAATGAGACATTCCCTGAGAATTAGAGATTTAGAATGTTTTGGTGAAATTAAATCTTTACCCCTTTCCTTGATTTAAGATTCATTAATAGGAATTTTCTAAATAAACAATTTCACAATTTGGAGGATCTACAAATGGATCCCCTTGAATTTTTTTTAAAGATAAAAACTGAATAGTTATATAAGAACCTTAGCATTGTTTTGTAACTTTGTCAATGAGCAGATATGGGGATTCAATTTCCAGAATTCTCCAACCATCATAGCTATTGCTGAGAATTTCAGGTATGAAAGTCCAAATGCCTCAACATGCTTGTCTATTACTTCTATAGAATGAAACATATTTACCATACGTGAAGATATCAGAGTTCCAGAGGCACATGTGGACCACAGAATCAAAAAATGACCCCAAATCAGAAAAATTGGAAAGTGCAACTTATTCCTACCATTTCACCATTAGAAGGTAGGAGAATTGAACCAAATTCATTTGCTATTTAAAATAAATTTCAAAAGATATTCTGTATCAAATTGTTAAAATTTAACTGCCAATGCATAAATAAACCAGTTAATTAATCCTGACTCCATTTACACACCATGTGAATAAATGCTTTGGCTATAAATGTGATTTAACAACTGTGTATGTATGTACTGTATGAATACATGTCTATACATGTAAAATATCTGTAACTGTTAAAGTATGGATGTCCACAGATAAATTCTGAATTTTAAGAAGATACATTTAAGGAAGTCCTTGATCATATTATATCAAAATCTAAAATGCAGGAACAGGAGAGCTGCGCTTTATAAATTTTTCTACATTTATATGTGCCATACAAAGCTGCCACAGCTTTAACAATAGCATGATTTACCTACCAGTATGAATCAATTCACCTTACTAAAAGCTATGGCAGAAATGTTTTAATTTCTTGCTTAGATATTTAGATTCTGTTAGCATCAGTAATATATTACATATTAAGGAGTAGAACATTACGTGCCTTCCAGAATAGGAGGACAAGCCACACAAATCAATATTCATTTTATTTATTTTTTCTATCTAAGAATGGCATCATTTTAAATTGCTGAGTTAGAACAATTCAGTTGCCAGGTTGACAGAAAAAAAGAGAAAAACACTGTAGCAAAAATTGAAATGGTTCATAACTTCTTACACCAGCTTTGCCTAACCTGACTGTAACTCCCAGACAGCTTTTAGAATTCTGGGAGTTAAAAATCTCAGCACATCTGAAGAGCACAAGGTTGGGGAATGCTGTCTTACACAGTGTCAAAACAACACGTTTCTTTCCAGCGTATATGTCAATGTGATAAAAGGAGAAGTGAACTTCTGTTGCAAAGATATTCTTATTGCTGCTGACTTTGGCTGTGAAAATATGCTGAACATTAACAGAGATGGATGTCTAAGTAATCGACTATTGTTGCTGTACAGATTATACTGAATTAAAATAGAATGTGTGCAAGGAAATTTAGAAATCCAGCAGAAACATACTGGAGCTGCATGCCTTTAGCTTTGATAAAGCAGCTGCCCGTTTTACTACAAAGCATTCAGGCAGGGTGAAAGAAAGGCTAATAGTAAGCAAGTCATGCAGATGTAAAAGGATAACACTAAAAGCACAGGCTTATTTTCTGTGCTGCTGGAAATGGCTCTAAAGGGAACAACTGGTTTTGGAGTCAAAAGGCAGTAAAAAAAAAATCAATTCTTTGATATTTTGGATGACTGGGGGTGGGGGCAGCATTGCATTTAAACAGTTGTTTTTGTTGTTCCTGTCATGAACTGGCACTTATATGGACATAAGCCAACAAAAGAATGCTGTGTAATAAATAGAATATACTCTAGTACTTACCCGTTTATCTATCTCTCCATGTTGCAGCTGAACAAAGCGGGCACTGATAGCAGCTATATAACTCTGTTGATTGGAAAATGCAACACGCCCAGCTCCTTTTGGGTACTTCAGTTCAGGGTCAGTATCAATTCCAGCATAGCAAACTCCTCCATACAGCCGATCCATTATCATTGCAAGCTCCACTAAAATATAGTAACAACAAATATGCATAATAAATCCCCCTTTTTTCTAGGTTCTGGGCAATGGAATTTATTATTTATATTTATATTTATATTTATATTTATATTTATATTTATATTTATATTTATATTTATATTTATATTTATATTTATATACTGCCCTTCTCCCAGAAGGGACTCAGGACGGTGAACAGCCAAAATTAAAAAAACATACAAATACAAAAGTTAAGATAATTAAAAAGAATTAAATCACTGGCTTCCCAATTTAAAACCCCCAAATCCATAAAATTTAAAATCCCAATTAAAAACCATTTAGGCTAGGCCGGCTTGATGGAATAAAAACGTCTTCAGGGCTTTACGGAAGGTCCGGAGGTCCGGGATCAATCGTATTCCAGGAGGCAGCTCATTCTACAGGGCAGGTGCCCCCACAGAGAAGGCTCTCCCCCTGGGGGCCGCCAGCCGACATTGCCTGACCAATGGCATCCTGAGGAGGCCCTCTCTGTGAGAGTGTATTGGCCGGTGGGAGGTTATCGGTAGCAACAGGCGGTCCCGCAAATACCCTGGCCCTAAGCCATGGAGCGCTTTAAAGATGAGAACCAACACCTTAAAGCGCACCCGGAAGACCACCGGGAGCCAATGCAGCTCACGCAGGAGAGGTGTTACGTGGGAGCGCCACATCGCTCCCATAATCACCCGCGCGGCTGCATTCTGCACCAGCTGGAGCCTCCGGGTGCTTCTCAGGGGGAGCCCCATGTAGAGAGCGTTGCAGCAGTCCAGGCGTGACATAACCAAGGCATGAGTGACTGTGCACAAGGAGTCCCGATCCAGAAAGGGGCGCAACTGGCATATCAGGCGAACCTGATAAACCCCCCCCCTGGCCACGGCTGTCATATGCTCTTCTAAAGACAGCCGTGTGTCCAGGAGGATGCCCAAGTTGTGAGCCCCCTCTGTGAGGGTCAGTGACTCGCCCCCAATAGCCAGCGATGGCACCAGCTGGCTATACCGGGACGCCAGCATCCACAGCCACTCGGTCTTGGAAGGGTTGAGCCGAAGCCTGTTCCTCCCCATCCAGACCCGCACGGCCTCCAGACACTGAGACATCACTTCAAGGGCATCATTGGGGTGGTCTGGGGTGGAGATGTACAGCTGAGTGTCATCAGCGTACAGATGGCATCGCACCCCAAAACCACGGATGATCTCACCCAGCGGCTTCACATAAATGTTGAACAGGAGCAGCGAGAGGACCGATCCTTGTGGCACCCCGCAAGCAAGGCGCCTCAAGGTCGACCTCTGCCCCCCTGCCAACACAGACTGCGACCGGTCAGAGAGATAGGAGGAGAACCACCGTAATACAGTGCCTCCCACCCCCAATCCCTCCAGCCGGCGCAGCATGATACCGTGGTCGATGGTATCAAAAGCCGCTGAGGTCTAACAGGACCAGGACAGAGGAACAACCCCTGTCCCGAGCCCTCCAGAGATCATCCACCAATGCGACCAATGCCGTCTCCGTGCTGTACCCAGGCCTGAAGCCGGACTGGCACGGATCTAGATAGACGGTTTCATCCAGGTACTGTGGGAGCTGTCGCGCAACCACACTCTCCACAACCTTCGCAACAAAGTGAAGGTTGGAGACCGGACGGTAGTTTGCCAAAACGGCCGGGTCCAGAGAGGGCTTCTTGAGGAGGGGCCTCACCACCGCCTCTTTCAAGGAGGGAGGCAAGAAACCCTCTCTCAGAGAAGCATTTATAATCCTCTGGAGCCAGTCTCGTGTTACCTCCCGGGTGGCCAGTACCAGCCAGGAGAGGCACGGGTCCAATAAACATTGGTTGCGTTTAACCTCCCCAGGATCCTGTCCACGTCCTCAGGAGTCACAGGGTCGAACTCATCTCAGGTAACATTCTCAAGACCAGCCTCAGTCACCCCGCCAGAATCTACCCAGTCAGAGTCCAAGCCTTCCTGAATCTGAGCGATTTTATCGTGCAGATACTGTGCAAAATCCTCAGCCTGCCCTTGCAAGGGGTCTTCCCGCGCTCCCTGATGTAGGAGGGAGCGAGTCACCCTAAACAAGGCGGCTGGGCGGTTATTTGCCGATGCAATAAGAGCGGAAAAGTGGTTACACTTTGCCGCTTTTATCGCCACTAGATAGGTCTTAATATGAGACCTAACTAGTGTTCGGTTGGATTCGGAGCGACTAGCCCTCCAACCGCTCTCTAGGCATCTTTTCCGGCGCTTCATCTCCCTCAGCTCCTCGGAAAACCAAGGGGCCGGGCAGGTTCGGCGTCGGGTCAGAGGCTGCAAAGGCACGACTCGGTTCAGAGCACTGGCGGCCATCCTATCCCAGGCAGCCACCAGATCTTCAGCTGAGTCGTGAGCCAGAGTTTCAGGAACTGGCCCAAGCTCTCTCTGGAACCTATCAGGATCCATCAGGCGCCTGGGGCGGAACCACCTGGTCAGTTCCGCCTCCCTGCAGTGGGGTGCAGCGGTCAAAAGGTCCAGCCTCAGAAGAGAATGGTCCGACCATGACAGGGGTTCAATAACTATATCCCCTATATCCAGACCACTCAGCCACTGACCAGAGATAAAAACCAAGTCCAGAGTGTGTCCTCCCACGTGAGTGGGGCCATGAATTAATTGTGTCAGGTCCATGGCTGTCATGGAAGCCATAAACTCCCAAGCCATCCCAGACGCCTCACCGGTAGATGGCAGGTTGAAATCCCCCATGACCAAAAGTCTGGGAGTATCAACTGCCACCCCGGCAATAACGTTGAGAAGCTCGGGCAGGGCCGCTGTCACGTGGCAGGGAGCCAGGTACACGATCAGCAGGCCCACCTGCATCCCATGGCAGAGTTTATACTCTTCTACCTAAATTTCTGTTCTTCTATCTGAAAATAATGAGAATGTCAGCAAAAGTTAATAAGCATATTTCCATATCAGAAATTCCCAACAGCAAGGTCACTTGGACAAAGTCAACAAGCCATTTTTCCATACCTGCTCGTAAGGGTCGTGGAACTCCGCCTACAAAAATGGTTTTCCGTGGATCCAGAGGTTGTGAGCCATCCATCACAAAATCACTGTCACTAAGATTCCAAGGTCGGATCTGAACCTGCAAGTAGAAAACAAGACTTTATATACAGTTCTAACTAAGAGTCAGAATGGATTTTTTTCATAGCACTAACACATTATTATTTTGTGTCTGAGCATGTATATCAATTCAAAGCAATGAACATACCTAATACAGTACTCCTGCCTCCTATTTTCCCTGCAAAATCAACCCTGTGAACTCACCCAGCTGGTTTTCATGCCTAAGTGAAGCCTAGAACTCACAGCAATACAGTGACATCCCAATAATATAGAGAACAGAGTGATTCCACATTCCTCTGCTGTTATTTATCCATTTGCTTCAACTAAACCATTAACGGAAGTGTCATCTGTGCATGCACATGCTTGGTCAAATGATAGGAAATCCTCAAAGAGGCTTTGCCAGCTTCCAAGAGGAGATAGCACCTCAACATTACAATCAAGACATTCAGAGGGGACTTCAATTGCTTCACAAAGCTTCCCTTTGAATGAATCCCAGAGCCTTATTAAATAACCATGAAGGTACTGAAAGGAATTGCTGAGAAGAGGGATTGCTTCACAAGTCCTGGTCATGTTTTTATTGCATCATTTTTCCTTCAGATTCAAAGAGCTGCAGAGCCCTGGTATTTAGTCTGCAGGCTGAAGATGCCCAACACCTGCTTGACCATCAAAATAACCATTTAAGTGTTCCACAAAGCCTCCATAGCAACTATAATAGAATCTATATCTTTAGTTTATCATGACCCTACTACAGACAAAATCAACTCTCCCTCCCAACTAATTAACTTCTATAGATAGAATTAATACTCCCTCCCAAAAAGAATTCCCAAAATTCTTCCCTTTATGATTCTCCCATTCCTTTGTCCAGATTTTGGCTTGTACACAGAAGTAAGGACTAAATGTGTATGGAAGAACTTCAAAAATAATCCACATTGAGAGAGAGGGCATTGAGACCCAACAGTAAAGTATAGTGCACATAGGAATTATGATCCTGAACTTGCAGTCTGATAAGCAACAATTAGCCATTAGTTATGTAGTGCCTGAGACTCAATAGTTCAAGGAGAAAGGAAAAACAAATCCTGTTCCTCCTGACTGAAAAACCATGGACATACATGCTTCTTTAGTATATGAATAATACTTATACACATAATTTTGTAAACTTCATATATATCAAAGTCACATACTGGTTTATCTTTAATCGTGGGGCTGGAAACACACAGGTAGAGTTTTCCGTCCTCTTCAATACATGCATCAATCAAAGCCTGTACAGAGCTTTCATCTTGGAACAACAAAAAGGCATATCCTAGACACAGAAGAAACAAACATGATTTCTTCACTATGGAAAATCAGGGAGGCATACTTAAAAAAGGGGAGATCATTTTTCAAAATAGCAGGAGTAGCTATACCAAAATGCTATTATTAAAGGGATAAAAAAATAAATTACAACACTTCATCAGTTTCTTCCTTAGAGTGAAATTTAATCTGAATGTCACTGTTTTACTCTACAGAGATGAAATAAAAGGGGGATTAAAGAAACTAAAGAAATTATAGGGGGAAAAACAGAAAGGGAAGCATTTGAACAGTAGATTAAAAAATTCAAAGTAAAAAAAAAAGTAAAAAATTGACAAAAAGTGCCAACTAGAAGATCAGAAGTAAAATGGAATCAAAACAGCAATGACAAAACACTTCAAACAAGAAAAAGGTGGACTAATGATCACTTCATATTACTTTATGTTTAGCAGTAGTATTAAAATATACTTTTGTGATTGTGGTATGTAATAGAAAATGTGTTGAAGAGACACCCATGTTAAAATCTCAAATGATAAAATTCACTCCATGAATCATAGAATTGCAAGGTTCATACTATCACATCCAATTCTGTGCTCTATGCAGGAATCCAGAATTAAAGAAACTATGGCAGATGACTATCCAGCCCCTATTTAAACAGATCCAATGATGAGCCCACTGTCTTCCTATTAAGAAAATGCCCTAGCACTAAGAAAATCTTTTCATGGGGAGGGATAATACCATCTTTCAACTATCATAGCTTTTATAGAAACTGTTATTTGTTCTGAATAATTTTAGAGAAGGACAGGATACATGAAGTAACAAAAGTTACCTTTAGGAGGAAAATACGATTTGCTTTCAGCTTTATGAGGCCAATCTACAATCAATGGGCCAAAACGACGAAAGCTGGCTGTGATCTCATCTGCAAGTTGGTGAACCAAACAAAGAGAGAGAAAAAAATCTTCAGGGTTTTTTTTTCAAGGGGAAGGGTCCCAAATAAACCAATTTAAGCGATTCGATGATAATACTCGGGTAACACTAGGCAACCCAAATACGCAGAGACACAGGTATTTTCAAAAGGAAAAAAATCTGTGAGTCCAAGTACCGTATATATTTAATAAAAAAGCAAACAGTTTAAATATCAAAGCTGTGGCTTTAAGGTTACAAATAAAGATTTGCAGCAGCCCGCTTAAAGTAATTAAATGACTGAATTTGAGCAGTTTTTACTGCCTAGCTCCAGGCATTCTCCCACAGCTAACATGCAGAGCTTGCATCAAGAGCAAGTTGTTCAGCACGGACCTGCGAAAGGTGGGGAGAAAGGGAAAAGAATGTAGCAGAGCCTAGCCACGCCTACTGCTTATGTCATAGGCTTAAACTGTATCTGTGCACATCATCTGAGCTTGACCTCAGACTATCTTCAGCAGCACTTGCAGAAAGCGGTTATGTAACTGCTGCAGAGACGAGAATGCAGATCTCGTTAGCAGAAAGCAAATGCTTCAAAGCCTTTCTTCAATTTCTAAATTCAGCTCAGGTGACCTGCACACTGGTTAATATTACCCACATGCACAATTCTTTTTAAAATGCACCATGGAATTGTTTCACTCAGTTTAATTTTAAAATAAGCTGGGGATCTAAAGCTATTTCGGGAACAGGCTGAAATGCTATTTATACACACACAGAACCTGAAAAAATATTTGATCTGCCCTCCCCATATGCATTTTCTATTTTACTTAAATTCTTCCCAAGACATTGGGGGATGGTTGCTTCATACGCTTGTTTCAGAGTTTATTTCTTCATAATCTGATGTTTTTATCATGATGAAAGTAACAGAAATATTTATCTTGGGGAAAAGGAAATGTCATAGATTTTTTTTATGTATACAGTTTAAATTTATAGTCTTATTACCCAAAATTACAGGATTAAAAAAATAGAGCTAGAAATCCCTAAAGTATTTCTTTATATTTCTTTTTTTCTTTTGAAAAAAGCAGCAGTCTGTTATTCTAATTAGCCTAAAAAATTAAAATAAAATAAGGAGATTCCCTTTGTCTAGTAGACTTTTAAATCAAGGCAAATATTGCCATCAGTTACAGTTAATGTTCATATGCCCAGCATGTTCCTTATGCTTAAATGGGATTTTTTTTTCAGCAGTAATTCATCCCTCTGGTGAAATATATGGTGATAGCAAAGAAATAATGCATTATATATTGTTCCCTTAAATAGATGAAGCACTGCACTGTATTTTAAATCAGATACTGACTAAAATGTGTGCCTATTATAATCATCTTCAAAATAAAAGACCTTCATAAAGAGTTTTATGATGTCATAATATCTAACTAAATGAAGCAAATGTATAAAACATATCTCATAAACTGTGCAACCCACGCCTCCTTATCATTGCAATTCATAACCTAAAAGCTTGGATATTTGGCAGCTCATAGATTTACACAATTTCCGTTGCCTGAAAAACTGCCTGAAGTGAGCTCATGAGAATGCTGCAATCTGGCATGATTCTCCTCTTTTCCATACGGCTGCACTTGGTCATGGGTGTGTATTTTTGGTAATACTAATATGCAAGTATACCTTCATCGATATCAGGTGGCAGGCCACCCACAAACACCTTGCGAGAGTACCGTTCAACTCGCTCGCCATTCTGATGAGAGAAGCAGTGTGGTGATCCTAAGCCACTATGGAGACTCTGATCCCCACGTCCATCATCCAGAAACCCATCTTCCATAGGGAACAGGGAGGACTGACCTATAGTTGAAAAGACAAAATGTATCTGTGTATGTGTATTATAATATACATATATGTACGGTATGTCTCAAAACACACCAGCAGAATAATAGCTGTCTATTTTCATATTCTTTCTCCTGTCACAAAGACCCATTATTAATTATACAGATACACAACATTATCTGAATGACATTGTACAGAAAAGCTGAATCTTGGTATCATTAAATGGTGCACTATGCCAAGCATGTCATGGACAAATGTCACTAGTTCTATTCCAAACACAGAGACTATTTTTTTCCCCAAGTATATGCTTCAGAAATATTCTACACCAAGTAATTATTGATCACGCCCAATGATCTTGGGACATTGCAAGTACAAGTTTTTAGTCACATCCATACTATCATACAGTTCAAGTAAAATATTCCACATCTATCTTATATTTAGATCTCACTATCTTTATTGACAAAAACAGTAATAAAAAGCCAAAGGAAAATGAAGGAGAAAGACAGGATCCTCCGATCATTTTACCTATATTCTCACTGAGGTGGCATACTAATAGTGTCATCATACTTTTATTTTCGGGAAGAATAAGTATGGCAGGTCTAATAAAACTGTACAATCAGTGGAGAAGAACAATTAAAGGTTTACTAGTGCTGAGGAAAACCAAGTTCATCCCTCGCCATGAAATTTGGTCAATATCCTCATATTGGTCACTATTTATTTATTTCATGTATACTCTAAATTCTGTAGAAAATAGGTAGGAAAGAAATGTAATACATGTTTCAATGGTAAAGAAAGCAGTATTATAAGTCAGTTAATAGTCCCTGGTCCACAAATACCCGCAGGTAAATTATTTACCCAAGTCTTTTAAAACTGTCCTTTTCAGGAGCTTATTAAATGTGATCAGAATACTGTGTGGCTTTTTTTTTCAAAAAAGGGGAACAGGAGAAGGGCTTTTTTTCTGCTTGAAGCTTGCTTTTACAATTACCAGAGCATGCTCACCACTGAAACTCTGGCAGTAAAAAAAAAAAAAAAAAGGTTTAAGGTTAAGAATTCAAAAGTGAGGCAGTAACTTCTCATTTTATAACCTGCCAAAACTATAAATAGGGCTTGAAGACTGAAGACGGTTCTTAGTCAATGATGGTTCTAGTTCTAGAACCAATTAGTTCTAGTTAGAATCACCTGTTACCACCACTCAAAATCACCTCAGGAGAGCCAGACCTTAATGACTTTTTTTCTTGGCAGATTATACTAGACTAGTTAGTGCCTCATCTAGGAACATTACATTATTTTTGCTATTCATTTTTTACTATTGTAGTTACTGTATTAGTGTTAAGTATTGTTCCCACAACATACCTTAGAATAAAAGTGATTCCATTACAACTGGTCTTGTGTTTCTCTCTAGTTTTCTAGTTCATATAGGATTAACATTTATGTGAAATGAATACAGACATGTATTAACAGCCATCCCTTTATCTTATACCTCCCCGAAGGATGCCATGTTGTTTAGTATACAATACATCATGTCTGTTGAAATTATAGCAATATAAAAGCTATAGAAGTCATTCCTTTTTATATGTATTATAAAATGCTAAACATACACCACCGGTCAATAGTGAAATCCAGATGCACCAAATGGAATTGTGATGTTTCCATCTTCCAAATGCCAGTGTGCATGCACACCAAGAGCATTGAACAAGTGCAGTGCAGGGAAA
This sequence comes from Pituophis catenifer annectens, assembly GCF_029215685.1. Classification (NCBI taxonomy): domain Eukaryota; kingdom Metazoa; phylum Chordata; class Lepidosauria; order Squamata; family Colubridae; genus Pituophis; species Pituophis catenifer. The sequence continues at coordinate 110,161,279 of NW_027256882.1, forward strand.
GTGGCAGTTCCAGGGAACCAATCCTGGAGCCACTGTCCTTAGATGAAGGGCAAACAAGTAAAAATCTCCATCTCCCCTCCCCATCTCTTAATGTCTTTGATAAAGTAGCTCTGACACTGGCTTCAGGAAAGGGTTGAGGCATAGAAACCATAGACATGCACACGGTGACAACATTTTGATCACTAATGAAGTCATAACAGTTTACCAGTTTGCCATAACCTATCAAAACTGAAAAAAACAAACAAACAAGCTCCATTTAGAAAAAAAAGCACTGTGCCAATCAATTTTCATGATCTGCATTCTTCTGAAAAACTGAATCCTCTCAAATTAATAATTTGAATTCAATAGTGCTGCAGAGCCTCTTTTTGGCATGAATTCTCCAACCCTGACCTTTTTGGGGGAGAGATTTCTTACAGTGATTTATACATCAACACCTCAATCCAGGCAGCACCGAGGAAGCTAACGAAGTGGCATCTCACTACGATAGTTAGGTCAGCATGCACAGTTGTAGCCCCATGGTTCTCATCCCACAGATTTTTAAAAAGCACCTATGTGACTTAATTGCCAGGCTTCCTTTTCACAAATGATATAAAATCTCCCCAAACTGTATATTGTGGTCCTGCTAGTGCCTACAAGCCAGTTTCGTGCTGTTGAAGAACCCTCAAAAACAAAGACATTGCTCAGACGCAGAGAATTTCAGCTTGATCACACAAGTGAGATAAGAGAAAGGCAGTGTGAAACTACCTCTATCACAGTGCTCACCATCTTGAGGGACATGCAAATCATTACCTAAGTATTAAAAATGTTTGGAAGAATGCCAGTGCTAACAGCCACAATAAATTATGATGACAATTAATGTTGCCTGGGGGAGAGACCTGGAAATTCAAGTCATTTAGGTGCTTCCATAAGTAAGAAACCCTCTTCTCCTACCAGCACCCAGTTGAAGCGATCATTCATGTGTAGTTTAATTTTGGAAGTTCTTGCTAAAAATACTGTTTGCTACCCGCTCACTCTGTATTTAATATATTATGTTAATTCTGCCTTGACCATCATGTTCTGGGATATGCTACTTTCAATAAGTAAAGTTACCACAACATGCACATTGAAGAAGCCTGCCCCTGCCCCATCCACCCGGCCCCTTTAAAAACTTCTGATCTTTCAGAAACAGCTGGTGCATTAGTGATGCCATAAGACATTTTAAACATCAGAAAATTAAAGAGGAATGTTGTTACCTCGCCTTCTCCCATATGTCCTTGCTGCATGTCAAATGAGAAGAAAAACAGCCTTTCAAACATTGTTAAATAAAAATTAAATAGAGATAGAGAAAAAAGATATGCTATTTCACCTCCATATAACCTCAGTGGTTCTCAAGCATTAGTGCAGTGCAGACCACATAAAATATTTTTTTTATCTCAAACACATCAGAACAGCTAACAAAGAGATCTAATTTTTAAAATGCTACCTTTAGATGCTTTGTGCTTACTAGAGCATCCAGTGGATTGCAACTTTATTAGCATATCTGGTATTTCTAAGAGGCTGCAACCTTGGATTTTGATCAGTCTATCAGTTCCTTAACAATCATATTTTGTTTTCAGTGAGCCAATATCTTCAATTAAGATTTGCAAGTGACCGTGTGATTACCATGAATCCAGAGTTAGGAATGTTAATGTCTGTGAAACATTAACATATTTATCCCACCCTTTAGCAAGCTGGTTTTAAAGAATGTTAGCCATTAGGCTAAATAACTGAAATGCTCTGTAGACTAGAAAACAAACATTACAATGGATTGCTTTCTATGGACAACACTGGGACTCTTTCTACAGTACTTGATTGTTCTTTAGTTTTGCCTGTGTAAAAATAGTATCAATGCTTGAGGTCAGAGGTGGGAAAGTTTTTTAAAAAAATTTAGCAACTGCATTGAACATTTGGGAGAAAGTAGCTGGGGCCATGATACAAAGTAGTCACAGAAATTTTATTTATGCATGTGGCCCAAGCCAAATAGAGCTAAAATGGGGGAAAGGGGCTTGTGGAAAGTGTTCAGGTTTTAACTGCTAACTATGTTAAGCTTACTTTTAATGCTCCCAGTGTTCTTGAGTTTCACAGCATGGCAGGAAACAACAGGGCTGATTTTTTATAACTAAAGTCTGAAATGCCTTGGGAGGGTGAGGTCAAAAGAATGAAGGGCGACGTACAGCCTTAAATCTTTCTCATCCCTATTCTAGCTTGCAATGCTTACTAACAGCCACATCCTAATGATATTGATCAGAAAAGAAAAGAAAAAAACCAATCTTACAATCTGGTTATATCTGTCCAAGCGTCAATTGAAATATCATACTAAAAGCAACAAGTTCTCTTCAATGTATGAAATCCTCAGAGTGTTTTTTTGAAGTAATTTTCAGAATTCTTAAGGACCAAGATAGTGTATGCATCATAATGTCCTTAATAAGAGTATTGAGCTTTAAAAAATATAATCCCAATCCGCTATTTAAGAATCGCTTGCATTAACTCTGAGGAGGAAGAGGAGGAGGAGGAGAAAAAATCATTCTTCCCAAACATCTGCTTACTTTCTTTTTAACATGCCCAGCTCAATCATATTTATTGTCCCTCGCATTACTAAACTTGGCATCAGTTCTCTCTTTCTTTCATCTCTTAAAGTCTTTAGACAAACTAGAATACCCTTCAGAAAGAGTCAAAGCCCGATGAAAGAAAATTAACAGCTTGTTCAGAGAAGTGGAACTAAGGAGGACCGTTAACTGTTTAGCTGATAGAAATTTAAATCTCAGCACAGACCTTTTTAGACAATGGGTCTTGACAATTATTTCTGTTTCACATCAAGCATTCCATTGTTTACAGATGCAGAAAGGCCTAGAGTGGTTTTGTAACTCTTAAAATAAAAAGCATAGCTACAATAGGCCACCTTGTGTGTGCTTAGAGAAGCTCAAGTGTCTTCATAGTGTTCTCTACCTAAAAAGCCATAAAATCATGTTTGTGGTCTATAGCTGAGCAACAAAACTAAATGTACAATACAGCTTTCCTTACTTGGTGCACTAACAGGCTGGTCAACATAGCTGCAATTCCTACTGAGGCCCACAACAGTGTTGTTAAAATGCCAGACTGTTCTGTCACTTGTGTGCCATAAAAACATTGTGACAGTAACCACACCCAAAAATCTGAGAGAGGGTTGCAGGAAGTTTTGCTACTACAGATTCCAAAACTTCCTGAATCAAAGTACAACTTCAAAATATTAATCATGTGCATCTATTTTTTTTATTTACTGATAAATAAAAAAAAACTCTATCATCTATATGATGTTGGAAGCAATGTTTCAAAACATGTCTGGGATTAGGGTGAACATGCTATTCCTATTAGAAATATTCCATAAATTTCAAGTTTCTCCAACTAAAGTTTAGGTTTAAGTTTCAGTTATTTGGTAGGTTCAAGTACTCTGATTCAGAGGAAATTCATAAAAGTTCACAAGTTATTTTTGACAAAACAGAATATCTGTCTTATTTACTGAAGCATTTCCCTCTCTGAGTTTTTGGTTAATCAAGAAAAGCGCCACCATACAGATTACATTAAAAATACTTTCATCAAAGAAGTAGTAGATATATCCAGATTCTAAAATCTAATTTTAGAATCTGGGTATATAATATAATGCCGGAACAAAAAATGATCCTAGCAATATATATATATTGGGGATTTCACTTTAAAATTTTCAGAGAAAAGCAACAAGCATAATAATCAGAACACTAGAAATGAAGTCCTACATAGAGAAATTAAAACAACTGGGAATGGTTAGCATTGAGGAAAAAAATACTGATGGAGGTAATGAGAGCACTCTTCAAATTCCTGTTCTCCATTGACTCCAGAATGCAAGACATAATCAAGGATTCCAACTGAATGTCAGGAGAAACTTTATGACATAAAAGCATGCATATATATGATATGTATGAGTGTATACATGCTATTATGCCATCTTAACACTGAAAAATATTTTTATACAATCCAGTTTTTCAAATAACTCTTCCAATCCATTGTTCAAAATACTGCATAAGCACATTCATAAATGCAAGCCACGGTAGTTATTACTCCCAAAGAAAAATGTCTTGTGCACACACAAACACACACACACACACACACACAAGAAACTAGAATGATTGGATATAAATATGAAATCTAATTTAGAATCAACACAGGGAGGCCTTTCAAATGGCACTGAACTAACTATGATACGTAAGTAAGTTAAGGTATCGGCTGAAATAGAGGTTAATGATTAATATAATTTTTACAGGACATATTATTATGATAATATCCGATTTGTCTTATAATTTATCTACCTATTTAGGACCAACAATTATATATTGTAGAAAGAAAAGTTAGCAGGACTTATAGTTTGAGTAGCAATTAAAATAGATACAGAAGAATTTAATTGATAACTAAAGATAGATGAAGAAATGCCATGAGGCAGTCAATACAAGAAAATCATAATGGTTTCTATTGAGTTTTTACAACAGAAATCTATATGGCGGAGCAGAAGAGTTCTTGAATAGAACACAGCATTGTACCAACTGAGACTCTTTCCTCTCAATACATTATGTAATACTACATCTAGTTAAACGTTTGGGTAAATTGAAATATTTAACACACCCCCTTGTTTCCCAGGAACCCAGTGTACCCCACTGTTATCTTTTTTGATAGCAACTCACAAACTGTGAATGACAGAAATGGATCATGAAATATCTTCTACCAAAAAGATAAACTTCTCAAACTTCTGCCAAAAAGGTTGAAATTAGATCACTATTCTCACTGCTGCATATTTTGTATGATGAAGTTTTCAAGTTTAGACCCTAGCATGCCCAATTAAAGAATTTCAGATAGCAGAGATGCATGAAATTTTTTTCTGGCACTCAGAAAAGTGCTGTCATGGTAGTATGTATCAAACCAGATTGATCAACAATTTGCATTAGTTTGTTAGAAAGCATTTAAGCAAGTTAATAAGTCTCTGAAAAATGGATTACGTATATGTTGAGCTATAAGGCAAGAGAACTATGGAATTGGGGCATGCAGATGATCTGGCTGTTACCCTAACGTGGTTGTTCGAATTAATAATCTAGACAAAAGACATTACAGAAGATACCATATGGAATATAAATATAAAGTCACTCGGGGGGGTTCTTTTATATACAGAAATACTTATTAATGATGGGGGCAGATGGTAATTGAAGATACTGAATATCCTGTTGGAAGTAGGACTTGATATTACCCTAACATGGTCGATGGAATTAACAATCTAGCTGAAAGACATTACAGAAGATACTATATGGAATACAAATGTAAAGTCATTTGAGGGTTTTATTTATATATGGAAATATCTTTTAGTGATACGGGCAGAAGAATAAAGATATTAAATATATTATGTATGGTAGACCTGTAGGAAAGTGGGTGAAACAAAATTGATATGGTACAAGGTGATAGGTAACATTACTGATTGCTTAGCTTAGGAAAAGGGATGTTATGTTTAGATATTAATATACTTAAAAGATTTGAATTAAGAGATATACGTATGGGGGTGGAGGAAATGGGTAGATTATGAGTAGAATAAATGCCAAATTAGGATCTATTATATAGTTTTATAGCCGAATGCTGTTTTGAAATGTATAGTATACCGGGGACATAATAATAATGTTAGAAAGAAATGTTTAGCACATAGGGGGTGGTGTAAAAGGGTGGTAAAGTATTATATAATGTGATATTAATTTGGATTTCATCTTGCAGAAGCCATGGGGGGAGGGGAGGGGAGGGGGGGTTAGGGAGGGGGGGAAAGGGGGAAAAATTTGTATTTGAAAAACTTTTTCAATAAAAAAAAAAAGAAAGCATTTAAGCAAGTTAATAAGTCATTTGTGGCTTACATTTTTACTGTACTGTACTGTACATTGTCAATTCCATTAATAAACATGGCTGCCACATAGTATGTGTAGCCATTTGGCTCTACAAGTTACTTAAGTGTGTGTGTGTGTGTGTGTGTGTGTGTGTGTGTGTGTGTGTTTCCTCTAGCCAGGTTTTTCCTACGTAACCAAGGTTTTTCTGCAGCCCTAGCTCAGTGGAGTCACATCCACTCGATTCTGGGCTTTTTTCTTTCTGGCAGCCAGCAAGTTCTTGCTGCCAGGTGAGAGACTTATACAGATCTATTTCTGGCTCATTAGCCATCATCAGTAAGCCACACCCACATCTCATGTATCCTCCCTGGCTGGCTGCCAGAAAGAAAAAAAGCCCAGAATCGAGTGGATATGACTCCACTGAGCTAGGGCTGCAGAAAAACCTTGGTTACGTAGAAAAAACCTGGCTAGAGGAAAAATACACATAAATCCTACGAAGAAGTAAGAAAATAGATATTGTACCTTTACAGGGAGGATACATGAGATGTGGGTGTGGCTTACTGATGATGGCTAACGAGCCAGAAATAGATCTGTATAAGTCTCTCACCTGGCAGCAAGAACTTGCTGGCTGCCAGAAAGAAAAAAGCCCAGAATCGAGTGGATGTGACTCCACTGAGCTAGGGCTGCAGAAAAACCTTGGTTACGTAGGAAAAACCTGGCTAGAGGAAAAACACAAATAAATCCTACGAAGAAGTAAGAAAAAAGAAAATATATACACACACACACATATTCTGTATATATGTACATGTCTTCTGTATTTTCTACAGGTTTTTTGTATTAATGACATCATTAATTTTCAGATTATCAAACTATTTGCAAACACCTTAGTTCTAAAACAAAAATCCTTGAACATCTAAATACTGTAATTCCTTGCTTATGAAACCTGTCGCAACGCATGTTAACTGGATAATTGTATCTAACCAGAAATCCATCAAACCAAGACTAAGGAAAATTCACAAAGAGGAGATGATGAAGGCTACCCTTTAAGCAAGTGTGCACTCACCAACTAAATGGCAATTAATTACATTGGATACAGGTATTCTAACACCGAAGTTTGTAAAGTGTGGTGCTTGAGAGTTTGAATTATGAATCAAAATGCCTCTAATTTTTATGTCAATCTTACCAACATTCAATAGATAACCTAAAATAAACCTGACTCTTAAAGCCAAATGAACAATGAACACATTTGGATATCGTATTAATTTAAAGTTTGATTTGCTCCTACTGCTAACAGGATTGTTAAACAAAATAAAATAGAAGTGTGGATCTGCAATGTATTATGTGTAAACCAGTAACTCTGATTCCTTTCTCTTCTAACAAGCCATAATCAAGTTCAAAGCCCATTGGAAGAGGAACCAGACAGCAAGCATTAACTGTTTGTTCACCCAAAAGTGATATTAAATGCACTAATATGATTACAAAATATAATGTGAACATAAATGTATCTGATTTTTCTTCCACGGAAAGTCAAGAAACTATTCATTACATGGAATATCCAGAGGATCCTGAGGAGGGGAAAAAGAAGGAGGGCCTGCAGCAGCATTAAGTGCAGGCATTTATTGTCCAGTTTGGCTCTTAGATTTAGTCCAGGACTTATCTTCAGTCAGAGGATAATACCCATCTATTTTATCAGATTATCTTTTTACTGAAATATGTATATTCTGCCAGGTGATTCAAAAACATGGTAGGCAGTAGCGCACAACAACAGTTTAACTCTTTAAGGAGTAGTAAACAACAATACAACTTAAAAGAATTTTTTTAAAAAATCCATCAAACACAGAGGGCACAAAAATGGCTACAAAAAAAAAAGAAAAGTATTTCTCTAGCATGCACAATCTAGCAAACAGATGGAAGAGTGTAATGCTGTTTTTATCCTGCTTTTTCCAGATATACTCTCAACACTTCTGTATCAGGAGCGGATTTTATGGAAAGGTCTTAAAATACAAGAAGCATCTTCTTCTTCAGTATTGAAGAAGGAAGCTGTAAAAATATCCCAGATCCTGACAGTTTGGGTTTTTAATTATTAACGCCAGCACTTTTAATTAGTTCTCAAAGCTACTGAAAATCCCAGTATGTTTTAAAACTGGCATTCTCTATTCCCTCTTGCTGATTTTGTCTTTTTCTCACAGCATGGTATATTGAACTGACATTTTCAATAACCATCTATTGAAGAAAGCTCTTATTATCAGGGCATTCAACATAACCATCTCATTATTAGAATCTATTGCAAATACTGGGAAAAAAAACTGATTACTGTAAACTAAACCAGTATCTGGATTATTTTTGTAGTCTATTTGCAAAATATCTGTTATTAAAGTTAATGAATATTAACTCCAGCAATGAGTTACATGTTGTTAGCACCATTATTCTTTTCTCATCAATCTGTTAATTGTAAGAGAAACAAAGCACTGTCTTAAGAAATAGGAAGGATTCCAATTTTGCCTCAGCTAGAGCACACATTTGAAAATTTGAAAACATGTTGTGAATGCTCTTGCAGAATGACTGCTTTCGGTAGCTTTGCAAAATGGCTACCACAGAGAAGACTGTCAGTTATAACGCCAGCATTGACCTAAATGTTCTGCCACCTTCACCTGCACCACGATCGACTCTTCTTATACTTTTCTTCCATTTTCTAAACTAGACCTAAGCCCTAATTTTTATTTTCCAATATAGGTAAATAGATGGAGCTCTATCTGCAGCTCAAAAGTATTCTTGAAAACTAGGAGTCTGGAGGCTGATATTTTTGCTTTGAAGCATGCCAGCTTTCTGTTTGTTTTTTTTTATTTTTGTTTGAAAATCAAAGAATGTTTTTAAAAATGTAAAACTTTGGGTGGAATAGAAAATCTTGCAAGTACTTTGGCACCACACTGAGGCCCCAAACAATGAAGTATTTGCTCCAACTTTAAATAACAGCTATAAAATCTGTACCTTACACACGCACATGCACACACTCACACACTCACACACTCACACACACACACACACTCCAAACCAGTTGTTTTTATTACCAGAAATAGAAAACAAGAAGAAAATTACATACATACAATAATTATAATTATTTTTTCAGTATAAAAAAGAAGTTACCAAAAGGATTTGTCTCATATAATAGACCTCATTTTTTCTAGAGAAAACTGTTTCTCTTTTAATGTTCTGTCATGTTCTGTCTTTCTACATGTCAAAAGGGAACTTGTGAACAGATATTGATAAAGCCCTCATAACGTACATGAAGAAGCAAGGAATGCAAATCATAGGGAGGTTTCTAATTTAACATAGTTGATGCATTTTACTAAACACACCAATTCTTTAAAAGTTTCACACAAATGCAACCTGCCTATTAGTATCACAGCTTTTTCAGGGCACCATTTTGATATTACTATTAGTAATGTTCGGATTAATAAAGGTTTCTCAGATTTAAACTTTTCTTTGATAGCTGCTTAGTCTGCAACAAAACCAGCTGCCAATTACGGTAGTCAGTAATATTTTGACTACGGCAAGCAAGAAATTTTCTTTACTAGATAAAGCTGAAGAGAAAAGTAATAAATAGTATAGCCTTTATTTACATTGTACATCAGGTATACAACGAAATTGGTTAAATAAATGGTTAAATAATAAATGGTTAAATTGTGGGCCGAAATTATTTAATATCTTTTAAACTGTTTTTAAATTTTATATGTTATGTTTTATCTCGGCTGTTCACCGCCCTGAGTCCTGTTGGAGAAGGGCGGTATAAAAATCAATCAAACAAACAAACAAACAAACAAACAAACAAACAAATAAATAAATAAGGCATCTTAGTATTATGTATTTTGCTGCTTTTATCATTTGACTTGCACAAGCCCTTAATCAGCTGTCATATTACAGCAGCCGATAATCTTTAGGGAAGACTTGCAAGGCGGAGGCCACAAGATCACTTGCAAAACTTTTAACAGGACTGTCAGAGTTGTTTTCTTTCACCTGAGGGGAATGTCATAGCTCAGATGGGGAACAGGGGGGTTTCAACTCCCTCATTGGTACAGCTTGTTATTATGATTCAGTGTCACTCTTTTTAGTAAAACTGTTTCTCCCATAAAGTTGGTTTGCTTCCCAGTATTCTCTGTCACTTTTGTAATCCAATCTTCAACCAACCTCTGTCAACACAGGGAGGGGAGGAGAGGCAGATGAATCAAAGACTGGTAACGCCCTGTCAATGCTGCAACAAACCAAGAAGAATGTGGTACTACAGCTGCCCCAATCCATGATCCTGAGAAGATCTATTCCTTCCCAGTACTTTCCAATAGACAAACTTCTACTACTTCATTTCAACGGGTCATGTGCTCTGTGAACTGATTTACTATGTGACATAAATCTCGTACCTGCCTTTTATTTTTCCCAGCATCTCCATTTTGCAATCTTTTCCCATTTGCTCCATTTGTGCAAAATTATCCTTTATACCAGAGCTGGCAGGAGTAGAGCTGGCAGGAGTATTTCAGGAGTAAAATAAATATATCTTCTCTAGCATGTGACTCATTTTGTAAATAACATACCTCTTCATTTAATTAGAGGAACCAAGAGTTCTATGCTGATTTTGCAAATATTACAGAATATTACAGTTCTATAACATTTTAAAAGGAGTATCCTAAAATTTATTTCTGTTTTTCCTCAGTTCTCTAGATAGCCCTAGGAAAGACATTTGGTCTTTTTATTTTAAGTTGAAACACTATTTTTAATTGTAAAATAGGTTGCAATTGGTGTCCTACAATACATATTTTCATCCGCTGATCTTTAATAATACAATCAGAGAAAATTCATATACATGTCTACTTAAAAAGATTCATCATTCTTCTAGATAAGCATGCATATGATTATACTCTAAGAATGCAATGACATGGAATCAAAGGTATGATATGTAAATACAAGCAGAACTCTTCCCAACTGTGTTGTATCCCTTTTCCACTGTAGATACCCCCATGCTCCTTCCCAGCCTGGTTGAAGCAGAAGATATTGCAGCATGAAGATGCCAGTGTCGAGCCCAGCCTCGCGCTCGACAATGCTGACGTTGAATGATAAGGAAGACTGGAAGAGACCTGCATACACATGGGGATGGTGGTGGCACTGGATGTTAGGCGGCCATGTGCGGAGTGCGGGGGTGCATGTACGATGGAGCTAGGAAGGGTGCTGGTGGGTTTGCTGCTGGCTGTGGAGAACGACGAATGCTGGCGCCAAGGGGAGAAACTGCCAACATGCTACAAGAGCTCCGCTGATGGACAAAAATCACGGGAACTGGATAACCCAGGTTTCGGTGATGGGCGTGCTAATGGGCATGACGACTAAGGGGAGGACTATTTAAGCATCACACGCCGGATGAGTGTAGCGCCGAATTCAAATCAATTTGAATGCAGCATGTACCTGGAGCCAGAGCGCATTAAACCAGCATTATCCAAAGAGCTGAACTGTGTTTTTGCTGAGTTTTGCCTGGGAACCCTGAGAGCCAGTGTGGCAAAACCAAGCTCCAAGAGCAGAGTTAAAAAAATTTGCATTTTTCTGGATCAAATCATTATGACTTTTTCTGAACTTTGCATGCCAGGAGGCCAAAGGAATTGATAGATGGGATCTCAAACCACTGACTCCTATCTTTCAGGACTTCTAGAATGGGCAGGGGGAAGTGCTGGAAGAGCTAACCTGGCTTGCTCCAATCTTTGTAAAAGGAATAAAAGTTCACAAGGGAAACATAGAAAAATCAGCTTAATGGGAATATTTGGGAAAATCCTAGAAAAGACCATCAAGCAGCAGTTTGCAACCCCTTAGAAACAAATAATATGATTACTAGAAGCCAGCATCAGTTTGTTAAAAATAGGTCATGCCAGAAATTATTTTTTGGGAGAAGAGAGGGTCAAAGTGATTAGACCAGTGAATCAAAGGAATATTGCAGACATAGCATCCTTAAGAGTTCAGCAAGGACTTTGACGCACATTTATAAAATAGACAGCAACTGGCTCAGCAGTAATATTGTGAGAAAGGGATTGGTACATTGGTAGACAACAAATCAAGCAAGAACCAGTAGTATGTACAGCTGCCAAAAGAGCCAAAGCAATCTTGAACAATAGACGAACTGTATGGAGATAGATGAACAGTATGGAAACCACAAGAAATGACAGCACCCATTCCATGCTGCACTGGGCAGATCACACCTGAAATATTATGTCCAATTCTCAAACTCCAACCACAGTACAAAAAAGATGCAGATGAACCAGAAAGAAGGCAGAGAATAGCAATAACAACAATGAGGCTCTTGGAGACTTAACTCCTATACAAAAAGGTAAAAAGAATTGGCTATACTTATCCTAAAGAAATGAAGCCTAAGGAGAGACACACTGTAGTAGCAGTCTTTCAACACGTGAAAAGCTGTCACAGGAAAAAGATGTAGATTTATTCTCCATAGCATCTCAGCATCCAAGAGTAAAACAAAACTAATGGGGGGAAATTTTTCAGAAAGAAATCTGAAATAATGAAGAATTCTTTGGTCTGAAGATCTCCAAGAACTTTTCCTATGCTTTTTGGGGGGGATGGGGGTGGGAGAGACCTGCTGTGTTGTTGCCTGCTTCCTAGGGCTGAGAAACAATGACTGGTCCAAGGTTATCCACTTAGCCTCATGCATAAGGCAGGTTTAGAACTCACAGTCACCTGTTTTCTAGCCTGGTGCCTTAACCATTAGATCAAACCGATTATGCTTTTACAAAACTCCCTTTTAAAAATGGCTAATATATTTTCTATCTAACCTCTTCAGAAAGTATCAATGATATTTAACATAATCATAAGAACTTTTTTTAAAAAGGAAATATTTGCAAGATTAATATCTACATTTTATTTATTTATTTATTTGTTTATTTGTTTGTTTATTTATTTATTTATTTATTTATTTATTTTATTTCTATACCGCCTTTCTCCCGTAGGACTCAAGGCGGTGTACAGTCAAGAAAAATATAGACACACAAACATCATAAAATTGCTAATTAAAATTATTACTTAGTTTGGTCAATCAAATAAAACCCAGAATTAGATAACATTTAAAAAATCATTCACATGTTTGTATGTTTAGCCCCGCCTGTTGGAACATCAGGGTCTTGAGGGCACGGCGGAAAGTACGGAGATCAGGGATATTCCGTATCTCCGGGGGCAGTTCATTCCAAAGGGTTGGAGCCCCCACAGAGAAGGCCCTCCCCCTGGGAGTCGCCAGTTGACATAATTTGACTGACGGAACCCTGAGTAGTCCCTCCCTGTGAGAACGAACTGGTCGGTGGGAGGCTATTGGTGGCAAAAGACGGTCTCGTAGGTACCCAGGTCCTAAGCCATGGAGCACTTTAAAGGTGATAACTAACACCTTGAATTTACAGCCATATTCAAAGTCAATCCCCCCCCCTTCTTTTGGCCTGATCAAATTTATAATTTCTCTCATTCTCTCTTAGAGTCTCATTCTAGAACACACACCACATATTGGAGTCAAATTTACTACTTAACATTACATGTTGCTATAATTGTGCATTTTGAATCCTCCTCTCATTAGATTGTTGCATGCATATCAACATAATGAACAGATGTCTAAAAACCTCAGTTTCTTTGATCAATACATGGGTTTTTATATGGTTCTCAGGCAATCAGATTCTGCAATTCAGCTTTCAAATATTCTTATTGAATGTTATGAATGGATTACTGAATTTAACTGAATACTACTTTAACTTATTACTGTAATTTTCTTAATATAAAATAACTTGGTCCTACATTTAGGTTGCTAAGGAAAATACATAGATGAGGACAATCAGTAAATTTTAAAACTAACACTAGTTAAATATATGAGCAATTTTAATAACTAATTTCATATACATATTAATAATTTACATTTCTTCTCTCCTACCAGTATCTTGGTATATGTGAAGCAAGCCCAGAAGTCATTCTGGCACAAGAGAAATGGTCATTGTGCAATATCAGGGACATTTTTAAATGAAAGATATTGCTACATTCATTTTTATTTCAAGTAGAACATTTCTTCAAACTTTATTGATAAGACAATATAGACCCAAATTATAATCAATCATTGGTGCTTGCTTACTTAGGTGCTTGCTTATAGTATGTATGTCAGAACAGTTAGGATAGCAGACATGGCATCACAGTACAAGTCTCAACACTTTTGTATGCACACACAACATTATCACAAGCACAAAAGGGATGCAGCTTGCAGTGAAACACCATGTCTGCTGTCTGGCCCATTTTTACCTACCCTATAGACAATTATGTCATTCTAATTATTAAAACATTACCCTATTACCCTGGAGTTACCTGAGAGAAATGAATAGTAATTAACTACTACTGTTTCTACAGTATGGAATAAGGAATTAAGAAATAAGATGAAAATATATCACAATTAGAGATATAGAAAGATCAGCATCAACATATTTGTTATGAACATTTAAATATATCTAGGAAAGGTTTGGACTGCAGGCTGACTTCCATATTTGACTTAAGGAGGCCTAGGCAGAAGTCCCTCCTCAAAAGACTAATGATACCCCTGTCCTTTTCCTTGTGCAGGAAGAATGATGAAGGAAGAAATTGTTCCTCTTCTTCTGTGCATGGAAAAAGATAATTCCTTTCTGTTTTTACTGGATATGATGGAGAACACTCTCTCCCCCAGTGGCAATGCTAACAACAGGGCGGAGTTCCACAGATAGGACTTTTAGAAAGAGCAATTATACCCACTGATGTCAGCCAAGAATTGGGGAGGTGGAACAGATTAACGTATCTACTGGTATACAGTAAACTGTTAATTGGGTGAAGAGTTTAGATAATAATCCATACACAGTAATCCCATCAGCTAATACACTACCTTAAACAGTTGGCAAATTCTTGTAGAATTTTAGTATGAAACAGATAGTCCTTGGTATTATAATGCCAAGATAATAACACTGAGTTTTAAAGATCTGCTATAGTATTAAATCAGTCCTTGGATTTAAGAGTATCAAAATCTGATAATACACTAGTAAAGTTTTATTTTTCATTCATGGTGACAAAGTGATAAATCTAAACGATGCTTAAAAATTAATTTGGATTTGGATTTGTGCCAGAATTTAGGGAATCTTATTTAATATTGAATTAGATCCTGCTTGATACCTAATCTGTGGAATTATCATTCCACTGGGCTCAAATGACTTCTAGTTCAGACTGCTTTCACCAAAAATTTAGCATATAGCAAAATGCTGGACCAACCAAGAGCTCTCAATATTACTAGCTGCTGTAGGGAACATGGTAATTATATTTGTTATTTTAACTTTTTCAATAAATTATTTTTTTTATTCTTTTTTATGAAACTGGAAACTTCATAAATTCTTTTAGAAGATTTGATATTTTAATCACTGAATGCAACTCCTCTAATTGTTAGGATTTTTTTTTCTTCCTAGCATTTTCCTTTTTTTTTTTCTTCATTAATCAAGTGTTGATCCATTGATGGTAACAGAAATTGACTGATGAGCTTGTTGGCTGAGTCTGATGTCATGGGCTGAGAAATAGTGATTGATCCAAAGTCATCAAGGCAAGTTTTCATACCTAAAATGGAACTAGATCTCACAATCTCCTAGTTTCTAGCCTGATGCCTTAACAATAGACCATATTGGCTCTCTTACTGTTATGAATGCACTTATATATTTGTACATAATGATACATAAATACAGTAATTCATATAGATCTCTTGTGAAATAGAGTATGTGTGTGTGTGTGTATGTATATACATACATATAGATCATATATATAGATACTTATATATATATATATATATATATATATATGCATGCTTGAATAACACTGTCTGCAAATCCAAATTTAGATGAAATGTTCAATATACATTTGTAACAATAATCGCCTTACACTATGATTTCATAAATGAATGCCTTTTAAATATGGTTTAGTTTACTTCATTCCTATTTCAAAACAAATTAAACATTTTTTTATCAGAGCTTTAGGGTATTTATAACTTTGGAATCCCAATAAACCCAGCATTTCTAAATCTGACATTTAGATTTAGAAGGAATAGCTGAGATTACATTAACATTGCTTAACGCATTGTAAGACGCCCTGAGTCTCCGGAGAAGGGCGGCATATAAATCAAATTAAAAAAAAAAAAACATTCCAATTTTGGTTTTCCAATTCTGAACATCCAAATATTAAAGAATATTATTAAAAAATTTAGTACATTTGTCAACTGCTTATCGGTTTAATTAAAAAAGAACAATGAACATTTTCCCAAACTGTTTTCCAATTCATACATTCATTTAAAGAAAACTCAGATTACAGATAAGAAAACAAAGACATTCAAATTATCAAAAATAATTACTGAAAAACTTTATTTTTTGTGAAAAAGTTCCTTAGCCCATCTAGACTAATGTCAAGCAAAAGGACATTTGTTGCTTTCCTAAATAGATTGTTCAGCTTTACTACAATTCTTGAAGATAGACATTCAGAGGATATAAATAGAAACAAGATAGACATATATTTCAGAATGGCCAGCAATTGGATTTGTTGTCACATTGGCAAGCAGAAATAAATGGGGCGTTGGTCCTACCTGATACGCTCCTTCTCGTTGAGTGGAGACAGCAGCCAGTGTGGGTACCACTCATCCAATCAGATTGAAGGACTGAGCCAGCCAATAATTTCAAGTCCCGCCCCTGTTGCCGGGCAGACCCAGCTTTGGCGAAGACTCGTAAGACTGACTCGGCGTGTGGGCACAGAAGGCAACAAGCCACCAGGTAAGTAAAGAGAGAAAAAAGGACAGACAGGAGACACAGCCGGATAAGGGGGGGTCTGGCTGCTGTCTCCACTCAACGAGAAGGAGCGTATCAGGTAGGACCAACGCCCCTTCTCCATTGAGAGTGGAGACAGCAGCCAGTGTGGGACATACCCCAGTTCACTGTCCCGAGTTTAGGGTGGGAACCGGCTGGTCAGCAACAACCGTCTCCCCGGCAACAACACGCTGAAGCACCCGTCGTCCGAACGCCGCCTCCGCCGATGCAAATTGATCCAATCGATAATGACGTATGAAGGGAACCGGCGAAGTCCACGTGGCCGCCCTGCAGATCTCAAACAAAGGCGCCTGCGTCGCCCATGCAGCAGTCGTAGCAGCGCTACGGGTGGAATGAGCAGTCACTCGAGCTGGACGCGGAAGGGAATGAAGGTCGTAAGCCGAGGCGATGGTATGCCGAATCCAACGACCGACAACAGATGAGGAGACCTTGCACCCTTGGGAAACGGGCAGAAATGAGATAAACAGCGACTCCGAACGACGGAAAACAGATGTCCTCTTAATGTAGATCCGCAAAGCCCGCCGTACGTCGAGCGAGTGCCATCTGCGCTCCCGGGGATGAGCAGGATGCGGGCAGAAATTAGGCAGAATGATTTCCTGCGATCGGTGGAAAACCGAATTGATTTTCGGGACGAAGGTAGGGTCCAAGCGGAGTACTACACGGTCCGAATGAAAAACACAAAGGTCAGAACGGATAGACAATGCTGCTATCTCTGATATACGACGGGCCGACGTTATCGCCACAAGAAAGGCCACCTTGCAGGTGAGTAGACGGAGACTAGTAGTTCGCAAAGGTTCATACGGAGGTCCCGTAAGCGACTCCAATACTAAAGGGAGATCCCAGGTCGGATATCTGTGTAATACAGGAGGACACAAATTCGTAGCCCCTCGAAGAAAACGCCGGATTAGGCGATGTTGCGACAATGATGGCAGAGATCCGCAGACCAGGACTGAAGACAGCGCGGCCACATGCCTGCGTAACGTATTGGAAGAGAGGCCCTGAGCCAGACCCTGCTGCAGAAAACATAAAATGTCCACAATGGATGGCTGAAGAGCAGAAACTCCAGACTCTGAACACCAGGAACAAAAGGCACGCCAAGTGGCAGAATAAATCCGATCCGTAGAAGGGCGGCGCGAGGCCTGCAATGTCTGAATAACGTCCGGCGGAATATGTACTGCCGTCAAAGTGCTCCGCTCAACCGCCAAACGGTCAGGTTGAGCCAGGCCAGGTCCGGGTGCAATAGAGCGCCCTGGGACAGAACGTCGTCCTCGAGGGGGATGCGCCACGATGGGGCCACCGAGAGGGACACAAGGTCCGCATACCAGGGTCTCCGGGGCCAATGAGGTGCTACAAGGACCACTTCCGCCCGCTCGTATAAGATCTTGCGAACAACCCTGGGTAAGAGTGAGGTCGGGGGAAAAGCGTAGAGAAGACCCGCCGGCCATGGAATTCGAAGAGCGTCGACGCCCGCAGCCCGAGGATCTGGGAACCGGGCAAAGAACCGTGGCAGATGAGCATTCGCGCTTGTTGCGAAGAGGTCGATGATCGGCATGCCGAACCGACGCGACAGCTCCTGAAAGATCCGGGGATGGAGGCGCCACTCCGCGTTGTCCACTCGACGACGACTCAGCCAGTCCGCTTGGGAGTTGTCCACTCCGGAAATATGCTCCGCCCGGAGGGAGCAAAGGTGCCGCTCTGCCCAGAATCCCAGTCGCAGGGCCAACAGAAGAAGCGACCTCGATCTGGTTCCCCCCAGCTTGTTCAGGTGCGCTTTCGCTGCAACATTGTCCGTCAGAACGAGGACGTGGGAGTTGGAGACCAGATTTTGGAAGGACCTGAGAGCCAGGAAGATCGCCTGTAGTTCCAGCCAGTTGATCGGGCGGCGGGACTCTGCCGGACTCCAAGTGCCCTGAGCCAACTGACCTTGACAATGGGCCCCCCAGCCGAGGAGGCTGGCATCTGTAGTTACTACCACCCTCTGAGGTTCCAGGAAGAATGACCCCGCAGCCAGGGCAGGGGAGCGCCACCACCGCAGGGATCGGCGAACAGCAGGAGGGACCGGAACCGGCCTGGATGATGTGCCTCTGCCCGCCTTCTGCAACGGCAAGAGAAACCATTGAAGTTCCCGTGCGTGCAGTTGTGCCCAAGGAACTATGGAGATGGCCGAGATCATCTTGCCTAACAGTTGGGAGAGGACAAGAGGGGAAACGGCCCTACAAGCTTCCACCTTGGAAATTAACTGACGAATACTCGCCTGTCTATCGGGGGACAGGAACACCTTACCCTGAACAGTGTCGATAAGGGCCCCCAAATGGACCAAACTGGTGGACGGGGAGAGGTGACTCTTATCCAAATTAACCGAGAAACCATGGGCCGCCAAAGTCTCTACAGTGAGGCGGACATCCGAAACTGCCTGAGAGACCGAGGGGGACAACAGGAGAATATCATCGAGGTAGCATAAAAGCCTAACAGAACGGATACGAAGAGAGGCCGCTAGAGCGGCCAATACCTTCGTAAAAGTACGGGGGGCAGAGGAAAGACCAAAGGGTAACGCCCTATATTGATAATGGACCCCACCGTAACAAAACCTTAAAAAACGCCTATGGGAAGGAAGGATAGGGATGTGCAAATAAGCCTCCGTAAGATCTATGGAAGAGAGGAGATCGCCCCTCCGAACACCGGCTAAAATAGTCTGCAAAGATTGCATTTTAAATTTACGGTACACCACGTACCTATTTAAACGTTTCAGGTCCAGAATAGGGCGCCACCCCCCCGAAGATTTGGGAACCAGGAAAACCCGGGAATAGAAACCCTGACGCTCCTGGCCCGCAGGGACAGGTTGAATAGCTCTAATGGCCAGGAGATGCCGAACAGCTGCGTCCATAAGGGACTTTCTCTCCGAATTACGAGAAATCGGGCAGCAGACAAAGGAGTCAGGGGGGGTGGAGACAAATTCGATAGCTAGACCAGAACGAAGAGTGGCTAGGACCCACTGATCAGAGGTGGACCGTTCCCAGGCAGCCAGGAAGATGGCCAATCTGCCGCCAATGGGAGGATCAGCAATGAAATTAGCGCCGGCGACGGATGAAACGACCTCCTCCCCCTCGAAAGGGCCGTTTAGACCCGAACGATCTGCCCCGGAATCCTCTATCTTGTGAGCCCCGATGCCTACCAAAATGTGTGTACGGCCGGGGCGAGGGAAAGGAGGAGGAAGAGGGGCCTCCAACATCATTACCTCGAAGGTGGGGTCGGGGGGGATACGGAGAGAAACGGGAATCCCCCCTGCGGAAAGCCGCCGCCAAAACCTTCCGTTTGTCCCTGGTTTCGGTCAAAAAAGGATCTAAAGCTTCCCCAAACAAACGGGACCCCCCAAATGGGACTGATGCGAGCTTCCACTTATGCCTTGCATCCGCCTGCCAATGTCGGAGCCAGGTCAAACGGCGAGCCGTCACAGCAGAGGCTAACGATTTTGCAGCAAAGCGAGCCGCGCCGAGTGTCGAGTCCGCTGAGAACTGAACCGCTGCTACAATCTTATTGAGGTCATGCTTAATACGAGCATCCTCCGGCGACAATTTCTCTTGTAACTGGCGGAGCCACAACAACGTGGTGCGGTTAAAGAAAGACGCCGTTGAAGCCGCTTTGATGGCCCAGGCCGCCCCCAGATGAGCTCTTTGGAGGACCAAATCAGCACGGCGTTCATCAGGTCGTAAGTTCTCAGCAGGATCGCCCGGTACAGTGGCCGAAGACAGAAGAGCGGCGATAGGAGCATCAATTGAAGGAAGCTGCAGAAGAGTGTCCAGTTCAGATGCGACGTGGAAATTCGTACGGTCAGATGAAGACGGGAGAGGGGCTGACCCCGGCGAAGCCCACTGCCGTTTCACGACATCCAGGAAAAGAGGAGGCGTGGGAATGGTTGTAATCGGTTTGGCCGGTTCAGCGAACATCGGGTCCAAAGTCCCAGGAGGTACAGAAACAGAAGGTTGGGAAGCTGGAGAGGAAAGTTGGGCCGTATTGACGGCTTTAAACAGAAGAGACCGGAACAAGGCCTGTGGAAAAAGGGCAGTAGTTGTCGGCTGATCAGGCGGCAGATTCTCGTCGTCTGACAGACCAGAGTCACTATCGCCTACGTCCGACAGAGAGGAGCAGTGACTAGCTTGGGAACAAGAAGGAGAGTGGAGCGCTCTGGAAGGAGCGAGACCAGAAGAATGAGGCTGTTCCGGCGAGGCGGACCGAACAGAGCCGGCTAAGCTGGAGGGACGAAGACCCGCTGCCAAAGTCTTTTGCACCGCCGCTTCAATCATCTTCTGCAATTGGTCGGCAGGAAGAGGGGGATTTACCGCCTCCGGAGGTGGGACCGGAACCAAGGGAACCGCAGAGGAGGCTAAAGGAGGTGTAATATCAGGAACATCCTCGTCCGGGAGCGGAGCATCGACAAGGTCCCCTGGAGCAGAGCCCCATAAATTTGAAGTGGAGATAGTGACAGGGCAGTCCCTGAGAGACAGCTGGTCCGGAGTCACCGGTCGAGGACCTTGTAGCGAAGCAGAGGCCGCAGAAGCCTGAAGGTCAGAGTTCGCTTTGGCACAAAGTTGAGTGAGTACTCTGTCCCTGCGTTTTTCAACTTTGTCCTGCGCGCTGCTATGCTTCCTGCTCTTGTGATGGGCATGAGAGGAAGGGGCAGCTTGTGACTGTGCCGGATCATGAAGCGAGACAGATTCATCCTCCGATTGCCTCTGACAAGCAGAGCTGTTTTTACGACCATGTTTGGATTTGGTCAATGACTTCGGCATAATGACGGATCCCAAGACAGACGCGGCAGTCACAAGATAAGGAGCGGTTGGGGAGCGCGGCAACTCCACTAATTGTAGGCCCTGTATACACGTTCCAAGGGGGAAAGGGCAGGGGAGCGCAGTCACTCCACAAAATGGCCGCTGCAACTAGGGAGGCAGCAATGGAGGCTGGCAAGAGCAGCGGGTATATAATCAAGTCCAATAGCCAGAGGAAGGGGGGGGCGCTAAGCTCCACAAACACCCGCACAGCCAGCCCAGTCAATTGCAGTTCAAATGGTTGCCCCTGAATATGCCAACAGCTTCCAGAAAATGCCAGCAGCTTAGAACTGTTGCTGGGGGGGGGGGGGGGGGGGGGCGGAAGCCCCACCTCAAAGATCCCAATAATCAAATAGTCAGGAAGCCGCCCAGGCGTTGTAGCAGCAAGGTATGCAAGGAAGAGATCTGAAGCCTCAGCTTAGCTGCTCGTCAGTCGAAAAACGCCCCTAATTAGCTCAGCTGTTCGTCGGAGCGGCGAAAATAGCGCTGCAGCAAAGTCGGATCAAAACAGGAGAGAAGCACTCCGGAGCAATGAGGGCAGCAAATTCAGCCTCCAGGGAAAGGAGGCGAGGGAGGCCAGCAGTCCAAAGTTCCAATCGCAGGCAGAAAAGTTCTCTTAAGGCTGGGAGGTTCAGAAACGGAGCGGAGGGCGACAAAATGGCCGCCGCCACAGAAACGGCGCGAAAAACGGCCGCTACGAAGGATACAAGCCCCTGGGCGAAGCGATCTAGGGAGGAAGGGCCAGATCCTGAAGCGAAGGGCTGCCAAGCCTGGCAGGAACGTCCAGGAAGCCCCCCAGGGGTCCCCAAAGGGACAAAACAAAAAAAACCTTTGCACCAGGGAATTAAAAGCTCTCAAGGGAACCAAAGGGAAAAAAACTCACGAAATCCAAGGCAAACAAGTCCATAGGGAGAAGCAGAGAAACGTCATAAAACAGTCCAGATCCAAAAAACACCAATATTTCCACAAAGGGACAGATATTTAGAAGAAAGCAGTCAGAGCTATAGACCCACACGCCAGTCCAACTGAAGGACTGAGCCAAAGCTGGGTCTGCCCGGCAACAGGGGCGGGACTTGAAATTATTGGCTGGCTCAGTCCTTCAATCTGATTGGATGAGTGGTACCCACACTGGCTGCTGTCTCCACTCTCAATGGAGAATATCCAAATATACTATTGATACGGGATGCCTAAATAGATCTAATTCAAACCTCCCAGACCATATAGAAAATGGATATCCTTCAGTTTTCAGGAAGCATTTCCCTGCAAAATCACTAGATACAATTTAAAAGGAAAATGTGAAATTACCATTAAAAAAATGGAATGGAACAGATCTATGACTAAACACATCAACATTGACATTAACTGGAAAAACTGATCCATCCTAACAATGGGAACTGGCATTTCCAAGAAGAATACTTGACAAGTTAAAAGCTACAGCAGAAAAGAGTCACCTGTTCATTTTACATAAACAAAAGTGAATATTTGTATTTTTATAATTAAACCAGATTACATCCCACTGCACCTAAGGATGGCTAGTGGATGACTGAATTAATGATTACCTTTTCAACTGCTTACAAGAGGTACAGTAAAAAGATAGTCTTCAAACTTTATTACAGACATTCCAGGAAAAAGTTGCTTGTTTTAGTAGCATACTTGCATGTTATATTTTCAAAACAGTGTTTCCTGAAAACAGGTTTTAAAAATTTTAGTAAAAATTCTAATACCATAAAATATATTCTCATTAAAAGAAAACCCTCTTGCAGAGCTTTGCTTTACTACAATTCATCAACAATAGAGATATAATGGACAAATTATATGAAAGATTTCTAGAGAGGAATTTTACTGCATTCAAATAATCTGCTACTTATCTGAACTCATTTAGCTGCACATTTTGGCTGGGTTTTCAGTGAAACCTGCTCTTCCTAAAGTTGCACTAGAATGATCAGTACTGTGAGGATTAACTTCCTTTCACATGAACTAAACAAATTAGTACACTTTGCTTCATGTTAAATACCCTACTTCAGTACTAAACAGCAGTAATTGGCCCTCATATAGTGCACAGAGTAACCTGGAAAGAGAGAATATAAATGTAATAATTCTTTAGTTTTAAATCATTACCCCTGCAGAAATTTACCAGATCTAAACTGCAAAAAACCAGAAAGCCAGTAACTGGCAGCAAAAATAATTTTAGCTATCTGTTCCAGGAGTTGGACTCATTGTCCCAATTGGCAAATTCCAACTCTACAATTTTATTTCTCTGAACTTTAATACAAAAAATATTAAATCATTCAATCTTTTTTTTAAATTGGCACTATATAGTGCCATATTTTATTACTTTTACTACTGGTTCAGAACATATCACTATCAGATGAAAAACTTGTCTCTAAAACAAACAACTGAAAAACTTCTTTGGTGTGCAAAACTAATGCTATTTTTTGAATTCAGGTTCTGTTACTAAGTCAAGATAATGAATCTCACTTTTTGTTTATTATAATGGCAAAGTTTTCTTCTATAAACTTTCACTTTATTATATTTTCTTCAATGACAAAGCCCAAGATACGTTTAGTTGTTTGAAAACAAATTACAACTCCATGTTCAATACAGCTTATATTTTAATTTTACAGTATTCAAATGTTAATGCTTTAAGATTCCAAAAATCAACCAAGATGATTTCATTTGCTCAGTTATGCACAATGTAAAAATTTGTGCATAATTGCACAATTGTGATATTTGTACAAAAATTTGGAAACACAAATTCCTCATGTATTCAAAACACTTGGACAATAAAAATATTCTAGTCTAGTCTAGTCTAGGCTAATCTATTCGTTCTGCTGTTATAATAATGAACTAAGATTGGGTTTGAGTACAACATCTCAATTTCTAACAAATAAAATCAAGATATCCATTTTCCTATCAAGCTATTTCTTTAGTCTCTGAAGCTCTTGAAAATAGTCATCCATGATCCCCTTGCCAATCTAGTTTCAAGACCCTATGCTATCCATCTTTACATTTCACAACCTATTTAGAGCGTGTCTTTTTCTTTTTTGTTCATCACTACACTGCTCTTCTATAGTTAATTCAGAATGAGGTAACATTTCTAAAATAAAAATTTTGATACAATAAGAACAACTGGTACTTCAACTGCAACTGGGATCTTCAACTTTTAGAAAATGTTCAAAACTGGTAATTATCACTTTTACTTAAGCCAGAATTGGACTTTAAGCTATTTCAAACACTCCATTTATTTCTCAATGTTCTTGATGTATCTAAGGTGCAAAATATCTTTAAAATAGTAAATTCAAGGGCAGTGCAGGTATTCAAGGTATTTTTTTTTAGTTCAAACAATTGGATATCTATCATCAATATTCTAATTAAGCTGTTTGCCAAACAGTGTCGACTGGCAGCCCCCAGGGGGAGAGCCTTCTCTGTGGAGGCACCTACCACCTGGAACGAGCTCCCCCCGGAAATACGGAGGATCCCGGACCTGCACACGTTTCGTCGTGCTCTCAAAACATTTTTATTTCAGCAGGCTGGCCTGGCCTAACTCTCCCTTTTAAATTTTTAAATTGTTTTAATCTGTTTTATAAATTGAGTGTTTTAAATTTGTTTTTGGCCAAAATATTTAATAATTTTAATGGACTTTTAATGTTTGTATTATCTGTATTTTATCTTGGCTGTTCACCGCCCTGAGTCCTCCGGGAGTAGGGCGGCATAGAAATTTAATTAATTAATTAATTAATTAATTAATTAATAAATAAATAAATAAATAAATAAATAAATAAATAAAAATCACATAATATTATTAGGCTTCTGATCAAAAGGTTAATGCATTTTATATTTGTAACTGTTGAAAGAAAGTCAAGCATCGCTCATTTTTATTTTATTTCCCTCGTTTTCCCCTTTGCCCTTTACTATTTTTCTTTCCTATTTTTCTTTTTCAATATTTTATTTTTTAGAAATGAATAAAGTACAAATAAAAAAGAATCTACAGCAATAGGTAGTCATACAGGAAGTGGTATAAGGTGCTACAGCTTGCTATACATAGCATTTGATATCATCCAACCTTCTAGTCAGCATTTACAGTTTCAAACACAAAAGTTGGTAAGCCCAAGATACCCGGGAATTCTCACAAACTTCATTATCATGCCACCATCAAAGCAGATCTTTTCTATGTAGCAAAGAGAGGTTCTGGGAAAACCAAGCACTGGCATCTCGATATGTTGCCAGATGCTTCAAGGGAGCTTCCATGTCATTTAATGTACCATCAAAAGGCAGCAAATATACCTAGTGCTCCTTTCTCCTACTACAGTATTTTCTTCCCAACAACAACCTGTAAGGTAAGAGAGACTGAGGGAGTGACTGGCCTAAAATAACTAAGCTGGCTTTCATGCCTAAGGCAAGTCCAGAACTCACAGTCTTCTGATTTCTCATTGCTATACCAAATTGGCTCTCATATATACATTACTTACTTTAACAGTTAAATATATGATATGACATGGATAATAATTTTACCAAGCCTACCCCAGCTGTCTAATCATCCACCTTTAAAATGATTATTATCTTTGCTACCCTATAAATGTTTTCTCCACAAAAAAGACAAAGCAACCACCAGGTATACTTTTCATTTAATCTAAAAGGAAATGTTAATATTCTGTTATTTGACAGCATTAATCTGGATATTTTATCATTTTAGAGACAATTTACGTTATAACTTTAATTTTGGTTGTGTTTAGCCCTTCAAGGTGGTCCAGACAAGAAGCCCAATATCAGCGTTATCTTTATTGTAAGGTTACATTAACAGAATCTTGCAAGACGCATTTCTCCCCTGATTTCTTTTTAACTTTCCAAAAACTAGGGTGGGTCCCTTATGAAATGCTTCCCATGCTTTCCCCCCAGCTGAGGACTGAACTACCTCTTATCCGACAGATGCCTTGGCACTGACACCTAGGCTATAGTCTTCCTCCTGTAGTCTTCTTCCTGTAGTCTGTCTCCCAAGTTCATTCCCATATACCATTACCTCCTGCTTGTAAATATCAAAGACTTCTAAAGATGAAAGCTTAATCCCAAATGCATAGCTACAGTAAAGGATACTTGAGTTGGATTGTGCAAATCAGTGGAAATATCAATTCACTACCACATGATATGGGTCTGGCTAGTAGCTTAGGTAACTTTAAATAAACATGATATAGAATCTTATTGTATTTGTTAGCAAGAATGATTGGGGGGGGGGGGAGTCATGTTCCAAGGTTGTGTAGCACCTAACATCAGTCGGAAAGGGGAAAGGGGAAACATAACATGTATATTGTCTTATCTGAAGGTTTTCTGGAGGAATATAAGTGACCATCAAGGGAAACTTAGGATGGTGTAGGCAAGATAAATTATTGGTAGAAATTAATGATCTATCTTTCCTATTATCTTAAGTTTTCTTTCTTCTTAAATTTTTTATTCTATCATATCTTTCTCAAATTAATTCATTTTTTTTCCTTATGTTCCATTATGCAACTAATTTCAAAGCCATTATACAAAGAACTTTGCTCCACAGAAACAAGAAAGCCAGGATTGGTTTCTCATGATGATAATGTTCAAATTGTCATGTCAAATAAGCTGAATTTGGAGGAGATAAAGCAGATCTCTCCCTGTCAGGTTCAATCTCTGAAAGTCAAATATCTCATAAAGGAAATGCAATCAAGTTTCTAGAGGAAGATTCTGCACTCTTGTAGATATAAATACCCGTACTGAAAATGACAGCTGCTCAAGACAAACATGAGACAGTAGTCGGAAAGATGATAAACAAAAATAAAATTATAACAATTGGCAAGGGTTTGTGGACAACTATTT
Source organism: Pituophis catenifer annectens (assembly GCF_029215685.1). Taxonomy (NCBI): domain Eukaryota; kingdom Metazoa; phylum Chordata; class Lepidosauria; order Squamata; family Colubridae; genus Pituophis; species Pituophis catenifer. Next base: position 110,188,696 of record NW_027256882.1, read on the forward strand.
GAAAACAGCAATATAACGTACTGCTATAAGTACACCACATAATATAAAAGGAAAAAAACCCCAAGAAACTGGCTCATTTACAATACTCAGAATATTTAAACTGGTTCATACAATCTATACAGATTATCCTGAATTGAAATTTGCCTAGCAAGATCAACAGGTTTCTGGCATTCTGAGTTTATGATACTAAAAATACTAGGTCTTATATCATACGAGTGTTAAACTGAAGACTTTATTATTTTTTAAAAGCTACCATAAAATACAGCTTAGGTTGAGCTCTTTCTTCTGCATACTTCACTAACGGGTTTTTATTTGGTTATGGGGGCATTTATTCCCAAGAGTTTCAGCTGCATCCTTAGCCATTCCATATGAGTATTTTTTGCTATTTCCTCCAATCTTTGATTAATCCACTGGATATATTTATATATCTGAAAAACTAGCTCAAAGAGAAAAAGCAGAACATCCAGACTTTTTAAAATACAGTATAAGAAAATCAACCATAAGAACTCATAGCGCCAGCCTAACACTTCTGATTAAAAATGAGATCAGAACAGGACCCTGTATTTCCTGTCAAGCCCTCAATTTTATTTTTTCCATCCTTCAAGTCTGGGTTATTACCATTCTGTTACCATGATTACAGACTAGGAGGGTTGCCATGATTACAGACTAGGAAGGTTTGAAACAATTCCCAAAATTTACTATCTTTAAAGCCAGGGCTAGAACAATATGCAAAAATTCAACACTATTCCATAATTCATGTAGTCCTTAGGGTAAGAATTAGAATATGCTCATCTGTTCCCATCAATTCTTCATATACAGCTGACAGGTAGCAACCCTCCTGATCACAAAATTCATCAATAAAACCAACAGAAAATAGCAGATATTTTAGAGGCATTTTCTAGGTCATTATTATATCACTACCACTACCATCATTCACTTCCAGTCTGCAGGAATCTAATAAACCCTGAAACAGTAAAGATTATTTGCCATTTGCCATTGAAAATTATTCGCCTGGAGGATTTCTTCTACCTTTCATCTAAAACAGAGAAAGAAAATATGGTTTCCTTAATTTTGGGAACCAAATATGGCCACAGGAGAAAACTGATAGTAATACCATCAATGTTTCTTTCAAACAAGTGGGACTGTAGGCAATAATAATCATATTAGAACAAGCCATGTTCTGATTTTATTTCTTTTTTCCCTTGTATTGTAATGTTATACATCTTGTTACATGGTACCAGAGATAGTCCTCAATTTACCACCATTTGTTTAGTGACCATACAAAGTTACAACAGCACTAAAAAAATGTGACTTATTACCATTTTTCACAATTACAACTGTTGCAGTATCCCTATGGTTACATGATCAAAATTTGTATGCTTGGCAACAGGCTTATATTTAAGCCGGTTGCAGTGTTCTGGGGTCATGTAATCCCTTTTACACACTTCTAGTAAGCAAGATTCACTTAACAACCGGGTTAGAGGAGCAATGGTGGCTCAGTGGTTAGAATGCAGTACTGCAAGGCTAACTCACTGCTCACTCTAGGAATTCGATTCTGAGCGGCTCAAGGTTGACTCAGCCTTCCATCTTTCTGAGGTCGGTAAAATGAGGACCCAGAATGTTGGGGGCAATATGCTGACTCCATAAATCGCTTAGAGAGGGCTGTAAAGCACTGTGAAACTGTACATAAGTCTAAATGCTATTGCTATTACTAACTTAACAACTGCAGTGTTTCATTTAACAACTGTGGCAAGAAAGGCCGTAAAATGAGGTGAAACTCATTTAACAAATGTCTCACTTAGCAATGGAAATGTTGAGCTCAATTGTGGTCGTAAGTCAAGAACTATCTGAATTTTAATACATATTTCAAGGCAGTAATGTTTATATATTATGACTGAAATTACCAACATGCCAGTGGTGGGATTCAAAATTTTTTACTACCAGTTCTGTGGGTGTGGCTTGGTGGATGTGGTATGGCTTGATGGGTGTGGCTTGGTGGGCGTCACAGACTAAAAATATTATAACATCTGCATTCTTACACCACTCCAGGGGAAGGTTACTGCAAAATCCCCATTTCCTCCCAATCAGCTGGGACTCAGAAGGCAGAGAATAGATGAGGGCGGGGCCAATCAGAGGTGGTATTTACCGGTTCTCCGAACTATTCAAAATTTCCACTACCAGTTCTCCAGAACTGGTCAGAATGGACGTTGGTCTTACCTGATACGTCCGTTCTCGTTGTAGGGAAACGGATGTCACCTTGGGGGTCGACAGTTCCATGCAGCTTGTGACCGAGTCTACGAATTTGCATAGCTCCGTCCCCTTACTCCAGTGTTTCGGTGAGGGCGATGACGTAGACAGACGTGTCTCCCTAAAACAAGAAAGCATTAGTACACCTCCCACCCCGTGTACCCAAGAGGAAGGGCGTGACATCCGTTTCCCTACAACGAGAACGGACGTATCAGGTAAGACCAACGTCCATTCTCCGTGATGAGGGAAACGGCTGTCACCTTGGGGACATACCAGAGCTGAATGTCCTCCAGGGCGGGAGATAGAAAACAACGGATCAGCCGAAGTCAGGGATGATGTACTGCCTGTAAGACCCGACGGCCGAAAGCAGCGTCCGATGAGGCAAAGGCATCCACATGGTAGTGCCTGATGAACGGCGTGAGAGAAGTCCAGGTGGCCGCCCGGTACACCTCTTCTAATTGGGCCCGGGTGGCCCAGGCTGCCGAAGTCGCCGCACTCCGGGTTGAATGAGCCGTAATCCGAGGGGGAACCGGAAGACGGAGATGCTGGTAAGCAGTCGCGATGGTGGCCCGTATCCAATGGCCCAGGGTAGGACTCGAGACCCGTGCACCAATCGAGTCAGACTAGAACAAGACAAACAGTACTTCCGATTTACGGAATGAACTAGTCCGAGAAATATAGATGCGGAGGGCTCGTCGTACGTCCAGAGTATGCCAGGATCTCTCGAGGTGATGAGAAGGGCGAGGACAGAAGTTAGGGAGAACCAGTTCTTGAGCTCGATGAAAAAGGGAATTCACTTTGGGCAGGAAAGCAGGGTCAAGGCGGAGGACTACTCTGTCCTTGTGGAAAATACAAAGGTCCTGGCGAATGGAGAGTGCCCCCAACTCGGAAATACAACGAGCTGAAGTAATCGCCACCAAGAACGACACTTTGAATGACAGAAAACGGAGGGAGACTTCTCGGAGGGGTTCAAAGGGGGAGACAGTAAGGGCCCTGAGAACGGAGTTCAGATTCCAGGTAGGGAACCGGTGGACCACTGGAGGACGCAAATTAGTCGCCCCCCGCATGAAGGTTCTGATGAGCGGGTGACGGGAGAGGGAGTCCTTAGTGCCACAGGTTAAGACCGTGGAGAGAGCAGCCACTTGACGTCGCAGAGTAGAAGGAGCCAACCCCGCATCAAATCCCTCCTGCAGAAAAGACAGGACTGTAATGACAGAGGCAGTCAAGGGGCCAACCCCCTTGCGACCACACCATGCGGAAAACGCGGCCCAAGTAGCCTCATAAATGCGCGAAGTCGAATCACGACGGGCAGCCTGCATAACGGAAATGACCCGAGGAGGAACACAGGCGTCAGTTAGGAGGCGCCGCTTAGCCTCCAAGCGGTTAATTGGAGGCTCGACGGGTCCGGATGCTGGAGAGCTCTGGGAGAGAGATATGGAGGCCCGAGGCAAGCGCCAGGGAGGAGCCACTGAGAGGGAGCGAAGGTCCGCATACTATGGTTGCCGGGGCCAGTGCGGAGCAAGAAGGATCAGTTCTGCTTTCTCCTCGAGAAGCTTTCGAATCACCTTCGCCAGGAGGGGCAGGGGCGGGAACGCATAGAGGAGGCCGGATGGCCAGGGGCTGCGGAGAGCGTTCGTGGCCTCTGCCCGAGGGTCCGGGTAGCGGGAGAAGAACCGGGGAACCCGGTGGTTCGAGGAGGAGGCGAATAAATCGACAACAGGAGTCCCAAACCTGGTCACTGCGGAATGCTCCATTCTCCGGGATCCAGAATGTGGCGACTGAGGGCATCCACCTGAACGTTCAAAGCCCCCGAGATGTAGTCTGTCCCGAGGGACCAGAGGTGACGTTCGGCCCAGAGGCCCAGACGTAGAGACTCCGCTAGCAGTAGCCGGGAGCGAGTGCCCCCTTGTCTGTTGAGGTGGGCCTTCGTAGAGATATTGTCCATTAGGACAAGCACGTCTTTGCCCTCCACGAGATGCTGAAAATGAAGAAGCACCAGACGGACAGCTCGTAGTTCGAAAAAATTGATGTTGTTTCGACGCTCCCGCACCGTCCAAAGGCCTTGGGCCTGGTGTTGAAGAAGATGGGCCCCCCAACCCAGAAGACTGGCATCGGTTACCAGAGACAGGCGGTGAGGCTTGCAAAAGAAACTGCCTTGAGCAATGGCTTCCGAAGTCCACCATCGAAGAGAAGCAGAAGCTTGCGGGGGCAACCAAAGATGGACGAGCGAGGAACTGCGGCCGGCCCGTTGGAGAGGGAGCAGAAACCACTGGAACTGCCTGCTGTGTAATTGAGACCAGGGAACTATTCCAAAAGTGGGGACCATTTTGCCCAACAAACGGGACAGCTTTAGTGCCATGCCAGAACCCTCCACCAAACACTCAGAGGCCATAGAGGAAAGACTGACCTGACGGTCAGGGGAGAGGGAAACTATAGAAGAAACCGTGTCTATAGAAGCCCCCAAATGGATAATGCAGGAACAAGGATTAAGCTGACTCTTGGCCCAATTAATCGAGAAGCCATGAGCCTGCAAAATGGAAAGTACAGAAACCAAATCCCACTGGGCAGAAAGGAGGGACGGAGACAGCACTAGAATGTCGTCTAAATAAAACTGCAAACGTATAGAAAGGGTCCGAATATATCCAATGAGGGCAGCCATGACTTTAGTGAAAACCCTCGGGGCCGAGGACAGCCCGAAGGGAAGGGCTCGGTACTGGTAATGTTGACCCATAAAACAAAAACGGAGATACTGACGATGAAGGGGAGCAATACGAATGTGCAGGTATGCCTCGGTTAAATCTATAGAGGATAGAAAATCCCCAGGTCGAATGCACTCCAGAATGGTGGAAAGAGAGTGCATTTTGAACCGGCGGTAAGTAACGTACCGGTTCAAAGCTTTCAAATCCAAGATGGGACACCAACCCCACGAGGACTTCTTAACAAGAAACAAACGTGAATAGAACCCCTGGCCCCACTGATCCCGAGGGACCTTCTGGACAGCTCTAATGTCCAAAAGGTGGGAGATAGCTGAAGAAACCAAAGCCCTCTTAGTGACATCCCGGGAAACAGGGCAAGGAAGAAAAACAGAAGGAGGAGAGGAAAGGAACTCTAAATAAAGGCCCAACTTAATGGTAGATAGTACCCAGGAATCAGAAGTAGAAATCTCCCATTGAGAGAGAAAAGGGGACAAGCGCCCCCCAATAGGAGCCGAATTAGCGGGATCTACGTTGGAAACGACCCCTGCCCCCCCGGAAGGATCGTTTAGGAAAGAATCTATTCCCTTGTCTATCCTGGGCATCCTGGGTCTGGGGTCTGGCAGGAAAGGAACATTGGTAACGGTGTTGGTAAGAGCCAGATTCGGGAGGGCGAAAGGACTGAGGCCGGGAAAGAGCCGAGAAGCGAGAATCTGCACGCCTGGAAACTGAGGGAAGGATCTTACGACGGTCCCTAGTCTCCACGAGAAGAGGTTCCAACGGAGGGCCGAACAAGGATCCTGCAGAGTAAGACGATGAGGCCAATTGCCACTTGCTCCGCATGTCTGCGTTCCAATTGCGCAGCCACAGAAGACGACGCGATGTCACGTTGAACTGAGAGCCTTAGCTGCGAAACGGGTGGCATTAAGGGTGGCGTCTGCCGAATATTCCAGGGCCGCCGAGATTTTGTTCAGGTCTTGCCGGGAACGGGAATCTGAAGGTGGCAGACGGTCCTGAAATTGTTTGATCCACAACAGTGCGGCCCTGTTAAAGAAAGAAGCTGAGGACGAAGCCTTGATGGACCAGGCAGCCGCCTGGTGGCCCTTGAGCAGGGTCTTTTCTGCTCTGCGATCCTCAGGGCGCAAGGAGTCCTCCGGTGGTCCTGTCGGATGAGAAGAATTGCAGAGAGCCACAATAGGAGCGTCCACGGATGGAGGTTGCAGTAGATCCGAAAGGGCGGGAGCCAAATTGTAGAGTCTTTTGTCAAGACTATTGGGGCTGGGACCAGCTCCCGGGAGAACCCACTGTCGCTGAAGAACATCTAAGAAGAGCTTTGGCACAGGAATAGTCTCAGGGTCAACCGTGGGCTCCGCGAAAACAGCAGAAGCCGGATCTGGTGTAGAAGTGGAAGCTTCAGCAGAAGAAACCGTGCCCAAACGAGTAGTCACAATGGCCTTACGCAATAAAGATCTAAAGAGTTGCGGCTTAAAAAGGCCAACAAAGGGAGTCTGGTCAGGAACTAGACCATCATCATCAGAGAGCGCCAAATCAGGAACCTCGTCCAAGTCCGCGAGGGAGGCCTGGTCTGCAGATGCAATGGACTCGGCTAGGTCCTGCTCTGATACGGAATCCACAGCTCGATCCGATTGTTGATGTTGGGAAACCGGAGGATCCAGGGCAGGAAGGCCATGTTGGAGGCATTGGGCAAGGCTCTGCCTAAGGGCCCTGGTCAGCATAAGCTCAAAGGCCTCCGGAACCAGAGGTGCAGAACCAGCAGGAGGCAGCACAGGAGATGGGTCGTAATGGGCCGTATCTTGTACCACGTCTGTAACAGCAGGCTGAGCCGCAGACAAGGTTCGAAAGAGGGGCTCAGATCCTGGCAAGAGACGAGGTTCTGCTGAGAGCGAGCCATCTGGAGAGAGTTCTCGAACTGAGCTGGCTGACAGAGAAGGAGCAGGGGAACGAGCTCTCGATTGAGCAACTGGCTCCGTTGGAACAGATTGGCCCACTTGTGACTGTGCTTTATGAAAAGCTTTCTCCATCGCTTTGTGGCGACGCTGTTCATCTTTTGAGGGCGCAGTCACAGTAGCAGAGCTTGGCTTGTCACCCTTGGCCTTTTTGGCCCTAGGTTGTTTGGATGAAGGACCCTCTAAAGGATCGTCTTGAGCAGGCCTCTTATTAGTCGAGCCTGATTGCTGCCTAGCCGCCATGTTGAAGATCAAAGGCTTATGCAAAATGGCCGCCGGAGGAAAACATTGACACAAAACAGGCTGTTGCCACTAACGGGAAAGGCCAATCCACAAACAGTTTCAGGCGGCGATGTGTAAGATTGCTAGCTCAAAGGCTATTACCGCGATCGTCCAGAGCGCTTTACAAGCCCAGCTCAAGAATCAGAGACATACGCCGCCAGCCAAACGGCTGTCAAAGTGGCCAGAGAACATTATTAGGGAATCCGAACCTCGGTGTCTCAAATATGGATCGCAGACCCAAGGTCGATTAGTGATCTGTCTAGCACCCAACACGTCGGCCAAAAATTAATTAATTAAAAGAAAAAGGAGCGCCGCCCCGCTTACCCAATGACTTGAGGAGCCGGGGCGAAAGCGCACGAAAAAACACCGCCGCGCTCAACCCAATGGTTGAGGGGAGCGCGAACGCGGCGAATTCACTTCGTTGGAGTTGAAAACGAGCAAAAATAGGCAAAAAAAGGAACAGGAATGAATAAATAGTCCAAATTATGCCAAATTAATTCAGATTCAGAAAAAAACCAGCCGAATAAATCAGAAAAGGAAACGGCTATACTGGGAGACACGACTAGCCCGCATAGACCGAGTCGAAACACTGGAGTAAGGGGGCGGAGCTATGCAAATTCGTAGACTCGGTCATAAGCTGCATGGAACTGTCGACCCCCAAGGTAACAGCCGTTTCCCTCATCACGGAGAACCTGCTGAATACACCTCTGCAATATGCTATTATTTAAAAAGCTTAAAGCATGGGAAATGAAAAGAAAAAAAAAAATCTAGCAGTATTAACTGCCATTTAGGATGTCAGTGTCCCATGCATAATATTATTTATCTTCTCATTCAGACTGCACTGTAAGACGAAAGAAAAACACTGCAATTCACATAAAACTATTAGTTATATGATAATGGTTTCAGTCTTAAGCTAATTGCTTAATATTAATATTAATATAATAATGTATTCTTGCTTAAGCGTTGAATGTATTTCTGAAATTCCTCTAGAGGACAGATTGCCTCATGAAACAACATTTCTGTGAACAAAATGTCAGAGACCAGGTTCCCTCCTCATGGTCTTCATCATGTTCCAAAGATTCAATAGCTGACATAAATCATTCTAGGCTTCGCCGAATACACAAAGATAGGTTCTATTTCTTCAGGCATACACAAGCATATATCAATCTGCCTGGATAGTTTCATGTGCTAAGAAGGATTAGAAAAGCTCAGAAGGAAGACTATCAGGGAGTGTCAGCGCTAAAGATATTTCAAAAGAAAAAAAAAAAAGAAAAAAGGATGCACTGTTGCCAAGAAAGCTGCACAGTTGTACTCATGAAGTCATCAGGAGCCAACCTTAATTTAAGCATGCTTTTAACTTTTTTAAAAAAAACCTTTATCTGTCTTTGTGCAAGAAAAGAAATCACAATCCATTTCTCTCTGCCTCTCTGAAATGAGGCAGAATAAAGGGACGGGTGAGAGGTGGGAGCACTCTGGACATCTAATTCCATTCATCCATTGTTTATGTCTATTTATTTAGTTGTTGTTTAGCTCTTAATGCTGTTCCATCCTCTTGATATCCTAAAAGACAATGGCTATTATAAGAAAGCTAAAATAAGTTAAGATGGTCATGTTTCTCTCTTGTCACCACAATCCATCAATATTTATTGTACAATTTTTGATGGCCAACATACATCAACATGAAGAATATTGTGAATAGAATACGTAACAAGGTGCTCACAGATGCTAACTCTGGTATCCTTATTTGCTATGCCAATTCTGTTTTATGAGATTTAGAATGTTTTTGAAGTTTAGATTATGATCTTTTTAAAATTCACAAACAATAAAGCTCTCATTTAGTTCACTAGCATTACTTTAAAGAGGGCATAACCATAAATACATTATAATATGGGGGAAACAGTATTTATGTTTCTGTTTGCCAAATCTAATTAATTAATAAATAGTGGGCTACTTCCCTATATCTATTTGAGGTACTTTTTTCAAAACTATCTTTGTCATGTAAGTCTTTCTCATCATTTAACTGTCCACTGACATAACATATTAGAAAAAAAAACATCTAATATATGTATACTTTCACAGTGACCAAAGTTTGAAGCTTGCTATTTTCTCCCAAGTATTTATCAAAGACTCTAGAGATTCTCAGTCATCTGGTTCATGGCTGTCCCAAAGGTGCTTTTTTAGGAGGCAACTGGACTTTCTGGACTATTTATCAAAGAATATGATTAAATTTTAGCATGCAAAACCATAAAAAGACTCCTGTAGAAATAATATGGTTCATAACTGATTTCAGAAATGAAAATCAGTTCTAACATCTAACATGGATATCAGTGTTATATTTTTATTACAACTAGACAGCCTGAAGATATTCACATTTTTATTGTGTTATGTTTAATTCTTTTTAAATATGACTCTCATTTAGGACTGTGGAAAGCATTCAAAAGAAGTGATTTCTTTTAGTATGAATGAAGCACTCTTCCTAAAGGATTACACATAAACCACACACATAAAG